>NC_086191.1:1725416-2025833 GCF_023053635.1 Elgaria multicarinata webbii | reverse complement strand
CAGCCTTGCCCTACTTATGCTAATAAGCAACATGAACAGCAACGGAAAGGAATGAATCACCATGCATGATATCAAAAGGTTTTGGCACAAGTTAATATACAACAACGAAGTCACACCAACCTTATGTCTTCTTGTTTCCTTGAGGCTCCCTCTTTGCCACGTTTAGATCCAATCCTGCACAGCTGGCGGGGCACACAGGGCCAAATGTGAACATACGAAGTCTCTAGTCCACTTTGTGTTACTTTTTAAATAAATAAAAAAATGAACAGAGCAAAAAAAAAAAAATCTTGGCAAATGGATTTCATATATGACTTGGGGGAAACAGGTATCTTTTATTTTAAAGCTAGATTTTCAATACATAATCCTGGAGGGGCCCAATCCTGGAACAACTGCCCTCTGCACCTCTTTTGCTTTCAAAAGAAGATCCGCATGAAAGGGAAGAAGTCAGGAACTCCCCAACAAAACTTGGGAAACTTTGGGTGTTTCCACCCGCGTCTCCTTCTCTACCCATATACCCTTTGCACTAGCAAGCCTAGCTTTCTTAGAACTTAACTCTGATTTTATTTATTTATTTATTTATTGGGGAAAAAAGTTGTAACAATCTTGACATAGTAATCTGGGGTGGAATATACTCAAAAGTATTAAAAATGCAAACTTATTTTTGACTTGACTATCCGTGGCGACAGCTGATGCAACCATTTTTAATGTATATTTAATGCCTCTCTCACACCGGTTATACTAATTCATCGAGAACGTGGGTGCTGTCTCCCTCGCTCCCAAAGCAGAAAAGTTATCAAAGTTTAAGCCGCTTCCCAGCTTTTCATCTATTAAAAATATGCAGCTGCATGCAGGATTGAGATGATCAGACGCTTAACGTATGAATAACCTGTTATACGTTAAGTATAAATCACATAATGATTTTTACCAGTCTATAGGAAGCAAAACAATTCCGATTGTTCCTAGACATACAGCCTGTGATTATTTATTTCCTTTGTTCAACAGCAAGGAAATCTAAACATGTTTATTTGAAACACCCTTCGAAGGCCAGTGTGCCTCAGTTTTGAAGCGTGCAGTTATACGCCACAGCCCCCCCCCCCCCAACAAACAACCCCAGGTCCACCTCCTCTTTCCCCGTTACCTTATTATGCCTTTGCTGTGGCCCTTCCCTCCCTTCGGCTTAAGGAGGGAAAACAGGTCACAGGCACAGACATCCCAGGGGGCCACCGCCTACAAGACCCTGTCGGCCCCACCCTTCTTGCTCTCATCGCCTTGTGCCCCAATATGGCCCACTCCCCAAAACGCCTTCCAAGGCAAATGGGGTGCGTGTGGGGGTGGGGGTGTGATGTTTGAAAAACCCCGCTCTGCCCCTCACCCTTGCCAAACTCTCTGCCCCTTTGCAAGCCCACCCACCCACGCAAAAGATAGGTGGGTGCATGGGGGGTGGGCTTCAAAGGGGGAGGGGGCTTTAAAGGGGGGAGGGGAGGGGGGCTTAAGTCCCCCTCCCGCACCAAGTCATAATGCTCTGCCTGCTACCCCCCCCCCCCAAACCTGGCTCCTGGGGAGGGTAACTTTTTGAGGGATAACTTTTGGGGGAGTCCCCCCTCCCCCCCATGAGGGATGACGCCCCCTCCCCCTGTGGCCGAGGGTGTCGCCGCCTTGGCCCCCTCCCCCTCCCCAAAACAGGCCTCAGCCGCCGCCTCGGCCCCCTCCCCCGCCTCGCCCCCTCTGCCCGGGCCCGGCGCGGCTGCCTAGGCCTCGCGGTCTCGCTCACTCTCTCCTCAGGGCCGCCGGGGCCGCCATGTTGGCTCCATCCGCTACGCTGCCCCCGGTGCTGACCGAGCCTCGGCCGCTGCTGGAGCGAGAGGCACATCCGGGCAACCGGCACCTCCCTCCTACCGAGGCTGAGTAGCCCACATCCGGGCATCCCCGACCCAGCGACCTACTTCCTGCCGACCGGGCTGAAGCTGGCGGCGCCATCTTTCTCTCGGGCGAGACTCAGCGCGCCCGTTCGGCAGCGTGGCGGCCATCTTTGCTAAGGGCGCTGGGGCTGGCTTCGCTGCCATTACGGACTCTGGGAGTGGGGGAGCCATGTCGGTGCGCAGGAAAGGGCAGCGCGAAGGGGCGGGTTAAGGAGAAAAGGCTGCCCCCACCCCCCAAGTCAGCCCCAGGGCTTATTTCAGTGGCAGGGCTCTTAGCCTGGGGGGAACCAGTGGCGAGCGGAGTGTCTCTGAGCATACACAGAGTACGTGGGGATTCCTCAGAGCGTGCTTGAGCACTAGCACCAGACTCTTTGCTTTAAAAGGACTTATTTCAGTGCCAGGGCTCTTAGCCTGGGGTAATCAAGGGTGAGCAGAGCGTCTCTGAGCATACACAGAGTGCGTGGGGATTCCTCAGAGCGTGCTTGAGCACTAGCACCAGACTCTTTGCTTTAAAAGGACTTATTTCAGTGCCAGGGCTCTTAGCCTGGGGTAATCAAGGGTGAGCAGAGTGTCTCTGAGCATACACAGAGTGCGTGGGGATTCCTCAGAGAGTGCTTGAGCACTAGCACCAGACTCTTTGCTTTAAAAGGACTTATTTCAGTGCCAGGGCTCTTAGCCTGGGAGTAATCAATGGTGAGCAGAGCGTCTCTGAGCATACACAGAGTGCGTGGGGATTCCTCAGAGCGTGCTTGAGCACTAGCACCAGACTCTTTGCTTTAAAAGGGCTTATTTCAGTGGCAGGGCTCTTAGCCTGGGGGTAATCAATGGTGAGAAGAGCGTCTCTGAGCATACACAGAGTGCATGGGGATTCCTCAGAGCGTGCTTGAGCACTAGCACCAGACCCTTTGCTTTAAAAGGACTTATTTCAGTGCCAGGGCTCTTAGCCTGGGAGTAATCAATGGTGAGCAGAGCGTCTCTGAGCATACACAGAGTGCGTGGGGATTCCTCAGAGCATGCTTGAGCACTAGCACCAGACTCTTTGCTTTAAAAGGACTTATTTCAGTGCCAGGGCTCTTAGCCTGGGAGTAATCAATGGTGAGCAGAGCGTCTCTGAGCATACACAGAGTGCGTGGGGATTCCTCAGTGCGTGCTTGAGCACTAGCACCAGACTCTTTGCTTTAAAAGGGCTTATTTCAGTGCCAGGGCTCTTAGCCTGGGAGTAATCAAGGGTGAGCAGAGCGTCTCTGAGCATACACAGAGTGCGTGGGGATTCCTCAGAGCGTGCTTGAGCACTAGCACCAGACTCTTTGCTTTAAAAGGACTTATTTCAGTGCCAGGGCTCTTAGCCTGGGGGTAATCAATGGTGAGAAGAGCGTCTCTGAGCATACACAGAGTGCATGGGGATTCCTCAGAGCATGCTTGAGCACTAGCACCAGACCCTTTGCTTTAAAAGGACTTATTTCAGTGCCAGGGCTCTTAGCCTGGGCGGGGGGGTAATCAATGGTGGAGTGTCTCTGAGCATGTACAGAGTGCATGGGAATACATCAGAGCACTAGCCCCAGACTCTGCTTAAAAAGGAAAGAGCCATTAGGAAAACAGCGGTCAACATTTCACAGATGAAAACAGGGACGTGTTTGTAGCTCCTTTATGTCCATACTAGAGGATCACTTTTGCCATCCAGCCCCTCCACACTGAGCCATTGCTGAAGCCTCTTTCCTGGATTTGATTTCTCTGCAACAAACCTCCACTTCTGTAGCAGATTGCAGAAGGGCGGCTGTGTTCATTTGTGGCACCAAAGGCAGAGACTTGTGGCACCTTCGAGACCAACACATTTATTATCGCATGTGCTTTCGCTGACTGCCGTCCACTTCATCAGGTGCATGAAGTGCCTTTCTCAGTAGCATAGGAACCGAAAAGGGGAAAAAACTGAGATTGCATCCAGTGTTAGTCCAATTTAAAGTAAACCCATTCAAATAAATGGGACTTACATCAGTCTAACATTGGATACTCTCTAATGTTTGTTTGAAATAATGATCTGCGGAGGAAAATTAGTTAATATACCATACCCATTTAAAGAAATGTATGTAAAATTATCCATTGTGTTATCCATCTGTCAGGGATGCTTTAGGGTGGATTCCTGCATTGAGCAGGGGGTTGGACTCGATGGCCTTGTAGGCCCCTTCCAACTCTGCTATTCTATGATTCTATGATTTATGGTGGAGAAAAACATTAAAATGATTTTAAATGCTTAAAATATTGGAGTCTCAAAATATGGGGATGGAGCCGCCATTACTATTATTGCATTTCAAAGGTATTTATTTTTGTTTTTAAAAATGATTAAAATAATAAGTCAGCCACTCTTCACCATGTAAGAAATTATAAAAGAAAGTGAGGGAGGAAATGATCTGAAATAGAAATATTGCTTACCAAAGGAGAATGACAGAGACAAGAAATGCACACTTCAGTTGTTCCGGCCTCCCTGATTTCTTGCCCCCTTTCTGCTTATGCCATTGAATGATGAATGAAAAACTGGAAAAAAGAGATTAATTAGAATGATCTGTGTTGAGAAGCCTAACCATGTTTACTCTGAAGTAAGTCCCACCAGTTTTGGGGGAAGTTACTCCCAGGTACATAATGTGTACATAGAATTTTTGAGGTGCTTACTTTAAAAAAAACTAACTTAGAGATAGGCTCTGCGGCTTAAGCATATTGCAGTTCTTCCAAAAAGCCAAAATCTGGGAGATGCAGCTGCCTTACAGTCTCACACTACACAATTTTAGACATATCTACTCAGAAGTAAATCCCATTGAATTCAATAAGACTTACTCCCAGGCAGGTGGATCCGAGACCTGAGATCTGTCAGAGGAGCCCTTCTCCTTGCCCCACCAATGCGAGATATACGGTGTGGTGGGACATGGGAGAGGGCCTTCTCTGCTGCGGCACCCCGGCTGTGGAACGCCCTCCTGCTGGAGGCCCAATTGGCACCAACACTGGCTGCATTTCGGCACCAGCTTAAGACATGGCTTTTTAACAAAGTCTGTGATGGCTAAATCCACCAGCCTTGCACACTGTCTTGTTTTAATTGGATTTCACTGTTTTAAAATGCCATACTGGTTTTATCATAAAAATGGCTTAATTTGTTTTAGAATCGTATATTTATTGTTCTATTTTATACATACGATTTTATCTGTACGCCACCGTGAGATCCTAGTGATATAGGGAGGGATATAAATGTTTTAATAAATAATAAATTTATTAAAAGCTCTGGTTGAGCTTTTATATTGTATTTTATATTATGGCTTTATACTGTTGTTTCATACTTTGAATGTTTTTAATTTTTGTGAACCGCCCAGAGCGCTCTGGCTATTGGGCGGTATAGAAATGAAATGAAATAAATAAATAAATAAAAATATAGCAGCTTTCCTGACCGGTTGCCCTCCAGGTGTGTTGTTGGACTACAACTCCCAAGACTACAACTCCCAGGGTCTCCTAGCGAGACATGCCGGCTGGGGCATTCTGGGAGTTGTAGGCGAACACATCTGGGAGGCGACAGGTTGGGATTGCACCCTGAAAGGCTCAGATCCAACCAGAATAGCAGAGATGGGATGGACGTGAGGGAGAGAAAAGAGGCTCTTCAACAACCCGCATGGACAGGACTGAACAGACCAGGCTAGGATTCCTCCCAGCCCTCAATGAACGACTTGCAAAGGCCAAGAGGGAGAATTAAAAGGCAATTGCTTCTTCTAGAATCCTCAAGCCAGACAAGCAATAACAAGTTCAACCACAGCTTTTAAAGCTCAACTAAAAACTTTTCTTTTTCCTAAAGCTTTTAAAACTTGATGTTGTGCAGACTTCTACTGTTACTTTCTACTGTTAGTTTTTCCCTACCCTGTGCCTGCTTACCCTTCCCTGTACCTGTTGGCATTCTCTTCCCCTCCTTATTGTTTTACTATGATTTTATTAGATTGTAAGCCTATGCGACAGAGTCTTGCTATTTACTGTTTTACTCTGTACAGCACCATGTACATTGATGGTGCTATATAAATAAATAATAATAATAATAATAATAACACGATTACTAAGAGAAGTCATATACTGCCCGTGTTCGGAAGACACGCTAATCCACGGCTGTTTCCCTTTCTGTTCCTATTAAGCCCCCCCTCCTTCCTTCCTTCACTCTATTAGCGTGTCGTCCGAACTCAGCCACTAATCGACCCTCGCTCTTCCCGGAACTTTACTGTTCCGGCCCAGGGACGCCGCCGGGCCACTTTCCACAACGGGCCGGAAGTATCGGGCTTGACCCGGAAGTGGGGCTCGAGTAACCAGGAAGTGCCGCCCGGCTAGACCTGAGCTGTACCGAGGCGCCATTTTCTGCGCGTCCGGGCCCGGCGATGGGCTCCTCGAAGCGGCACCGGGAGCGGGGCGAGGCCTCCGAGGACCCCCCGCCGCCGCCGCCACCACCCTCCTCCGGGAGCGGCGCTGCTTCCTCCTCGTCGACCCGCCACCGGGAACACAAGAAGCACAAGCACCGGAGCGGCGGCGGCAGCAGCAGCAACGGCGGCGAGCGGCGGGGCAAGCGCAGCCGCAGCCGGGGCGAGCGGGGCAGCCGGCGGAGTGGCGGGGATGAGGCCTCCGCCTCCGCTTCCTCCCGGGGGAGCCGCGGCGCCGCCGCCGCGGGCCAGGACGCCGAGGTGGGGAGGCGGATCAAGCGGGAGAAGCGCGACGAGGGATACGAAGCGGCGCAGAGCTCAGGTGCGGGGAGGCCGGGCGGAAGCGGGGGCCCCGGCTGGGCCAGGGTGGATGGAGCGGCCTTCACACACACTTCCGCCGCCGCCGTCACGATATGCGGGACTACAGCCACCATCGTCCCCAGCCGATGTGGCCGTTGGGCACCCGGTTGCGGAAGGCTGGGTCGAATGTCAGCCCCAAATCCCCGCCTAACCCACCTCGCGGGGCTGCTGGGAGGGTATAATGGCGGGTGGAGTGGAGACCCATACCCCTTTTATGTCCCTCTGAGCTCCTTGGAGGTGAGGCGGGATCGGAGTCATCAGAATTAAAGGGCATGTAAAAATCCCTTTGTGTTAACACACTGGGAAGGGCTGGATATATGCCGCAGCACATATATATCCCGCCTTTTTTCCTCCAAGGAATCCAAGGCGGCTTGCATAATCCTCCTCCTCTCCATTTCATCCTCACAACAACAACCCTGCAAGGTGGATTGGGCTGAGAGTCTGTGACGGGCCCAAAGTCACCCAGTGGGTTTCCATGGCCGAGTGGGGACTGGAACCTGGATCTCCCGACTCCCAGTCCAAGCTCTAGCCACTACACCACAAAGCCCCACTGAATTCTGAGGCCTGGAGGTCGCTGTTAGCGGACCTCCTTTTGAGTGCAGGACGTCCCGGGTTCAATCCTGGGAAGCTTTTCCCAGTCACTCTAGGGAGAAAGACCCTCACCTGAGACCCTAGAGAACTGGTCCGGAGCCTTGGGCCGGATGGACCAGCGCCCGTCTTTTCAGGTGCTCTTCATTTTTTCTTGCTGCAACAGACCAACCATTAGGCTGACTTTGCTTACATTGCAGCAGCCTGGTCCTCCGTTGGTTTGAAAGCCATAAGGGTGATTTTTGTTCATTTGTTTTTATTACAACCCCTCTGGCACCTTAGACAAGGATGGGGAGAGAGACCTCGCGGTGGTGGGAGGAGGCCACAGTGCCCCCAGATAAGGGCTCAAAATTCCTGTTACGGGCTGAAACGGATGCGACGGCACCGCTCCACATTTGCCCCATCACAAATGCTTTGATGCATTTATATTTATTTATTTATTTATTTATTACATTTTTATACCGCCCAATAGCCGAAGCTCTCTGGGCGGTTCACAAAATTTAAAACCATGAAGAGCATAATAAAACAACCAACAATCTAAAAACACAAATACAAAATACAGTATAAAAAGCACAACCAGGATAAAACCATGCAGCAGAAGTTGATATAAGATTAAAATACAGAATTAAAGCAGTAAAATTTAAATGTAAGTTAAAATTAGTTGTTAAAATACTGAGAGAATAAAAAGGTTTTCAGCTGGCGACGAAAGGAGTACAGTGTAGGCGCCAGGCGGACCTCTCTGGGGAGCTCATTCCACAACCGGGGTGCCACAGCGGAGAAGGCCCTGCTCCTAGTAGCTACCTGCCTCACTTCCTTTGGCAGGGGCTCACGGAGAAGGGTCCGTGTGGATGATCTTAAGGTCCAGGCAGGTACATTTGGGAGGAGGCGTTCCTTCAGATAGCCTGGCCCCAAGCCGTTTAGGGCTTTGTATGTTAGTACCAGCACTTTGAATCAGGCCTGGACCTGGACTGGCAGCCAATGAAGTTGTAAAAGGACTGGTGTGATGTGATCTCGTCAGCCAGTCCCTGTTAGTAAACGGGCTGCCCTGTTTTGTACCAGCTGAAGCTTCCAGACCGTTTTCAAAGGCAGCTCCACGTAATACATTGCAGTAATCCAAACGAGAGGTTATCAGAGCATGGATAACTGTAGCTAGGCTATCTCTGTCCAGATAAGGGCGCAGCTGGTATATCAGCCTAAGCTGATAAAAGGTGCTCCTTGCCACTGAGTTCACCTGTGCCTCAAGTGACAGTTCTGGATCCAAGAGCACCCCCAAACTACGGACCCGATCCTTTAGGGAGAGTGCAACCCCGTCCAGGAGAGGGCAAACATCACCTCACCGGACAGATGAACCACCCGCTAACAGTGCCTCCGTCTTGTCTGGATTACATCTCAGTTTGTTAGCCCTCATCCAGTCCATTACCGTGCCCAGGCACTGGTTCAGAACAGTCACTGCCTCACCTGGGTTTGATGAAAAGGAAAGGTAGAGCTGGGTATCATCCACATATTGATGACACCTCAGTCCACCTCTCTGGATAACCTCTCCCAGCTGTTTCATGTAAATGTGTTTAACATAGGGGATAAGATAGAGCCCTGTGGAACCCCATGGCTTAGAAGCCACGGCACAGAGCAATAATCCCCCAGCACCACCTTCTGGAATCGGCCATCCAAGTAGGAACGGAACCACTGCAACACAGTGCCTCCAACTCCCAGCCCAGAGAAGGATACCATCGTCGATGGTATCGAAAGCCGCTGAGAGGTCCTGGAGAACCAACAGGGTCGCACTCCCCCTGTCCCTCTCCCGGCAAAGGTCATCCCACAGGGCGACCAAGGCAGTTTCCGTTCCAAAACCAGGCCTGAAACCCGATTGAAATGGATCTAGATAATCCGTTTCATTCAAGAGTGCCTGGAGTTGTCCTACAACCACCTGCTCAAGCACCTTGCCCAGGAAGGGGATGTTCCTTGCCCAGGATGGGGAGAGAGACCTCGCGGTGGTAGGAGGAGGCCACAGTGCCCCCAGATAAGGGCTCAAAATTCCTGTTACGGGCTGAAATGGATGTGATGGCACCGCTCCGCATTTACCCTGTCACCTACACGCTTTGATGCATTTATCTGTAGAATTAGTACACTGTTTGTCGTGGACCTGAGTAGTGTGCCGCTGCCACTCTTAACAGACTTGTGGAGGAAATGTGTTGGGGCATGTGCAGAGCGTTTACATGTGACAGGAAGTGCCTTAGCTGTGTCTGTCGCATTAGCCTTGAGTCTCTTTTTGCACGCAAGAAGCCTTGGTCAAGCACAGCTGCTATGTTCTAGCTAGCCTGGTTTGAAGCTCTATTTTCTTCTCTCCCCCCACTCCCATTAGAATCCTTACTTGCAGAGCAAACCATGCGTGCTTGTAAATGTACAAATGTATTGTGCTGCGTTCTCCTGAGTCAGACTATGGGCCCACTTAGCCCTGTAATGTCTTACGTACCACATGCAGCCTAAGGCCTTGCAGGGAATGTGCGGTCTTTCCTAGCCCAACTAGCCAGATCTTTCTAATTCTACCACTCGGATAATGTCCTCACCCTGGCTAGAGCCTGAAACAGAAAAAAGCCTCTTTCTCGGTGTGTCCTCCCTTTCTCCAAGTCTTGAGACAGGCTTGCTCACCCTGGGAATGGCCTCCGTGCCGCCTCATTTAGTGCTGCATCAAGCAAACCTGAGTTCATGCGTGTAGGAGCCCTTGATTCTTGTGTGTGTTTGTATATGCGAGAGAGAGGCAAATAATTTTTCGTGCATCTGTCAAGAACCAGAGCTGTTAGGTGTTGTGGAAATGTCATAACATAAATATAAAGGTTCATGTGTGCAACTTGCGTGCAGAGATTTTCTCCTCCTCCCCAATTTGAGTTCAGAGGAACTTGTTTCCACAGGGGGAAGGGATAAGGGTCAGGGCACTGAGCTGCAATCTCCACACACACACACACACGCGCGTGCGCTTGCTTGGGTACTAAATTCAGCACAGGATTGCAAAAATGGAATAACACAGCTTCGGTTACAGATTTTATGTTGCGTTAACGTTTGTTGTAAACACCTTGCTCTCTATTTCCAAACAGTTGTTGGTTCAAAGTCGAGCTCAGGAGACGCTTCCCTCAGCATCGAGGAGACAAAGTGAGTGAAACAGAGATGAAGAGACTGGAGTCTTTCCGTTTCCCTGCTCAGATCCCTGGCCAATCCTATGCGCTGGCATCCCTGAGCTTAAAAGCACCTAACTCTGCATTAGGCCAGACTGTAGGAATTGGGAAGCAGGCTCTTTGGGACCTTTGTGGCAGGCTCAGGGTGCCGGGCTTTGCCTTGGATTTTCCCGGGGAGCTGGGAAAACGTCAGCCTGAGCACACAGTGGCTCTACCCATGCCCTTGCCCTGTGACATGCTGCAGGAATCTGACCTCTCTGCCCCAGCGTTGGGCAGACCAGGTAACCGTGGGTTTCTCTTTCTTTCTGCCGACAGTAAACTTCGGGCTAAACTTGGGCTGAAGCCTCTGGAGATAAACACCGTCAAAAAGGGTAAGTTCACCTTCCCTTGTCCATGCCGAGGCTCCATTGATTGAAGAGCCTGGGTTCTTATCTGTTGTGTTTCTTAGAAAACTCCTGCTTTCGATGGGAGGCAAATGACGAGGCCTGCTAGGTAATCCACAAAGCTTTTATTAAGCAGCAAACATCTCTTCCACCTGAAGAGAGTCTAATCTCTTGGAAACTTCCCCCTAGGCAAAACTATGCAAACTAAGCGAGACAGTTGTCTGATTAAGGAGAACAGGAAGCCCCTTCCCAAACACCCGTAACCTCAGAGAGCCTGGTGTGGAGGCAGGTTCTGGCGCAATCCTAGTCGGACCGACTTTCTCACACCTTCCTTCCGCTCCGTGCGTTTTAGCTTCCGGTGAACCCTAGCATCAGCTAGCTTGTCGGGGCGCTCTCCTCCGGAAGAAAGCTCACTTCCCACTGAGTGTGTAGGATTTGGCCTTGAGGAGATAAGCTCTGGAGAGGGCTGACTCCCAGCTGGGGTATCGCCTGCGAGAGCTTCCTCCCCCACTGGTACAGGCTGGCTGGTGTCTGGCGCCGCCGCCTCTAGTTCCGAATCGGATTCTGATTGATTACCTGAATCACCTTCTCCCAAAACAGGGGCAGTAGGGTTAGCCATGACATTGTCTGCCGCTGCCTGTTTCGAGACCAGCTCTGGGTTACCTAGCTGGGAATCTGCTGAAGCAAGAGGGCGCCTGACCTACAGGTCCGAGGGGTGCCATTAGCCCGCCTGCTGTGCCTCTGCTGCTTGCTCATACATGTTGTGGGTGGGAGGGGGCAGAGCAGGTCGTGTGGGGAGGTTATGGGAGCATGGTAGGGCCTTCCGCGCCTCCCACCCACCCCACCCCGCATTCAGCTGAGCTCCTAGGGTGCCTTTCCAAATGCAAGACAAGATGAACGGAAGGGAGGATTTATCGAGCCTTGTGGGCGATGTTTCTTGCGTATTTTCTCTGCCTTTTCAGGGCCTTGTTCTCACTGAGGTGGCAAAAAAACCCCATGTCTGGCTCTATCGCTTCAGAGCGCTTACACTACAATGCTTTTCCTTTCAAAAGAGAAAATAAAATCCCTTGCATATAGAAAGCAAACTTGTCAAGTAGAGTAGCCCTGTCCCTCATATGCTACTTCTCTATATGTGAAGGAATTCTTTTTATATCTTAAGAACCTAAGAAGAGCCCTGATGCTGGATCAGACCCAAGGGCCCGTCTAGTCCAGCACTCTGTTCACACAATGTCCCACCGGCTGTCAACCAGGGACCCACAAGCAGGACATGAGTGCAACAGCACCTTCCTGCCCATGTTCCCCAGCAGCTGGTGTACATAGGCATTTCTATATTCCATCACGCAAGTCCCCACCTGTAATCTGAAGTGGTGCCACCCAGAGAGAAATTTGCCATGTCAGTGAAAACAAGGCCTCAGCTACTTTGGGCTTAGAAATTGGATTGTTCTCACAGGGGAGGGGAGGGGAGGGGGCGTTACTCCATCCTTGTGCAGCTTCAAAATGTTTAAAGGAGACGCCGGCCCTGTGCCTAAGGCAGCCAACCTCCCTGGCTGCAGTTCCACAGAGGGGTCTTCTGCAGAAGTGCAACTTGCTTGATTCCCTCAAGGAAACTCTGGAGGTTTTGTCCTCCTTCTCCCAGTGCCAGGGGCCCGCTTGTTGTGGCTCTGCAACCTGAGCCAGGTAATGCTGCCACAGCCCAGGGATGGGAGCCGTCCTGCTCAACCTCCGTCCAGAGTCCACCTCCCCCTGTCCTAGCACAGTCATAGAATCACAGAATAGCAGAGTTGGAAGGGGCCTACAAGGCCATCGAGTCCAACCCCCTGCTCAATGCAGGAATCCACCCTAAAGCATCCCCGACAGATGCTTGTCCAGCTGCCTCTTGAAGGCCTCTAGTGTGGGAGAGCCCACAACCTCCCTAGGTTACTGATTCCATCGTCAGACTGCTCTAACAGTCAGGACGTTTTTCCTGATGTCCAGCTGGAATCTGGCTTCCTGTCACTTGAGCCCGTTATTCCGTGTCCTGCACTCTGGGAGGATCGAGAACAGATCCTGGCCCTCCTCTGTGTGACAACCTTTTAAGTGTTTGAAGAGTGCTATCCTGTCTCCCCTCAACCTTCTCTTCTCCAGGCTAAACCTGCCCAGTTCTTTCAGTCTCTCTTCATAGAGCTTTGTTTCCAGACCCCTGATCATCCTGAGTCATCGCAGCCTCTTAGATAACCTCGTTTTCCTTTCTCTCCTCCCCCGGCAGAGACGGGCAGCAAGGAGGACCCCGTGGCAGCTGACGTCATCAACCCAATAGTGCTGAAGCAGCGAGAGGAGATCAGGGAGAAGCTTGCTGCTGCCAAGGAGAAGAGGCTCCTGAACCAGAAACTCGGGTACCACGTCCAGCTGCTCCATCTGCACCCACCTCCGGTGCCTCTTGCTAGCACGGCCCTCTCGCTGAAATGGGAGCGGAATGGGTTTTCCGCCCGTTCTGCGTTTGCGAAGACTCACTCTGAAAAGCAGGCGATGACCCTATTCAGTGATTACTCACCTGGTCCATTTTAAGCATATGTGTGTATGCTTCCCCTGGGTCTTCTGCTTCTGCTTTACCCTGCCTTTGCTGTGAAGTGGCCGTACCGCATCATCCTTTGTGGGCTGATCCTGGGCCCACCAGTGCCCCTGCTCTGGACAGCCTCTCGGTGCTCGGGTGGGGCTTTCGGTCACCCCCTCTTCTTTTCCTACCCTCAGGAAGATCAAGGCACTTGGTGAAGATGACCCCTGGCTGGACGACACGGCGGCCTGGATCGAGAGAAGCCGGAAGCTGCAGCTGGAGAAGGACATGGCTGAGAAGAGGGTTGGTGTTGGGACGGTGGGGGGCCACCGGGTTGGAATTCCCCGCCCAGCCTGGCTGGGTCGCTGGAAGGGCGTTTGTACCACGTCAGGGGGTGGGGGGCGGCTGTGTCTGCCATTCGTGGGGGGATTTGGTGAGCAGCCTTCTCACCGCACACACTTTGGTGGGCGGAGTCCACTGGTGCCTCTGGGCTGGACGTCGGCTGCCTTCCTCCGTGCCTTGGTCATTGGGCACGTATTCCCTCCCCGACCCGAAAGCGGTATCTCATGTGCGTATTATTTCAACCCCGAATCAGGCCAAGCTCTTGGAAGAGATGGACCAGGAGTTCGGCATCAGCAGCCTGGTGGAGGAGGAATTTGGGCAAAAGAAGAAGGTGAGGGGAGCCAAGGAGGCGGGCAGTCCCATTAGCAGCAGCCAGCTTGACTCCAGGCAGACATTAACGTCCATGGCGAATAGGAGGTCTCCGTTGGTTGGGCGAAGGGGGCTGGCAGCCGAGCGAGGGGCTGGCCTGCTGGCCTGGCCTTGCCCTGCCATTGTGTCCCTTCCAGTTTGCAGCAAGCAGGGTTGGGCCCCCCTGCCTCCCATCGGTCAGCTTGCTAGGAGGGAGTGTGAGTAGAGAGGGTTCCTAACACACCTGTGCAGGCAGTTTGGGGGTCCCAAGGACGATGGGGCTGTGGTGGTCTTGAATGCCTAGCAGGAAAGCAGACATGCTTGGAATATTAGGCTGTGGGGGAGAGAGCGCTCTGTTGAGATGGTTTCTGTGCTCTCCCCGACGCCCATCAAACATTTCCACATATACGGAAAGAGCCGCTGGACCTTTCTGCCGTGGGAGAGGATAAGCTGGTGCCCACCTTATGAGATCCATCCAGAGGCAGGGGTTCCCTTTCCGTTTCATGTGGCCGACAGATCCCAGGGCCTGGCCTGAAGGCCCCGGACACAGCAGCCTTGCTGAAGCGAAGCAGTCCTATGTCTGGCCGGGGTCTGGAGGGGAGGGGAGGTCCCTTGGGAACCCCAGGAGAGCCAGGCAGGATGGAAACGTGGCCCAACTCTTGCCCTGGTGGGCAGCAAGGCTTAGGTGACGCTAAGCTCCGTAGGCAGCTGTTTTATTCCTCCCCGGAATAAACCTTGTTCTTCGGCTGATGGGTTCCGGTCTTAACTTCCTTTGGTTGTAATCTCGGTCTGCTCTTCGGAGCAGTTCTTGGAAAGGACTTTTCAGAGCAGTCTTTCACTGGCAAAGGGGCGTGGAATTCTTACCGGTTGTTTCTTGAAAGTGCCGTTTTTGGAACAGCTGCAGCTTCTCCAGTCCTGGGGTGATGGCTGTGCTGCCAGGCACCTGCGTGCTGTTTCTTTGCTCTCACGTTTTTAATTTACATGCAGTGCCTCCACAGCGCCTCCTCTGTGTCCTGAGTCCCATGAGTTGCGTTAGAGGGACGGGCAGCCAGGAAAGCTTCCCTAGGGCCTCCCTCCCTCCCTCCTTGGGCCGTTGCCTGGGCTCTTCTGAGGCCTGCTTTTCCATGCTGTTCCAGCAGGTGGGCTACAGCTCGCGAGACTTGAAGGGCCTGACGGTGGAACACACCATTGATTCCTTCCAGGAAGGGGAGACGGTCATCCTGACCCTCAAAGACAAAGGTGAGGACTGACCTTTTCCTGTGCCTTCCATGCGAGAAAACAAGGCCGGAAGCCTTGATATACCTGCTCTGCATGAAGGCCTCTGTGTATTGGTTCTTGCAAGGTTTGGAATAACGTATGTGCCTGAATGTGCTGTAATGCTAAAACTGTTATATCAGCAAAGAAGTGCTTAATTGGAATTGCTAACTGTCAAGTCCTCTTGATAGAGCAGAAGGCAAAGAAGCTAGCTTGATAAGGAGGAATGGCCATCCAGGTCAATCTGACATTGCCAGAAGAGTTGATAAGGTATAATGAAGAAGAGGTACTGGTTCCTCTCTATTCGGCCCTGGTTAGGCCTCATCTAGAGTATTGCGTCCAGTTCTGGGCTCCACAATTCAAGAAGGACGCAGACAAGCTGGAGCGTGTTCAGAGGAGGGCAACCAGGATGATCAGGGGTCTGGAAACAAGGTCCTAGGAAGAGAGACTGAAAGAACTGGGCATGTTTAGCCTGGAGAAGAGAAGATGGAGGGGAGACATGAGAGCACTCTTCAAATACTTAAAAGGAGGAGGGCCAGGATCTCTTCTCGATCCTCCCAGAGTGCAGAAGACGGAATAACGGGCTCAAGTGACAGGAAGCCAGATTCCGGCTGGACATCAGGAAAAACTTCCTGTTAGAGCTGTATGACAAAACATCAGGAAAAACTTCCTGACTGTTAGAGCAGTACGACAATGGAATCAGTTCCCTAGGGAGGTTGTGGGCTCTCCCATACTAGAGGCCTTCAAGAGGCAGCTGGACAAGCATCTGTCAGGGCTGCTTTAGGGTGGATTCCTGCATTGAGCAGGGGGTTGGACTCAATGGCCTTGTAGGCCCCTTCCAACTCTGCTATTCTATGATTCTATGAAGACATTCTCCGTACAGCTGTATTGCGCTCAATAAAACAAGAGTTGCCTTACAACCGAAGTAGATTTTTATCCTTGACACATGGCATGCTGCTACAGTTGCCAGGAGATATTTTTTAAAAATTAAATGTGTATTGGGCAGTTTTTTCTATACATAACCCTTCCTCGGTCAAATAAACAGAAGTCAGAAAAGCAAAAACAAACATCAAATCAAGCTGAAGGAACCAAGGAAATGTATTAATACAAAAAAGGCAGCAGTGGCAGTATCATATTCCTACGTCAGCCAAAATGATTGGCTGACGTAGGATTAATGAATAATAAAGCAAGGCCAGTCAGCTGAAAATGACTGCATCCCAGATCTTAGCCCCCTTTTCACAGGACTACTGCTTATGTTGGTAGGAATCTCAACCCCCCCCTCCCCATTACCCATATCTAGATTAATAAGTACATTGTAATCTAGACATAGGTAATGATGTGTGTGCAAAGGCCATTTCCAGGCATAACGACATGGGGAGCAGCCGTGGGACGTTGCCAGCCTCAACCTGACTGTTCTCATCCCTGCAGGTGTTTTGGAGGAGGAGGGCGGCGACGTCCTGGTGAACGTCAACATGGTAGACAAGGAGAAGGCCAAGAAGAACGTGGAGTTGCGCAAGAAGAAACCGGAATACAAGCCCTACGAGGAAGAGGAGAGCGTGGACGACATGGTGATCGTAAGGAAGCCTCCTTGCATGGCTGTTTGTGGGCAGGAATGGGCTCAAGTGACAGGAAGCCACTTCCTGACTGTTAGAGCAGTACAAGAATGGAACCAGTTACCTAGGGAGGTTGTGGGCTCTCCCACCCTAGAGGCCTTCAAGAGGCAGCTGGACAAGCATCTGTCAGGGATGCTTTAGGGTGGATTCCTGCATTGAGCAGGGGGTTGGACTCGATGGCCTTATGGGCCCCTTCCAACTCTGCGATTCTATGAGTACAGAGCACCTGAAAGAGCCACAGAAAACCACAGAGGCTGTGGAGAAAGTGCATAGAGAGGTCTTTTTGCCCCATGACCAAG
Source organism: Elgaria multicarinata webbii (assembly GCF_023053635.1). Lineage (NCBI taxonomy): Eukaryota > Metazoa > Chordata > Lepidosauria > Squamata > Anguidae > Elgaria > Elgaria multicarinata. The sequence goes on along the minus strand of NC_086191.1, from coordinate 2,008,600 downwards.
GGGAGGAAAGCATCCAAGTCGAATCAAAAGAAGAGAGAAACTAGTCCTCAGGGTGCAAAGCGAACGTGCTTCTCTCTTCTTTTGATTCTTTTTGCCCCATGTAAGTTGAGGGCCAGTAAATTCAGGATAGCTGTGGAAGGGCCCGTGGCCCGTTGCTGGAGCCACCTGCTCTGCCGGCAGAAGCTTCCAGGTCCCCAAACCCCGGAGGCCTCAAATGGCAGCCGGAGCTGGTGCCAGGCTGCCCGCGGCATCTGGTTGGCTGCTGTGGGAAACTGGATGGAGGCCAGGCTAGAGAGCCTCACCTCCGTCTGATTCAGCAGGGCGGCATCCTGGGGGTGGGAGTGGCTTGGCCACGGAAGACCTGGGATCCCGGGGGTGGCCACGAATGCGCCACGCTGCTCTGGGCTGCTGAAGGCTGCCAGGTGGGCTTGGGCTGCAGTCGAAGGGAACAGGCTGTGGTGCCTCGTGCAGCCAAAGGGGGGCAGGACGCACCTGCCAGGACCGGAACGCGGAGGCTGGGAGCTGTGGGACGGGAGGCCTCCCTTGCAGGCGGGATCGATCCTGTAACGACGCCGGGGGGGGGGGGGCAGCCTGTGGCCTCTCACGGAGTGCCAGCGGCCAGCTCCCCGTCTCTCTGGGACTCCGGGCTGGGAGGCCGTCCCTTGCAGGGCCCTCTTGCGGCAGTTGGATGGCCGCTCCCAAGCCTGCGTGCTCGGGGGGGGGGCGGCCCTTTGCCCTCCCTTTCTCTCAGCCCCTGCGCCTCTCTCTGCCCTGCCCCCAGCTCAAGCACAAGGGTGTCCTGTCCAAGTACGACGAAGAGATCGAGGGGGAGAAGAAGAAATCCTTCCAGCTGGACTCGGTGGGGATGGCCGACGGGTCCTGGGAGCGGGAGCTGCAGCAGATCCGGGACAGCCTGCACCTGCGGGCTCAGACCCTGGACGTGCCCGGCCTGCGCTTGGCCTCCGAGTACTTCACCCCGGAAGAGATGGTAGGTGGAGGCCGTGGGGCGAAGCGGGGAGGGCTGGCAGCCAGGCCTTCCTTCTCCTTTGGTTCTTGGCCGCCTCAAAGGTTCCAGTCCGGAATCTCCCAGCCCTTGAAGCCTGAGCCGTTCCTGGCCGGGATGGGGGAAACGGGATGGATGCCGGGACTCCCGTTCTAGGGAAGAGGCGAGGCAAACGGGGCTGGCCAGGCGCTTGTCTCGGAAATCCCCCTGGGTGCCTGCCTGGAGCTTTCTCCTTTGAACAGCTGCAGGGGAGAAATGCAGCGGGGGGCAGGGCGGGGAGGAAACTGGGCCCTTTCCTGAGGTGCGCAGGCCTTGGGGGGCAGGGGGGGATGAGTGGGCCTGCCGTCCTGGACCAGGGCTTGGGCTGCCTGTGACGTGCCATCCCCACCCCCACCCCCGTCGCCACAGAACGTCACTTTCAAGAAGACGAAGCGCCGGGTGAAGAAGATCCGCAAGAAGGAGAAGCCGGTGAAAGCCGATGATCTGCTGCCGCTGAGCGACGAGAGGAGCGAGCGGGACTTCGGCTCCAGGTGAGGGCGGGGCTTGGCCCATGGAATCATAGAGTTGAAAAGGGGCTTATAAGGCCATCGAGTCCAACCCCCTGCTCAGTGCAGGAATCCACCTTCAAGCATCCCTGACAGATGCTTGTCCAGCTGCCTCTTGAAGGCCTCTAGTGTGGGAGAGCCCACAACCTCCCTAGGTAACTGATTCCATTGTCGTACTGCTCTAACAGTCAGGAAGTTTTTCCTGCTGTCCAGCCAGAATCTGACTTCCTGTAACGTGAGCCCGTTAGTCCCAAGGGCCCCTCCCTGTGCCAATGGCCTTCCTTCCTTCTCATTGGTTCTACTTCTGTTCCTTCTCCCCAGAGCTAGGGGGCAGCTGGAGCAGGGGATGTGGAACTTGTCTTTCTACTCTGCCCCCCCCCCCACTCCCACTGATCTAGGCCAGTCAGTGTTTGGCAGATGTGGAGTGGGGGTGGGGCACCTTGGGCCTAATCCAGAGCCCCCCAGGAGGAATCCCTGCTGTTGTCTTCCATCTCAGACCTCAGATCATGGGGAAGCGCCAGGCACGCTGCTCCACCCTCCCCTCAGTTGGGAGGGTGCAGGGGGATCCCTTCGATCTCTGCTCTGGGACGAAGGGGGGCCGGGGATGGAGCCGGTGGGCCACATACGCGCACCCCGCCTCTCCGAGGAGCCCCTCCTTGCTGCGCCCCCTGAGTCCGTGCATGCCCCGCCTGCTGCATCCTCTGCTTGGCTCTCCAGGCTCCGTGGTCGGGGGAGGCGGAGGAGGCCTGTTCAGGTGGAGGAGGAGGACGAGGAAGACGACGACGACGGGTACAGAGAATACAGCCGGAACGGGGGCGCCGAGCCCTTGCCCCCATCGGACGACGTCCGGGTGGAGAGGATGGAGATCAGCAGCGAGGACGGTGTGTCTGCAGGGAGGGGAAACGAGTGGCCAGCTGGGATCGAGGGGTTGGGGGGCGGGGGGCATCTTTGGGCCGGCAGCTCAAAATAGGCCTTCCAGCGGCGTCAAGAGAGGACTCGGTCGGGCCGGGAAAGCCGTGGCCCTTGTCACAGCAGGGCTCCCTTCTCTTCCCTCCCTGACAGAAGAGGCTCCGGAGGACCCAGACTATCCCGCCGCCCTGGAGGAGGACGAGGCTGAGCTGGAGCTGCAGAAGCAGCTGGAGAAAGGGCGCAAGCTGAGGCAGATCCAGCTGCTGAAAGACAGTGGGGAGAAGGTGAGGCTGGTCGCCCCAAGGAGCTCCGAGGACCCTTGTTGGCCTCTTGAGCTGACGGGGGAGGGGGGAGGCAGGCGGGCCGCCCCGGGACGGGCGAGGGCCTCCCGGGACTCCCCTCGCAGGCCTTTGGCCCCAGCCTCTGAGCCCGGGGGCAGCCGGCCGTCAGCCTCCGCTCCTCCCCTGCAGGTGATCGAAATCGTGAAGAAGCTGGAGACGGGCCGCAGCCAGGAGGACGACGAGGAGCTGGAGAAGAAGGGGGCCATCGTCTTCAACGCCACCTCCGAGTTCTGCCGCACACTGGGCGAGATCCCCACCTACGGGCTGGCCGGCAACCGTGAGGACCAGGAAGAGCTCATGGTACGTCCCGGCGAGCCTCTGGCTGGAGCTGAGAGGGGGCGAGCAAATCCTCAACGGGCTCGAGGGGAGCCCCCGGCCACTGGCGGCCACCTGTGCCCCCAGCTAAGCCTTCTTCCCCCAACAGCGCTCTGGTAGAGCCCCAGCGCTTCGCCCTGCGCATAGGAAACGCCTGGCAGCGGCGATGGCCACAGGCTGAGGTGCTTTAGCAGGGGAGGGAGAGAAAGCGGCGAGTCAGTGACCGCGCTATCGGGCCTCCGTGGTCAGGGGCGGCCGACATCCGAGTACCAGTCCCGGGGCAAACAGCGGGAGAAGGGCCGTTGCCTCCTCGTCCCGCTTGGGGGCTTCCCGGAGGCCACCCCAGTTCAAGCCGGAAGCTGGGCGAGATCTGCCCTGGTCACCCGCCTGAGCTTTGGATCCGAGTTGAGCCTGGCTCCTCCTGCCCGCGAAGCAGCTGCTCTACCACGGGCTCTCGTGTCCCCCCACCCTGCTCTCCTTCCAGGACTTTGAGCGCGACGACGAGAGGTCAGCCAACGGGGGCTCAGACTCCGACGGCGAGGAGAACATTGGCTGGAGCACGGTCAACCTAGACGAGGAAAAGCAGCAGCAGGACGTGAGTACGGCCAGGGGGCTGGAGCAGCGACTGCCCTGCGAGGGGGGAGGCTGCAACCACTGGGATGGTTCAGCTTGGGAAAAAGGAGGCGGCTGACGGGAGACAGGAGAGAGGTGGACAAAATGATGCCTGGTGGGGAGAATGTGGGCAGGGAGGCATTTTCCTCCCTTTCTCATAGTCCTCAATGCAGGGCCATTCAGTGATTGGTGGGAGATTCAGGAGAGATCAAAGGAAGGACTTCTTCACACAACACAGTTAAATTATGGAACTCACTGCCACAAGATGTGGTGATGGCCACCCATTTGGATGGCTTGTGAAGGGGGTTCTTGGAGGAGAAGTCTAGCCGTGGCTGCTAGCCCTGATGGCTATGGGCTACCTCCAGTATCCGAGGCAGTGAGCCTGGGTGCACCAGCTGCTGGGGAACATGGGCGGGAGGGTGCTGTTGCATCATGTCCTGCTTTGTGGGTCCCTGGTCGACAGTTGTTCAGCTGCTGTGGGAACAAGAGTGCTGGCCTAGGTGGGCCCTTGGCCCGATCCAGCCTCAGGGCTCCTCTGACGCCCTTAAGAAAGGCCTGGGCAGGTCCGCAGGGCTGCTGCCTCTCCTATTCCTCAGCGGCCAGCTTGCAGCTGGGGGGCCCTTCCCCATCTCGCTGGGGGTTAAGCCCAAGGCGCGTGCTGAGCCGGCTCACTTCCTCTCCCTCTGGCTTGCAGTTCTCCGCCTCCTCCACCACCATCTTGGATGAGGAGCCCATTGTCAACCGGGGCCTGGCTGCTGCCCTTCTGCTCTGCCAAAACAAAGGTAAGGCAGGGGCAGGTGGGCGAGCGGGTCAGCGTGCCTCAGGTTATCCTGGGCCTTCCCATCTCCTGCAGGGCTGCGTGCGTAGACTCATAGAATAGCGGAGTTGGAAGGGGCCCACAAGGCCATCGAGTCCAACCCCCTGCTCAAGGCTCCCGGACAGAGGGTTGTCCAGCTGCCTCTCGAAGGCCTCTCGCGTGGGTCAGCCTTTCCCTTGTGTGCCGGGGCGGGGGGTGGGGCTATATCTTGTGCCTGCTGGGGCAGCCGGTGCCCCTCAAGGGCTGCGCATGCGCCGACTGCTATGGCTCCCCTCCTCCTCCTCCCTCCCCCCAGGCTTGCTAGAAACCACTGTGCAGAAGGTGGCAAGAGTGAAGGCCCCCAACAAGTCGCTGCCGTCGGCCGTCTACTGCATCGAGGACAAGATGTGAGTGGCACTATCTCCCCCCCCCCCCCCGCACCCCCAGAGGCCGTTGCATTCACGTCATGTGAGACTGCTCTGGCCTTCTTTGGGAGGAGGCCCGTTGCAGTGGCTGAAGCAGTTGTGCGTCTGTATCGGTTGACCACCGGTTCAGTCAGCTGTGTGGTGGGAAGCGAACACTTTTGCTGTTACCCAAGGCACCGGCTGGTGCGCAGGGAGCATCTTGTGCGCCGCTGCGCCATGGCTAACCCGAGGGAGCTGAGCCCTCCGCTAGGCCGGCGGGGTAAAGGCAGCCGCGTCCTTCTCACCCCACAGGGCCATCGATGACAAGTACAGTCGCCGGGAAGAGTACCGGGGCTTCACCCAGGATTTCAAGGAGAAGGACGGGTACAGGCCGGATGTCAAGATTGAATATGTGGATGAGACGGGGCGCAAACTCACGCCCAAGGAGGTACAGGGCCAGGGCCACGCATCGTCTTCCCAGGCGCTGCTAGGGGGTGCAAGGGTGTGGCTCCCTCCCAGGTGGGGAGAAAGGGGCTCCTCGGACCCAGACATTCGCCTGACCGAAGGGGTTCGAATGATCCGTTGAGCAGAACAGGTCTAAAGAAAGAGGGTGGGGGGGGGTGGGGGCAGCACACTTCATTTGACTTTTCAATGATCCGTACGTCGTGCAGCGGGCGTCATCTTGGAAGACGCATCCTCTCATGCGGAGAGGGCATGCCCCTTCTGAGATGGAAATTCCCTTCTGCAGTTTTTCTGACCATAATTAAAAATTGTGCGTGTGTAACAAGGGTGCTTTTTAGTTGACCAAAACGTGCTCGATTGCTTTGATGACCCCATTAAGGGACTGAGCGCTGCGGCCCCAATTCTCCGCCTTGGTGCGCGTGAGGCCTGGCAGCCGGCATCTCTCCTCCTTGCTCGCCTTCACCCTTCCGCGTGCTTCTCTCCTCGCAGGCGTTCCGGCAGCTCTCCCACCGTTTCCACGGCAAGGGCTCCGGCAAGATGAAGACGGAGCGGCGCATGAAGAAGCTGGACGAGGAAGCGGTGAGGGAGGGGGCAAAGGGCCCGGCGGGAGGGGGGGCAGCTCTTCCCCTGTCACGGACAGCTGGGGGGCAGGTAGCATATCCAGAACACCTTGCGGGGGGGGGGGGGGACAGAGATGCAAAATCTCTGGAAATTTTGAAGCTATGGGGGAAAAGCAGAATTTTGGGGGGAAATTGGGGGAAAAATACAATATTAGGAGTTTTTACAGATTGAAAGTCACTTTGTTACTTTAGTAACATAAAATGTAATTATGTACAAGTTGGTTTGGCATAAAGTTACCACATTTAGTATGTTAAAAGTACCGTGTATTCAAAGAATTATTACAAATTGAATTTACTACTTTAAAAAAAAATTGGTAACAAATGGAGCTCCAAGCTCCTGAACTGTAAGGAACCTCTTTGGTTTTGCCAGTTTATGAGGAGCAGGCAAAAAAACAGAAGGAAACCATCAACATTAGTAACAAAGAAAATTATGTAGTTCTCCGCTAGTCCTCCACGGTGCTAAAATAATCCCATAATCCACTTTTTCTTCATTTTGTCCAATTTTTCAGGGGGGGGGGGGAAAGTCTTTGAAAAAAAGCGTTTTTTCCCCAGGCCTTCACATCTCTAGTTAGGGGGACCCGAGAATATCTCTAACAAACTTCCCCCCACCCCCAATACTGGTCCTCCACAACATGGCTTCCCCCTCCTGTTGATGCGCGTTTCTCTGGGGGCCTCTCTGGCCTTTGACACTCTCCTCCTTGGGGGCGCAAAGTCAGGCGAGGCGTCAAGCTGCAGAGGGAGGCGTTGTGGCAGGGGCGGGGGAGGGCAAGTGGCACTGACGGAAGCCCTCTCCTCTCCTCTCCCCCAGCTCTTGAAGAAGATGAGCTCTAGCGACACCCCTCTGGGCACTGTGGCTTTGCTGCAGGAGAAGCAGAAGGCCCAGAAGACCCCTTACATCGTGCTCAGCGGCAGCGGCAAGAGCATGAACGCGTAAGGACCGGGGTGGAAATGGGGGAGTGTCTTCGGGCCGGGGTGTGTGGCGGGCAGGGGTTTGGGGCTGGACCCCTCCAGGGCCATCAGAGTTGGCCTCCGGCGTTCCTCAGTCGGCTGCTGTGGTCCAACTTCTGAAGCTGATAGGTCAGAGATTCAGGACAGATACAGCGCGTAGTTAAACTATGGAATTCACTACCACAAGATGGTATTGATGGCTCCCAATTAGGATGGGTTTCAAAGAGGGGTGGATAAATTCCTGGAGGAGGAGGAGGAGGAGGTCGATCCACAGCTGCTAGCCCTGATGTGGTTATGTGCTAACTCCAGTCTCAGAGGCAGCAAGCCTGTGTGCACCAGTTGCTGGGGAACATGGGTGGGAGGGTGCTGTTGCACCGTGCCCTGGTTGACAGCTGGTTGGCTGCTGTGTGAACAGAGTGCTGGACTAGATGGACCTTTGATCTGACCAGCATCAGGGCTCTTCTTATATATCCACAAATCACTTTGAAGCAGCAAGGCCTCTTAAGAGTTTGCTACTTACGAGTAGATTACGTCTATTGAGGAGGGTGAGGAATACTTGGGAAAGTATTCAATTCCCAGAGTCCTGTACATTCTCAGTAATTGGTACATCTGTGTACAGCAGGCCTGAACTGCTACCTCCAGCTGTTACAGATGTGGGGCCTAGGCTGGAGGAGTGTAGCTTGCATGAGTGAGTTAATGGCTGAGACTTGAACCAGGCAGCCTCTGGCATTATGGCTCCTCTTCTCAGCCTTTCCACTCACTGTCTAAACACTCCTTAGTATTGTCTGGATAAGAGGCCCTTTACTTGCTTCTGGGTGGGTGTCTTTCCTGTTTCCTGGTTTCCTGTTGACGATTCTCTCTCTCTCTCCCTCTCCACACAGAAACACCATCACCAAATGAAATTCCTGCTTCCTTTTGCTGGACAACACCTGCTCCTTTTGGGGGTCTCTGGAGCAGTTCTGTGCGTGGGGTGCACATGCAGGACCTGCACCCTTTGCTTCTCATGGGAATCTTGTTTAATACGGACCTGCTTTGTATATAGTTGTGGAGCTGAGATTTTAAGCACCATGTGTCTCCCCCCCCCCATTGTATCTATATGTGAACCCTAATAGCTCGAGTAAATGTAACTGCATCCTCACTCGTTGTCAAGCCTCTTCTTTCAGCCGCCCACAATATGTTTTAAAAATTCTTTTGGGGGGTGGTCAGGTGGGAATACATGATAGTCTACATGGAGAATCTTTGGGCTGCCTTGGGAATTAGATGAGTTGCAACGACAGCAAGTCTTGTTCTCTGCGTGGGATCAAAGCGGCAGCTGACTGAACCCCTCCAAATTGCAGGGAGAGACTCACACAACTGAATGCTGCTGCTTCTCCTCACATTCCCTACACATAGAAAACTAGCGTGTCAGGGAGAAGGGTCCTAGCCTCATCTTACAGGGAATTTGTCTTAACCTTTAATCAGCAATGGGACGGGCTTGGTCTCACAGGGCAGATGGAGGAGGAGCACAGCTTAAGAGGTAGATCACACACAATCCTTGCCTGCAGGAGGGCTCCATTCCTTGGCATCATCTACAGGTAAGACTTTAGTCTGAAGACCTGGAGTGCTGCTGCCAGACAGGATAAACAATATAGGATGAACCAGGGCAAGAAAGAATGAAAGCAAAGCACGCTCATACTGCATAAATATCTCTAGTGTACATCAGGATGTACTGATAGATGTCTGAGTGATTTACATTTGAAGAGTTCCAGTCTCCAAACTTCCTTATAATAGCAACAACTAAAAAGCGTTTTTGCTCTTAAGCTAGTTTGCTGAAAAAGAACATTTGAGGGTGTGTGTGAAAGGACCTGTGAGCTTGGTTTTGGTACTAATCACACATTCCTGGGGTCAGAGGTATCCATGTCCTAATTTTAGCATATCTCCTGCCTGTAGCCACTATTTTGCACCTGGTTCCAGTTAAAAACAAAGTAGATCCCTGCCCTAGATTGGTTATACTAAATTTACTGCCGCTTTTCTCCACTAAAGAACTGAAGTGTTTTTAAGCATCCACAGGCGCCAATTCCTGTTCAAGTGATGGATTTAGACAGCGCTGTGGCTTCTTCCAGTTATCCACCAGAATAAATTATGCAGATTAACTTGTGCTACACTTTTTGGCCTACACCTTCCATTGTCCTTCACCATCCGCTATGTTGGCTAGGGCTTGATGGTAGTTGCGCTTTCCTGAAACTGCTTAATTAGCATCAACCCCTGCAATTATTTATAATGTTTGTATACTGTTCAATTATCTAACACAGATTCCAGAGTGGTGAATAAACAGTAAAAGATTTTTTAAAAATAAAATTGTTCAATTTAAAAACAAACCAGAAAAACAGTGGCTGGTCAGTTGAGGAAGGCTTCTTGAAAAAGTGTTTTTAGGAGGAGCTGGAAGCAGCCTAGTGCTGGCACCTGCCTGACCTCCAGGGGCAGGGAGTTCCACAGAGAAGAGGCCACCACACTCAAGGCACTCCGCCTGGTGGATTCCAATTGGGCCATCTGGAGCCACCAGGAACATGCCCTCCGACGACCCCAGTGATCAGGCAGGCTGGTAATTACCAAATGTCTACTGCAACAGTGGGGCTACACACCTATTTGTGTTAGGCGATGTGTGTAGACATCAAGTTCATAGCAAGAGCTGTATCTCTCGTACATAAAGCTGTTTTGTGTGTGTGTGTGTGCTCAGTTGCTTTACTACGGGGTGGTGGGAGAGAGGATCTACTGCTTCAATAACTGGAAAGAGGCCCTCACCAAGAGTGCAGCGAGTTCAGTAACTAGCTCTCTTGCAGTCCTTAAAGTTTATTGAAACACTTGTTTAGAAGACAAGAGCAGCATTCCCCCAAAAGACAGACGTGGAAGGGGAAGTGGTGCAAGCCACGGGAGTCGCCCAGAAAAAGATGGGGGTGACAGGGAGAGAATTGGGATTGAAAGAGTTAAGACTTCAGACCCGCCACCATCTAAGTGAGAGCTAGAATCTCCATCAAATGCTATTTGCGCTTTGGCCGGCTCCCGCTGTGCGCTACCAACGCGGTCCATCCCCAACGAGCCATGAGGAGCTGCCATTTCAGAATGATCAAGTGAACCTCGAAGCCTGTGATCCCCGCAAATGGCTATCACTACAAGTTGCACCTGCCAGTCAATTCCCGGGTTTGGAGCACACTTTTATTACATAAGGCAAACGGGTGGGGAGAAACAGAGCTGGAGTCCAACAGCGGCGTCCCGCCTAGAAACGGGCAAAGCATTCTTCAAAGCATGAGCCTTTTTGCTGCAGGCTCCTTTCGCCTGCGACAGCGGCTCAGAGCTCGGCCTCCTTGTAAGAGCCCCAACAAGACAACAGCTCATTCGAACTAACAGGAAAAGGCTGGGGGCTGTGGCAGAGTCCCTTCCCTCTGAGCCCCAGGGCTGGCTTGGTCTGCTTCACAAGATCTAATCTTCCTCTTCTGAGTCGCTGCTGTCCTCGCTCTCCATGTAGTCATAATTTACCCGGTTTGTGTTCACAAACAAGTCTGTGTCGTCATCCTCAGAGTCTTCCTCCCCTGCAGAACGGGGTGGGCTTTGCGCCCTATCCCTGCTAGAGGGAGAGATACAAAGAACGTTCTTAGGACAAGCTTATCTGCCGGGCGTAGCAGTCCTTCTATTCCGGCTTCTTCTACCCAGCTTTTCAATCCTGATTTCCCAAAGCAGTGTACAATTAAGAATAAAAAATTATAAATGAAATAGAGATCTGGTATTGGAACGGCTAAAAACATAAACGAAATAAAGATCTGGCATTGGAACAGGTAATAAAAATACTAGTCATAAACAGTCAATTTAAAAAGAGCAACCGTCTTAAAAGGTACAAACTTCTAGATCTGTTGCAAGCAGTGCAAAGCTGAGGGGCCACCCCTGAGGAGGCTAGGTTGGTGGGAGTGCTAGAAGGTTCATATTTCCTGGAGGTATTCTGGGCTCAGAGAGTTAAGGACTTTAAAATGTGAGCACCAGCACTTGGAAACAAAAGAAGTACTGTTAGCGGGGAATGGATTCCAAACACCACGCTTGAAATCACTGGCAGGCAGCGATAGCTAGCTAGCCCAGTTGCCCGGCTGATGACTTCAAACAACCGATCAGATCACAGCTCAACGCCCTGAAGAGGCTACATCTTGAAGGCAGAGATCCAAAGTCACCAAAGCTGCCTCCCTCTCCCTGCCTGCCCCCCACATTCTAGGAGTTTAGCTCTCATACTCACCTCTCCTTAGTATTGCTGGGAGTTCCTGCCACATCACCTAAAAAGGCTTCAGGCCTACAGAAGAAAACAGACGGGAGAATATTGGCACGTCAACAGTTTGCAGGATCCATCCAACCCTACAGAGGAGTCACCCCACAAATGGCAAGGGATGCCGTAGAGATGGGTCATAGACACACGCGCCTTGGTAAAATAGGCGAGGCAAGTGCGTCAGTAGTCGAGAGAAGAGGGTTCAGAAGTGTTCAGACTCTCCTCAGCAGAAGCTCTTTTGCTGCCATTGCCACAGGGAGGGAAGGAAGGCGGACAGCTCTCCCTTCTCTGACACTCACCAATATCCTTCCTTTTTCAGATAGCGAACGTGGTCCTTGTAGAGGACGAAACTGATCTCTGCTTTTACTTTCTCCCCTTCTTCTATGGGATCTACCAGCAGGAAGTCACCTGGAAGAGAGAGAGAGAGAGTCACACGCTGAAACAGAAGCATTGTGTATGGAGGGGGGGGAGTTTAAGAAGAGAAGCTTTCTTCCACTTGTAAGAGATGGCAGCCCCTGTCACGAACCTCTCTTGATCCAGATGTTCTTGCGGAATTTCGTGGGCATGCTCACGAGAAACCGTGTCCCCTCAGGCGTCTCCACCTCATGGAGGTTGTTGCCTGGAGTTCCCAGCACCTGGAGAAGAAAAGCAAAATTGCTCGGAACACAACCTGTGCTGTGGTTTGTTCTCAAGAACCCCACAAAAAACAGCCATCATTACAGATTTCTGAAAAGGGTCCTTTTTATGGGGCTGGTTGCAAGCCCAGGCCCCAATCCTTTTCTCTCCCACAGAGGAGGAGGATCGCAGCCTCTTTGTAAGTCTCCAGCTGCAGACAAGCTGGAGGAAAACTGAGGCAGTCCAGAACCTGCCTAAGAACCAGAACCACGGTGGATGCGGATCCAGGCCCACAACGTCTGCAGCTGCCTCTGGGATGGGACACAGCAGCCAGCCAGCCAGCCAGCGACTGACGTCTGAAGCAAGATCCCTGCAGAGAGCACACCCAGAAACCCAAGGCCAGCCCAGATCCAAGCTGTGTCAACCAGGCCTCCTTTCTCACCCGGACAATCTGCTGCCTCTCGGAAGGAACCACATAATCCCCCAGGACTTCTTTCACCACATGCTTGCGCTTGGTGGCTTGGGACATGCTCTTCCGTTGGGCCTGGGTACCAGTCTCTGCTCTGGGTGGGTGGGTGATGCAAGGAATCGTTTGCAGGATGCGTCCTCGTTCTAGAAGGCTGCAAGTAAGAGTCAGAAAAAAATAATGGGGCAGCAACACAGATGCTTCCGAAGTCCAAATATCAACTACAGCAGGAGGAGGACATCATGGGGCTGGGAGATGAGAGGGCCCAAACCCATTTATTCCTAATTTTGCTCAGGGGACAGCATCGAGTATCTGATAATGCGCTGGCTTAAAACACAAAGGTGTAAAGGAAAAGGAGCAAAACAGCCTGGCCGCCACAGGAATCCCCTTGAGCTTGGGGATGGAGAAGAGACCTCTGCCCTTGTATAGCGGGGGCAAGGCCTAGGCAATGGGCAGCAGCCCCCTCAGCTGGAGGTCTCAGGAAGCCGCACCTGTTCCCAGGGACAGCCAACGTCCGAGTTCAGGGGCTGTGGATCCAGTGCTGGTTTCACTCCCTGGTACATTCACAGTTCTGAAAGAGCTGAGTGGCGGGGAAAGAGAGGAGATAAATAAATTAGAAACCTTCTTGTCCATCACAGGCCCCAAAAGTCTTCCTTTGAAAAAGTAAAAGCACTCCAACCCTGGCCGTTTCTACACCAGCCCTTTATTTATTTATTTATTACATTTTTATACCGCCCAATAGCCGAAGCGTCCCAGGATCACCCCTGTGCATGCAAATGACACACAGGGGATCCTGGGAGCAGGCAGAGGCGACCCCTCCATTTTCCTGGGATAACCCTTAGGTGTAGAAAGGGCCCCTGTGACCTCTTTGCTTAGCTGCTCTGTTCTGCAACCTTCCAAGTCCTTCCTTGGCAGATGATGCAACCAGCTCTGCTTTTGCAGCCTAGGAAACTGATGCTAGGAGAGATGATGATGATGATGATGATGATGATAATCACCAGTACCACCACCATGTAATAATTGTCTTGTAGGATCAGAACCAGGGTCTTCTGAGTCCAGCATTATGCTTCTGGGGTGCCCCTGCCAATTATGTATCATGTGGAGCATGTGGAGAAGACGTTTTTCTCCCTATCCCATGATACTAGAACTCACAGGAGTCATCCCACGAAGCTGATTGGTGGGAGATTCAGGACAGGTAAATGGAAGGACTTCTCCACGCAGCACATAGTTAAACTATGGAATTTGCTGCCGCAAGATGTGGTGATGGCCACCAATTGGGGTGACTTTATAAGGGGGTTGGATAAATTCCTCGAGGAGAAGGCTATCCATGGCTCCTAGCCCTGGCGGCTCTATGCTACCTCCAATAGCAAAGGCAATGATCCTACGTACACCAGTTGCTGGGGAACATGGGCAGGAGGGTGCTGTTGCACCTGTTATCCTGCTTGTGGGTTCCTGGTGTGTGGACTAGATGGAGCCTTGGTCTGATCCAGCAGCGCTCTTCTGTTTTCTTATGCCTCTGTGAAGCATAACAAGATGCATCATGGATCCAGGGGCAGGCTGCTTTTGAACATGGACAACCAGCTGGACAAACATCTGTCAGGGATGCTTTAGGGTGGATTCCTGCATTGAGCAGGGGGTTGGACTCGATGGCCTTGTAGGCCCCTTCCAACTCTGCTATTCTATGATTCTAAGTTGGATTGAGCCACTGCGAACAACAGCCATCATAAAATCATAGAATAGCAGAGTTGGAAGGGGCCTACAAGGCCATCCAGTCCAACCCCCTGCTCAATGCAGGAATCCACCCTAAAGCATCCCTGACAGGTGATTGTCCAGCTGCCTCTTGAATGACTCTAGTGTGGGACAGCCCACACCCTCCCTAGGTAACTGATTCCATTGTCGTACTGCTCTAACAGTCAGGAACTTTTTCCTGATGTTCAGCTGGAATCTGGCTTCCTTTAACTTGAGTCCGTTATTCCATGTCCTGCACTCTGGAAGGATCGAAAAGAGATCCTGGCCCTCCTCTGTGTGACAACCTTTTAAGTATTTGAAGATTTCAATCCTCCCTGGATCTCTCCTGTTATAAGAATAAACGAACTGCCTTCCTGGATCAGAAGAAAAGACCCATTCTCTGGGCACTTCACAGAAAAATCCAACACGGCAAGGTACAGCATAAAACATGGAAGCTTAAAACCACAATATAAAAGCACAACCAGAACACACCAATACAGAGATTTAAAATACAGATCAGAAATGCAGATTTAAAGCTAAAATCTAAAAATTCAGATCTAAAGCTAAAAAGGTCTTCCCCTGGCACCAAAAGGAGTCGTGCTTCCCTGCCTCTAAGCCTGCCAGTCTTACAGGGCCGGCGTGACCCACAGCTCATTATTATTATTATTATTATTATTATTATTATTATTTGTATCCCGCCTTTTGCCCAATGCTGGGCCCCACTTAAGGGACCCCCCCATTCTCCCCTCCCCCCCCCCCAGTGAATCTGCCCACACCCCCTTCAGGCCACCCCACACACCTCGTGGCAGCGAGTTCCACAGGCGAGCTGCATGTTGCGCGGAGGAGGTATTTCCCTTCCTCCTCCCCGGGGTCTACTTAGCACCGAGGGACGGTGCCTTACGTTCGCGCGCTGCTGCAGCAGCCACAACAACCCTGTAAGGTAGGCCCAGTGCGAAGCCCCTCATGCCAGATGGGGAGGGGAATTAATTCATGCCAGATGGGGAAGGGAATTAATTCATGCTACCCGGGGGGGGGGAGCGGAGGGCTCCCGCACCTGTCCCGTAGCTTCAACCCTCGCTTTGCGGATACCTGCTCAGGAACGTGCGCCTTCTCCTCCGCTCTGAAGCACGAGAAGCGAACACTTCCGGCTTCCGGCGCCCTGGGACCCGACTTCCGGGCGCGCCCGTCTAATCGTTCCGCCGGCTTTCCTGCCTGGCTGGCAACGTTCCGCTTTCATTGCTGCACTAGTTGGGGAATATTCCCGTCTATATGGCCGGTGTCGTCCTTTGGGTGACTCAGCTCCGTTGTCATTATTAAAATAAAATAATAGTGGTGGGTAGTAAACGCATGGGAATGGGTGCCTGGTGTACATGGAGGTTTATAGAACCATAGAATAGTTGGAAGGGGGTCTGTAAGGCCATCTAGTCCAACCCTCCGCTCAGTGCAGGAATCCACCCTACAGCATTAGTTTAGTTACTGATGGGGAAGTAAAGAAGAAGAAGGGAAGAAAAGTCCCAAAGAATAACTACTACTACTTATTCTTATTCTTCCACCATCAATGTACTTGGTGCTGTACACAGTAAAACAATAAAACAGCAACTCCCTGCCTCATCTAGAGTATTGCGTCCAGTTCTGGGCTCCACAATTCAAGAATTACGCAGACAAGCTGGAGTGTGTTCAGAGGAGGGCAACCAGGAGGATCAGGGTCTGGAAACAAAGCCCTATGAAGAGAGACTGAAAGAACTGGGCATGTTTAGCCTGGAGAAGAGAAGATTGAGGGGAGACCTGAGAGCACTCTTCAAATACTTAAAAGGTTGTCACACAGAGGAGGGCCAGGATCTCTTCTCGATCCTCCCAGAGTGCAGGACACGGAATAACGGGCTCAGGTGACAGGAAGCCAGATTCCAGCTGGACATCAGGAAAAACTTCATGACCGTTAGAGCAGTACGACAATGGAATCAGTTACCTAGGGAGGTTGTGGGCTCTCCCACACTAGAGGCCTTCAAGAGGCAGCTGGACAACTATCTGTCAGGGATGCTTTAGGGTGGATTCCTGCATTGACCAGGGGTTTGGACTCGATGGCCTTGTAGGTCTCTTCCTACTCTGCTATTCTATGATTCTAGAATCATAGATTCTAGCTTTTTATACTGTATTTTGTGTTTGTGCTTTTAACCTGTTGGTTGTTTTATTATGGTTTTAATTTTTGTGAACCGCCCAGAGAGCTTCGGCTATTGGGCGGTATAAGAATGTAATAAATAAATAAATAAATAAATTCTATAGGCTTACATTCTAATAAAATCATAAGAAAACAATAAGGAAAGGAAGGCAATGCACCAAACAGGCGCAGGGGACAATAAAACGAAAGGTGTAAAAGTAAGATCAAAGCCAAGTTCTAAAAGCTTTAGAAAAAGGAAAAGTTTTCAACTGAGCTTTAAAAACCGTAATTGAACTCATGGTCCACAAATGCTCTGGAAGAGAATGCCAGGCATAAGGGGCAGCGAGAGAAAATGGACGGAGCTGAGTAAGAGAAGTAGAGACCCTTGGGCGGGTAAGAAACATGGCATCAGAGGAGCGAAGAGCACGAGCGGGGCAATAAGATGAGAGAAGAAAGATAGGAAGGAGCTAGACTGTGACAAGCTTTGAAAGTCAACAGGAGAAGTTTATACTGGATTCTGAGGTGAACTGGAAGCCAATGAAGGGATTTCAGGAGAGGAGTAACATCCGTTGGGTGCGGTCATCTGGAGTTTTGGAGTGCGCTGTCATCAGTATGCTGAGGACACTCAGCTCTACTGCTCCTTTTCATCTTCATCAGGGGAGGCTGTGGATGTGCTGAACCGGTGCTTGGCTGCGACAATGGACTGGATGAGGGCTAATAAACTGAAACTCAATCTAGACAAGACTGAGATGCTGCTGGCGGGTGTTTCCTCTGATCGGATGGGGGGCATTCAACCGGTTCTGGATGACGTTGCACTCCCCCTGAAGGAGCAGGTTCGTAGCTTGGGGGTTCTCCCCCAGAACCATCTTTGTCACTTTATTATTATTATAATTATTATTGTTATTATTGTTATTATTATTATTTATATAGCGCCATCAATGTACATGGTGCTGTACAGCGTAAAACAGTAAAATAGCAAGACCCTGCCGCATAGGCTTACAGTCTAATAAAATCATAATAAAACAATAAGGAGGGGAAGAGAATGCACCAAACAGGCACAGGGTAGAGTAAAACTAGCAGTATAAAAGTCAGAACAAGATCAAGTTTTAAATGCTTTAGGAAAAAGAAAAGTTATTAGCAGAGCTTTAAAAGCTGCGATTGAACTCCGGTTGGTGGCCCAGCTACGCCCCTATCTGGACAGGGATAACCTAGCTTCAGTTGTCCGTACTTTGGTAACTTCCAAATTAGATTACTGCAATGCCCTCTACATGGGGCAGCCTTTGAAGATGGTCTGGAAGCTGCAGCTTGTGCAAAATGCGGCGGCCAGATTGATAGCTGGAACAGGGAGGTTTGAGTATATAACACCTGTAAAGGAAGCACGTTCCCAGCAAAGCTGGCCTTTCCACTGGATTTTGCACAGATCCCCAGAACAAACGCACACGGCTCCCAGTTTGGAGGGTTAAGCCCAATTTTATTCAGGATAAGGGTAGGATATACAGGATTAGCATTCCAAACTATTAAAACATGCAGATATATATATAAGAACCCAAACCAAGCAAACTAAAAACTATGTTGCAAATCATACATCACCCAGCCATGATGTCAGCCAGCTCAGGACAAAACCCCTTTTCAAAGAATATTCTTTATAGATACCTTTCTCGCTCCTTCCCCCCTCCCTTCGAAGATCTTTCACACCTTCCCCAGAGATGTTAATTCTCGCTCAAGGCCGGTCGGCCTGGCCCCAAGCGGTTCCAGGATGTACCAGAATGCCCCCATGCAGCTGGCCGCTTATCTGTTCCGCTCCTAAAACCATAACAATAAAATAATTTAACATATTAAAAACAGCCATTCCCAGTATGATTTTATCCCTTCCTTACAACACGGATTCTGGCCCGCTTGCATTGGCTGCCTATATGTTTCCGAGCCCAATTCAAGGTGCTGTTTTAATCTATAAAGCCCTACACGGCTTGGGACCTCAATACCTGATGCAACGCCTCTCCCGACATGAACCTACCTGTACACTGCGCTCAACATCTAAGGTCCTCCTCCAGGTGCCTACTCCAAGGGAAGCTCGGAGGATGGCAACAAGGGAGAGGGCCTTCTCAGTGGTGGCCCCCCGACTGTGGAATGATCTTCCCGATGAGGCTCGCCTGGTGCCAACGTTGTTATCTTTTCGGCGCCAGGTCAAGACTTTTCTCTTCTCCGAGGCATTTTAACAGCATTTAACAACGTTAAGTTTGTTTTTAATGGACCCCAGAATTGTTGTTTTTAAATGGATACTGTTGTTTTTATACTGTTTTTTTATGTTTTTGATGGTTTTTAAATTTTGTATACTTTTAATGTTTACTATTTTTAATTGTTGTAAACCGCCCAGAGAGCTTCGGCTGTGGGGCGGTATATAAATGTAATAAAATAAATAAATAATAAAATGAGCCAAGAAGATGTGTGGTAAGAGCCCTCAAATTGAGCTCTCTCTTTCTAGGATCGTGTCTAGCCGCCGGCACCAAATAACAAATAGACACGGGGTAAGATCAAAGCCTTGGCTTTATTTCCGCAGCGAAAAGACTGCCTGCTTCAAATTTAGGAATAGCAGCAGCAGCCCTGAATGTTTCTCATCCAGGGCTTTTATATTGTATTGCAAACAAGTTACATATTAGGTCATACAGTGTCATGCTTGGGTATATTTCCATAAGAAACTCATAGGCTAACATTGCAGCGACTGCTCTTAGCAGAAACCCATTGTATTGTCTGTTGATTGAGCAAGCTGGGCCTTTGGAGATAACGCGCTTCCCTCTTGACCCCAGCTGTGTATTGTGGCCTCTTCGCTTAGGCTGCATGTTTGCCTTACCGCTTGTCTTGTGATAGAGAACAGCTAGTTAACTATTATTTATATCAGATGATCTTAGCAGCAGAGTGGTGAACAGAAAGCAATGAACTGACATGAGAGCAAGGAAGGCCAGTTAGGAGAAGGTTACAATAGTCCAGCCGAGAGATAACCAAAACGTGAACAAGAGTATCAGTCCGACAACTTGAATGGCAGGGTCTCTCTGGAAATACCCCCCACCTTGCTTGCAAAAAGAATATCTGGGTGTTGATGCAGTTTGGGTTAAAAACAAATGTTATTGTTTAAATTGATATCCCACCTTTGCACCAAAATCGGCACTCTTATTAGTGTGTGCTGTGTTTCTTCTCTTGGATATTATACCTGCCATTTTTATAACAGTAAGCAAGAAAAATAACAACAAAGAGTCTTGTGGCACCTTAAATAATAACATGTATTATTAAATCATTGCTTCATTTTTTCCCTCTTCCCTCCCACACCATCCCTTTTTCCTTGTGTGTTGTTGTGTCGTTTCAGATTGTAAGGCTGCAAGCAAGCGCTGTGCTTTTTGTTCATTGAATGTGTAAGCTGCTCTTTTTTCACTGAGCAGTGGGGGGGAGGGGAGAATCTTAAATAAATAAAATCATTATGGTATAGGTTTTTGTGTTCTATAGTTTTCTTGCTTATAAAAATGGCAGGTGTAATATCCAAGAGAAGAAACCCTGTAAACACCAATAACATTGCCTCTGTTGGCAGAAAGGTGGGATATAAATTAAATAACGTTGGGGTTTTTTTTAACCCAACATGCATCAACATCCAGATATTCTTATTCTAAACCAGCGGGATCATTCCAGAGACAATCTGCAATGCAGGTTCTTCAAACCTCAGCCTTTTTCTGCCCAATGTAAAACATCGCTTCTAGCCTACAAAGCTTGCAGACTATTTCGTAACTATTTGATTGGCCCTAATATAGGTATTATCGTGTCAGCAGTTGTGATTCTAAAAAAATCTCTCAGATTAATGCATCTGCCATCATTTTATCGATAGATCAATTCACTTTATTTTTCTAGCCCTTTTCCATTGCAAAACCGTGAGTTATTTGTCCAAAGTCTTTTGAAAACATTTGACTGGAGTCACATGATGCATCTGGCAGTTTTTCTTCATCATCAATTGTCAGAGACATTCTCTAGATCAGCAGAAACATTTTCTCTTGTTTTTGCTGATCCACTTCCCCAGTTGGTGTATTGACTGAGCCAGACCACAAATAGGCCTTGCCTGTTTTGGAAAAACAGCAGCATTATTGGTGTCCTTTTCCTTCTTTTAGTTCCCTTCAACCTTCTGTTTCTGGCTGCCTGACTTGTATTTATACTACATATGGCAATATGGATGAGTGTACGTGCATGATCAGGGAGCTGGAAACAAAGCTCTATGACTATAAGGAGAGGCTGAAAGAACTGGGAATGTTTAGCTTGGAGAAGGGAAGGCTGAGGGGAGACATGAGAGCACTCTTCAAGTCCTTGAAAGGTTGTCACACAGAGGAGGGCCAGGATCTCTTCTCCATCACCCAGAGTGCAGGACACGGAATAAAGGGCTCGAGTTACAGGAAGCCAGATTCCATCTGGACATCAGGAAAAATGTCCTGACAGTTAGAGCAGTACGACAATGGAACCCATGACCTAGGGAGGTGGTGGGCGGCTCTCACACGAGAGGCCTTCAAGAGGCAGCTGGATGCTTGAAGGTGGATTCCTGCATTGAGCAGGGGGTTGGAAACTCTACTATTCTATGATTCTATGTGAACTACATTTATTCATCACACAGTGTTTCAAATCTTTAGGTGACATTCCCCCTCGCTCACCATTTTTTTAAACCCCCCAAATGCAGTCTTTCCTCGCAGGGGAGTTGCTCCAACCCCTTGATCATTTTGGTACCCTTTTCTATACCTTCTCCAGCTCTACAAAATCCTTTTTTGAGACTGAGTGACCAGAACTGTACAGTCTTCCAAGTGTAGTCCCACCAGAGATTTGAGTAAGGACAGTAAGATATTGACGGTTTCTTTTCAAATTCTATCCAATTTGTGGAATTTGCCTTTTTCACAGCAGCTACACACTTGTTTGTGTTCATTGAGCTATCCCAATATCCCTTTCCTAGTCAATCACCACCAGCTGAAATCCAATCTATGTGAAGTTAGGATTTTGGCCCAGCATGCATCACTTTAAACTTGGCTTACATCTATGTATATAAAACGCTTAGGTATGTTTCCGTACAGGCTTCAGCTGATACAGGTTGCTAAGCAACAATACAATGTGAAACATCAGCTGATACAGGTTGCTAAGCCCCTTGCCCAACTCCTCCAGGCTTTCCAAGGTAATCCTACCCCCTTTCTGCCTCTTTGCTCCCCCCCTCCACGAAGGGGGCAGCACCACAGTCTGGAGCATGAGCGAGACACGGCCAGGGCCTTTGGTGGCCAGGTGGGAGGCCGCTTGCCTGCTGCAAGCCCAGGCCCTGGCCTAATCTCATGCGAGCTGGTCGGCCGGCCCAAGGCTGACAGGAACCCTGGGGGAGAGGGGGACACCTGCTCCCCCGACCTCCCTGCCTCCCAGGTCTGCCAGACGGCGCTGTATCGGCAGCCTCCAAGCAGCCCGCGCCCCCACGATATATAATTAATAATATGCTACAACGGTGTATGTTATGCCAGGCACAGCTAGTTGAATGGAATTTGCGATTTAATGTCCATTATCCTAGTTTGGAGAGACCCTTAACAATCCCTAATCATTGGGTGTTAATAAACCAGGTGACCTTGCTGGTCATTCATAACTCCAGATCATTTATGAACGAATTAACAAGCACCACTTCCAATACAGATTGAGGGCCCCCACTGTTTATATCCTTATTGCAAGACCTGTCCGTTTATTCCTCCTCCTGGTTCCTATTCTTTAACCAAGAGTTCTCCTCTTATCCCAAGAATGCTAAGTTTGCGCAAGAGTCTTCGATGAGGGACTTTGTGGAAAAGCCTTCTGAAAGTCCAAGGAAATGTAGCCTAGCAGATCCACATGCTTGTTCCCTCTAAAGGGTTTGTGTGAGACAGGACGTATCTTTGGAGACCATGCTGATTCTTTTGTTTTTAACAGGGCTTGCCCTTCTATAGGCTTACTAATTATATCTTTAATAATGATTTCAACCAATGTACCCAGAACAGACATTAACAAGCCTGTAAGATCACAACAGGAGTCTTTATTAGTGTGGAAAATACAGAAACACCAAATACTGCTACATCTTTTAATGACAGACCAGAGACGTGGCAAAGTGAGCAGTTGGTCTTCCAAAGGAGAAAAACAACAACCTTTTGGTCCAGGCTTCCAGTCATTTCAGGTCAGTTTTCGTCAGAACAGCACTTCAAGATCTGATGGGCACCAGGCGAGAGGGGCCTTTTCTGGAAACCCACACAGAGATCAAAGAAACAAAAACCTTCTACCTACCCTTTGCATTACTTTGCTTAGGTGGGCCACAGTTCAAACAAAATGAAGCAAAAAAGCTGCGTTCCCCAGGGGAGGTTTGCCGTAACGGCTGTGAGGCTCAGGACCGGCTAAACCATACTACAGGGCTGGCGAAGATACTTGTTGGCTGAACTTGAGAACTTTTTTTCCCCGCAGGAGCACATTTTAAAAATTTGGTTTGTTAAAGGCTCTATATTGTGTTTTATCACGTCATATTTTAGAGTTTTAATTTTTGTGAACCACCCAGAGAGGTTTGGATATTCCATGGTACAGAAGCAGAATAAATTAATGAACGAACGGGTGGGGAGGAGGACCTCATGGCATTAAAGTGCACACACACACCAAGCAGCACTGGGAACATTACTTTCCTGAGCATAAAGACAGCCTGGAGCAGCAGCCCAGCCACAGAAATACTGTCTCAGGAGCTTCTGCAACTCCACATACCCGTGACCTTTTCATCAAGTCCTCCAGAAGCAGAGTAGGGCTTGCCCTAACGGAACCGGGAGTACCTCCTCCCCCAGTAGTAGTCACGAGGGAAGCCTCCGTATATCAGTGCTGCAAGCTCTAAAGGGAGAAGATGAAAAGAGTGCAAAAGAAGAGGTGGCCAGGGGCGGGGGGGGGGGGGGGAGAGAGAGAAAGAGAGCGCCTTTGACTTCCCTAGAGCAGCACTTGTTAGAGATAGCTGTGATTTCAAACATTCTCTTCCCTCTTCTCCAAGAACAAGGGAAAATTCACTCTCACACTTATTCATAGGACGAGGAACAGGGACCTATCAAGTTAGTGTGTAAAAGAGATCCTCAGAAGATCTATCTGAAGTATGAGTAGGTTTCGTTAAGTTATACGAACGCAGGGAGCTCTCAGACTGAGTCAGACCATGGGCTCATCCAGCACACCCTTGCCTGCTCAAGCTGGGAGCCGCTCTCAGATGGCGGGAGTGGGGGTGGGGGGTCGGTCATTCCCATCCCTGCTTTCTGAGATCCTTTAACTGGAAACTGACCCAGGTCCTACGACCCCTCCTATTTAGCCAGAGTCCCGTGGTTGAGAAATGGCACCAAGGCCTGAGTTCTGGGGCTCCACTGATGGCCGGCCCCTGAACTAAGCCCTTTCCTTCCATTTCTCAGTTTGCCTTCTAATAATGCTTTAAGGTGGATTCCTGCATTGAGCAGGAATGGCCTTAGAGGCCCCTTCAAACTCTATTCTATGATTCTAAGTAGCTCAGCAATGACCTTTTTTAAAAAAAAAAAATTAAAAATTAAAACCAAAGAGGTTCAGAGCACAGAGCAGCCAAAGGCCTGGCTGTTCCAGAGGAGCACGTCCCTTTCACTGCATCATGGATGGAGATCGTGGTTCGCCATCCCCTCTACACCAAGAGGCCTGTCCCTCACACAAAGCCTCCCAAAGGAACCTGCTCCAGCTGGAAAGGGGACTAGTGAATGGATCTACCCTAAGACAAAGGGCTCCCAGGCAGTCAGTAACAGCCAGGAGGCTGGGCCTTCCCCAACAGGCATGAGATGCCTAACCAGGGCTATTTGGGAAGACAGTGAGCAGAAAAGGTGTCTGGCTAACTGGGTCAGGATCATGTCTAAGGAAGATGCCCCGGTCCTGGTCTCAGTGCTAGAGGGGCAGCCAGCAGGGCGGTGATTCAGACAGAGAGGCAGCAGAGGGTCCCCCAGCGCCTAATCCACCACGGCGGAGCTGCACATCGTGTTCATGCCACAGGCTCGGCTGCCGCGGTACAGGTAGTAATAGCCCTGAAAGAGACACAGGAGGTGGGTCAGCGAAGAAGAGCACAAGTCGTGGCATTTGCTCAAGAGGCAGGCAAGAGCCACGCCAGGCACTGGCTCCTTCTTGCCTTAGGGGGAGGGGGGGATGCTAAACTAAGAGGCAGGGGGTGAGGAGGGGGTGGGGTGGGGAGGACGGCGAACTGCCCAGAGAGCTTCGGCTATTGGGCGGTATAAAAATGTAATAAATACATAAATAAATACACTGAACAGAGCCAGAGCTGGGGAGAGGCAAGGGGGTCTGGCTGCTGCGTTGGGGAGGGCACAACCTGCCAGGCTTACCTTCTCCCCCCAGTCCTCGCCCCAACTGTTCTTGATAGCCCAGAATGGAGTATGCCCACCTGGTGGGGGAGACAGAACACAGCCGTCAGGAATGAGCAAGCAAGTTACTAGACAAGTCCAGACTAAGTGAAACAGCAGACAGGCCATTAGATCACAGCCAGGAGGTACCAAAGGCCATCTCGCCCAGAAGCAGCAGGGGCATCCGCCCACCCACCCACCCAGCCCCGCAGTTTCACCCATGCCCCATTGTGCCATGAACAGAGAGCAGTGCACGGTGGGACAAATGACCACTAGTCACATTTAAGGTGATGTACGGAGGGTTCCCGGGCAAGTACTGGCCAGACCCAAGACTGCTGAATCATGTACTTTCAAGCGATGCCCCCAGCAAATAATATGATTCAAGTAAGTGAGCCAAGTCATATACCACTGCCAAAGGTAGAATTCCAACCCATTTGACGAGTTTTATCCTCTCTGCACAGGCAATAGCATAAATGCAGGCTTTACGAATTCTATCGGAGGAGTCTAGACTGACGGTTTTTAATCTTTTCAGCAGTGGTGCCGAGTTGCGGAATGCCTTCCCCAGAGGCTGACATTATGCCAACAGTACTACAATTCAGGACCTTAAATTTTAGGCAAAAGGCAAAAATATTTTTATTTTATTTACCCAGGTACTTTAACAGTTGATTATTATTTTTAATTGAGCAAATTTTAATCCACTTTGAAGTTTTGTCTGCTGTTTTCTTGGTTTTGTGGGAGAGGGGATTGATTTTGTTTTATGCTCTACAACATCCTGAAATCTGTTATAAAGATGTTTTAAACGAACAAACAGAGGGAAAGATGCGGAAGTAAGGTTGCTCAGCATTACGGAGCACAGTCCTAGATTATTATTTCCAAGGGCTTTAGAAGTCTGCAGGTAGCCCAATTCTCCCTGCCTCCCCCAGGAGGAAAAGGCATCAGTACACAGTAGGAGGAAGCGTTCCACAAGATTGCCAGCAAGACTGTGGGATGTAGGCTCCAGAGTCCAAGCCCCACAGGGCCCCTAGCCCTGCTTCAAGAACAGCCCTGCCCCATACCTAGCCTGAAGCAGACACTTACTTGTGCCATAGCCCACCAGGAGTACTGCGTGGTCAATCATCCAGGGATTGCAGAACAGGAAGAAGGGGTGGGAGACTCCCTTTCTGTAGAACTGGGTGGGAAGAAGAGGAAGAGGAGGAAAAGACTTAAGAGCCAACTGCGGGCTCCAAACAACCGGATTCAACCTCAACAACACACATTGCATCCTTTGCTCCCTGCTGCAACATTTGGGCCTTCGGGGCAGTTTTAAGGCTCAAGAATAAAGACACAAAAATAGCCAAATAGATGCTAGCTGCAATGCTCGTCCCAACACGGCTCCCAGTCCTTGCCCCCCTGAGCCATTCTTTATACAGTGCTTCCTACGGCTCAGCCCTCCCTCCCACAACTCAAGAGCAAAAAGAGGGATGGGGGGAGTCTGTGTTTGGAACCAGAATAAGACGCTAAAAAAACCCCCAAAGTCAATTTACACAGCTGACTGCAAATACACAATGGGGCTACGTTCCAAAGGCAGCGTTCCAGAGCACAGCACCAAGGGCCCCAAGCCGCTCTTAAAGCAAGGGAGAGCCGGCGCCACGATCCGCACACCCAAGGGGAGACCTCTGTACTACACAGTATGGAAGAACGGCGCTGCCCTCCCGGGGCTCTCTCTCACCTGCATGGCAAAGGCGTTCAGAGCAATGGAGATCGGGCCATTCTTTGCCAGCCAGGCAGCAATCTCTGTAGTGGAGAAACGGGAAGGTTATGTGCAAGGCCACTGTTAAGTTGCACAGATATGAAAAAACCCGGAGGGGCAGCTTACCCTGGGAAGGTGGGGTGGAGCCCATCCCCAGAAAATGAAAGCAGACACTCCCTGCCCCTCCGCATCAGTTACTGGTCTTTCCAAGGGGCAGCATTTTCCCCATGTGGATTTGCATGCGCTTAAGACATGGACATGCTGCCTTTCTGCCCAACCTCATTATGCCTGTGAATGTCGCAGTGTGTTCCCTGAGCCACACGTGGCAGCAGCAGAGAAGCCCTTAAGGGTATGATCAAGTTCATGATCCTCCATCGGCAAGGGCACCTCGCAAGCCCAGAGAACGTCCTCTTAGATGCAAAGGCACGTGCCCTCTTACTGTGACGTTTCTTTTACTGTGACGTTTGCACCCCATCTTTCTTCCATCATGAAACTCAAGGTGATTTCCAGGTGGGTCCTCCCATCCGGGCATTGACCAGACCCAGGCCTGCTTCGCTTCAGCCAAGTGCCTGCCTCAGGTAGAGCTTGGCCAGAAGGCACATGCCACTTCCCAACCATTTCTCAGCATGCTAAGGGACCCACAATTTGGCGCATCCAACAACATCCCTGCACGGTTGTCTCAGCTTTCTCACCTTTCTCATCCCGGGAGATCTCCACAGAGCTATTGATGTAAACGGCCACCTTATCCTTGGAGAACCCGCACTTCTGCTCAAAGCCCTCGTAGTGGTAATCACGCTCGGTCTCTAGGCCACCTGGGGAAGGGAGAAGAAGCCGGAATGGCAATCAAACTGTGATCTAGGAAGGAAAATTGGGGAGGAGGGAAATAGGCTGGGCTCAAGTGATGCAGGAAGGGGTCCTAGGAGTTATTTTAAAAACACACTGACGAGGCAAGAGGCTGCTTCCAAAAATAAGAGTAGCAAAGCACAAAACAGCAGCAGCAATACAGGACTGCAGTATTCATTCAGCAGTTCTGAAGGAGAACTGCATCCTCACCAAAACGCTGCACGGACAGAGCAGTTTCAAACGTCATTGGGGTGGTTATTCCAAAGGCACTGAGGAACTGTAATAACAGCAGTGCTTTAAAAGATCAGATTCTGCACCAGAAAAGTTATATTCAGCAAAAAAATCTGGCAGGAACAACACGCCAGTCAAAACTGGAAAAGCAGCTGCGTTTTAGTTTTTTTTTTGGGGGGGGGGGACCATCAGGCTCAAGTTCTTCAGAGACTGCTGTATAGAGGTAGCCGTGCTTTAAAAGTTCAACATGCAGCGTATTACATTTTCCCCGCCGCACCAAAAGCAGATCCAGGCCAGATGTCAGACACACAGAGAAATTAGCTGCAGGATCTCCCACACAGGACCCAGAAGCTTGCTGGCACAAAAAGAAATGTTTTGCTGCAGCCAGACTCACCTAACCCCTCAATGGCCTCGTATGCAGTGGACGGCAGCCCTCCTCTGCAGGCTTTGTCGACGGCGTCACAGTCCAGCAGCTCTGCAGAGGGAGAGAGCAGCCGCCACCGGGTGAGGACCTGGAGCTGAGCCCAGGCACACTATTCCCAGCCTTGGGGGTCAACCCTCTCCCCTCTCCCTCTTTCCTCCTGAGGCTCATCTCCAAGCTGTACACACCCCATCTCGAGTCATGGACCGCCTGTTATTCCCCCAGAGATCAACTGACCAGACCTCACACCGCTTTCTCCTTCACCAAGGGGCATCAGGAGAAGACTGTGAGAGCCGCACCTCTCTTGCCAGTGTGGGACATTTAAAGCACAAAGAATGCCAGAAACCAGCCTGGTGGAGGAGCCGGAAAAAGAGGCAACCCCCCCCCAGATGATCGCAACACTGCTCTGCACCCCAGAAAACTACAACGTCCCAACGCTGAGCAGCAGGATCCCACCATGCCCATCTGCCTGCCTACCTTGCTCAGAGAGGGAGACCAAGGAGCCCTTGTGTAGGAACCACTGGCCTTCCACGTTGCCTGTTACCGAGAAGGCCCAGCAAGAGCCACAGTCGCCCTGCAAGCAGGAGAAAAGGAGACCGGGGGGGGAGGGGACGGACTTACTCCAGACAGTCTGACCCTGTCCAGACACAAATGGCATTCATATTCAAGAATGGAGGAACAGCCTCAAAACCTCCAAGCCCTAAATGGCTCAGCCCCAGAACGTGGCATAGATCACTTCCCTCCATGCACCCTGTAAGGACAACAACGGCATGCACGGAGACCCCTTGACAGCTGCTCTCAACCATCGGATTGTTCTTCCCTTTGGAGGCTCAAAGGCCACCCTGTTCCCTGGGCGAGCAGATGCTTCTGGAAAGGGCAGAGGAAGTCCAACCTGGTTCTTGACAGCTGTGACAGCCCCGTGGTCTCGCCAGTCCCATTCGTCAGGGGCTGTGTCCCTGGGGATGGTGGCTAGCTTCATAGGCCGGCCAGGCAGTGTGGACAGCAGTGGGTTCAAATATGTAGAGCGGAACTCCTCCTCTAGAAGGAGACAGAGAAAAAACAGGCTGAACAGGGGAATTTGAAGAGTGCCACACAACAGGTATTTTGTGCTGTTTTATTTGTATATTCTCTACAGCACCAAGTACATTGTTGGTGCTAAATAAATAAATAAATAATATACGGGAAAAGGTCTCTCTCTCTCTGTCTTGAGACAATGGAGGTTCCTGTCAATGAGAGCAAACTATACTGGCTAAAAGGACAAAGAGCTAGCATAAGGCAGTCGACACTGCAAGGCCTGGGAGCGCACTTCAAATATGCACGAGAAACGGGAAAAGCCAACGGAAATGCTAAAACTGTGCAGCAGTTAGTGAATGGCTGCTCTGATGTATTCCACCCGCAATGCTTCGGTATCTTTTACTGGAAGGAAGACTGGGACTTGCTGTACTCAAGAAGCTACCCAGAGAGCTTCGGCTGTGGGGGGGTATATAAATGTAATGAAATAAATCAATAAATACCCTACACCTGAACAGTCAGATCATTAATCCATTTAGCCCCGTGTTGTCTACTTTTATTCATTAAGCCTGTTTAAAAACACCCAGGGCGACGAAAGTATTAAAAACTACACAGATACAATAAAATCCACAGAAAGCAATGCAGCCCAGCAAAGTGATAAAATCCAGCCAAACAATAAAACTGTCAAATTAAAAACCAGCTGCAATAACATACTGGGAAGCCTGGGCAGAGGAAGTCTTCACCCGGCATGAAAATGACACCAAGTTTGGCACCAGGCCGGTTTCCCTGTATGGAGC
Source organism: Elgaria multicarinata webbii (assembly GCF_023053635.1). Classification (NCBI taxonomy): domain Eukaryota; kingdom Metazoa; phylum Chordata; class Lepidosauria; order Squamata; family Anguidae; genus Elgaria; species Elgaria multicarinata. Next base: position 1,978,971 of record NC_086191.1, on the reverse strand, counting down.
GCCACAACCAACAAAGCCCCCCCCCCTCAATCCCCCCCCCCGAGTTAATGCCTGCCTAACTTCAGAAGGCAGCAGGGGGGGGGGAGGCCTTGGAGGAGAGCCTCTGAGGAGCTGGAAGCTGCTCGCCAAGGCCTCAGGCAAACACCTGCTACATAAAGGACCCTTGAACAGGCAGGACCAGAGGCCTCCCACGTGCAAAGCAGGCTCCCCACCACTGAGCTATGCACTCTCCCCATAAGAAGCGGGGCAAGGATCCAGTCAAGAGAAGCCCCCATTCTTCCAGGTGTGGGCTACGCTCGGAGCTTTAAAAAACAAAACAAACCAAGAAAAACAGGGCGTGGGACCAGCAGGAGGCAATGTTTCGGGGCCCATGGGCACATCTGCCAGTTTGAGGGAATGTCCTGGGCACCACTGCAAAGTGGCTGATACGGGAGAGACGGCTAGTCCCAAAGGACAAGAAAACCGGGGCCTGACACACGAAGCAACTCCTTTGAACCCCCAGTTTTCAGTGCTAAGAGAAACCTATCTCACAGAAGGCAACCCCCTTTTCTTTCCCCGGCCAGAAAAAACACCCTTCCCCCCCCCCCCACACCCTCAGCCCTTTCTCTCTCTCCCTCCCTGATTCATTACCCACAGGCTCTTTCGTTCACACACACACACAGAGGCATATGCACACGCACAAACACAGTTACATCAGTGGGCACCGAGAAAGGTGTCTTGGGGTGCACTGGTGCCCACGGGAACCACGTTGCCTACCCATGGGTCTAGACAGAGAAGGCCCAGATGCACTGCTGTTACGTACTATTCACATGGCACATTTTAGTTGGCTTTTACAGCTGGGAAATTATCTTCTCCCAGGGTCTGTTGAGACAATGGCAATTTCAGGGCATTGACTTATGAGCTGGGATTTGTAACATCAGCACTGCCAAAAAAAAACCACCCTGGTGTGGACTCTTCATCTGAGCCTTGTAGAATCATAGAATAGTAGAGTTGGAAGGTGCCTAAAAGGCCATCAAGTCCAACCCCCTGCTCTGTTAGCAGGAGCCAGGGGGGCAGGGTTCAGTAAGGGCTCTGTCTCAGCTACTAATAGACAGCAAGTTTTGTAAAGAATGCACTTTGTAAGTGCATGTTATTCCTAGCAGAAGGCAGCATGTCATGGATTTTAAAAGAAAAGTTTTACTGGAATTTGTGGGAAAGCTACTGAGAAATCGCTAACCAGCCTCTCGCAGAGGAAGATAAAATGTCTTATTGTAAAATGCCAAGTGAAGGGCAACTAAAGGATCTGGGGGTATAAATAAGTAAAAATAATAACTTTATTAAAGAGAAGGCAGGAAAAAACCCACAACCAGATCCACAATGAGTTCTGGGTAACTGATCTCAAAAACTAATTGGCAAAGGAGGTCTGGATAATATCTAAAGAGAAAATGCTGAGTTTATTTATTAAATTTTTATACTGCCCAATAGCCGAGGCTCTCTGGGCAGCTCACACTTAAAACAGCCCTCAAAAGGTTATTTGAGAGAATGAGGTGCTGTAAAACTTAATGTTTAGGGTCAAAGTATATTTGAAGAGTGTTGGATTGTAAAACTTTTATTATTTTATTACTCAAAGTCAACAGGGTATTTGTTTTGCTTATCAATTAATGGTCAATAATTACTGGAGATAAAATATCATATCAGATATAAACACTATAAAACTTGATATACAGGTGTCTATAAAAGTCTGTACACTTGGTTTTAAGTAGTAAATTTTGAGCTTGGGAGTTTTTTCAAAGACTTCAGAATCAATCTTCTCTAGCCTAAAGGCGCAATGCTACTGGAATGCCACCGCCAGCCAGAAGGCTCCAGAAGGCTCTTTCTGTTTGTGCGTGTTTTATTCCCATTGGGGTTTTTGAGGAGTTAAGACTGTGAGCCCAACTTTATGGGGCAGGAAATAATTGTGAACCATGAAGCAATACCACAGAAAGTGTATACATACACTGTAATGAATCTTCTTTTCCATCTAAAACAGGGTTGGGCAACTTGTGGTCCTCCAGATGTTTTAGCTGACAAGTCCCATTATCCCCCACTCTTGGCTATTCTGGCTAGGGCTGATGGGAATTGTGGTCCTCCAAATGTTTTGCCCATCTCTGGTCTACAAACTCACCAAATCTGCGTACATCCTATTCAGACCTTGGTAAAAAAAATTAGATGAAATCTCTTCTTTTAGACTATTAAGACTGGAATCTTGGATAACAGAGAATGTTTAGGAAATATTGTCTTCTTTTAAACTATTTAGATCTTGAAATCTTTTACTTTTTTTTAATTAAGGAACTATTATTTTACCCTACACATGTGGTATTTGATGCCATTTTAAAAACATTTTAAAATTAAATTAAAAACAGATCCAAAGAATGTTTCTCCTTGCTAATTCTTGTTAATACAAAACCAAGATTGAAACAATTTCTGGTGTTCCCTTTGTTTGAAGTATATTAATCAGCTATTGGTAGTTAATGGATAGCTAAAGTATTCGTAAATATTGGAACTATAAATTGACAATCTTCCACAAATTAAAATTCATAACAAGCATTTGTAATCCAATTGAGAGATTGGCAGCCAAATGCTTCACTCACTCTCAGCTACCTGTCAGGTCACTGAATTTGGTGACTCCATATTCTGCTGTACCCTGATCCAATTCCTGAACCATCCGGGCCTTCTGCAGATTCTCAGCAAATATTCGGAAGCGCCTCTCCGTTTCTGAAGAGAAGAAATCCAGGGAGATAATTACAAGTGAGGATTGTTTATAATATTCTTATTTATTGTTAGCGGCTATCATTTCTTTAGCATGCTTAACATGCTACCAGACTCTGCCAGTGGGTGTTACGTGGGGTTACTAGAGTCCGAGTAAGCTAGCCTGGATCAGGAGAGACTGTGCAAGGGAACAGTACAAATCCAAGCAGCAACAACATCTCATCTCTTCCTGAGAAGCAGAGGGCTTTATCTTGCGAGATTTTACACAGCTCAATCATCTCATCTTTTGCACTAGTCTATTAGGAGGCAGTTCGACGAAAGGGGAACCCTGTTTTAACCATTTCCTTCACCCAGCATTCACCTATTTTGTCCTTGTAGCTCTTCTGGTAGGTATTCAGAAAATCCTTGAAGAGGGAAACCAGATGGATGGAGGTATTCTATGGAAGAAAGAATCCAGAACTGAGAAGCTGGCAAACTGGAGAGCTCAGGCACAACCAGAGGGACTATTGAAAACTGACACAAAACTGCCTCTGACTGCAGAATAGTTTCCCCATAAAAACTGTGAGGAAATTAAAACTCTAAAAAACACAACAGCCCTTTTTGCCAAGAAACAGGACGTCGTTCTCTCTTGTAATTATGGGGGTGGGTTTTTTCCAAAGTGACACTCACCTGCAGAAACCTCTCCCCCTGCAATGACTCCTCAACTTCCATAGCAGATGCCTTGGGATGAAACACCTCCCACTTGCCTAGTTTTGCTGCCTGGACTACCTCAGATGGCTCTGAAGAGAAAATAGAAGAAATAATTTATAATTCCAGAAATTAGAGCTAAAATCCCAAGTCCTTCCACTCCCCAGTGACCAACCAAGGTTGTGGTGTATGAAAATGAAAATGTCAATCCAGTGCGCGGCTGCTGTAAAAAAAGGCAAACTCTATCTTGGGCATAATCAGAAAAGGAATTGAAAATAAAACTGCCCAGGTCATCCTGCCCTTATACAAACCTATGGTGCGGCCACATTTGGAATACGGTGTACAGTTCTGATCACCACACCTAAGAAAAGATACTGTAGAGCTGGAAAAACTGCAGAAAATGGCAACTGGAATTATCAAGGGACTGGAGCATCTCCCCTATGAGAGAATTGCTTAGCGTGGAAAAAAGGAGGATAAGGGGAGACATGATAGAGGTGTACAAAATTATGCCTGGTGTGGGGATTGTGGACAGGGAGACATTTTTCTTCCTCTTTCAAAATATTAGAACCCGGGGTCATCCCATGAAGTTAATTGGTGGGAGATTTAGGTCCGATAAAAGGAAGTACTTCACATAGCACGTAGTTAAACTCTGGAATTCACTATGACCAGATGTGGTGATGGCCAACAATTTGGATGGCTTGAAAAGGGGGTTGGATAAATTCCTGGCTATCCATATCCACTAGTCAGGGATAGCTGGGAAGGCAGCTATGTGCTACCTTCAGTATTAGAGGCAGTAAGCCTATGTACACCAGTTGCTGGGGAACATGGGTGGGAAGGTGCTGTTGCACTCATGTCCTCCTTGTGGGTTCCTGGTCAACAGCTGGTTGGTCACTGGGTCAACAGAGTGCTGGACTAGATGGACCCTTGGTCGAATCCAGCAGGGCTCTTCTTACGTTCTTATTGCCTCACCAAAACCTGCTTGAATCTGATACGCAGAAGGAACTTTCCACCTGACAGCCTATATCCCAATTATTCTTGTCGAGTCCAATGTCCTTGCACCCATTTTGATGCTGCTTGTTTTCAGTCAACATTTCTGAAAGGAAGTCTTGGCTCAGGGAGCCTTCTGTTTATGGTGACAGTATGAAGAGGGTGGGGTTCGGGGCCTTACCTTCTTGATTGTATTTATGCATCAGACAGACTACCCAGACCTGACTTACCAGAAGGGTGACACTCTTGCTTAACCAGTGTCTTCTTGCTTGCCCAGGGCTGACTCCAGACCTCAAAATGACAGGACTGGAGAGAGAGAACAGAGACAAGTTATAAGAGCATGCAAGGCACATAAACACAGATGTTAGGCAAGCAAGGTGAGTAAAGTTGGCTTACTGCTAGGTCTAGGAGGGCTAATGGAGTCTGTTAGGTTAGCAGAGGAAACAGTGGGAAGTCAGAACCCATAGAAAGGTCTGGGTCTTTGCCCACCCCCACGCTACAGAACTCTTCCCTCCAAGCTACACAGGCATTATCTATCAGCTGACAGCACAACTGAGCTGTCCTTGTTTGTGGGGAAATTCATGCATAGCGAGTCAACTGAAGCCAGGTCACGAGATAACATTTGAGTGGAAAGTGAACTGGCAAACTTGGATCCCCAGAGCGTATGCATGCATGTGGGGATATTAAATGTGGACTGTGGCCTTGTTGTTTAAAAGTCTGAGTCAATAATATGGATGTCTACTGCTATAAGAGGAACCATGGTACTTTATGCAGACCAAAGCAAATCCAAGATGTTCCCAGGTTTCTAGATGCTCGGTCACTTTCAAATCGTCTTCCAGACACTTAGACCAGTCAACATAGTGTGAAAATTCCACTCAGTGGTTGAGTTTTTAGGGGACACTCACTGATTAAACAGAAGCAATTAATTATTATTTTTATTATTAACTCGCCTTTCTACAAGACTGTGAAAATCCCTAGGGTAGCACAGTACTGTAAAACAGTGGTTCCCAATTGGGGGTCCGCGTAACCCACCCAGGGGGTCCGTGGCACCATTCACTTGTTAGCTCTGCAAGGTCTGCATTTAATAAAAGAAAATATGCCATCTCCCGCGCTCTGTTTGCTTCAATGGTGATGTCATACGCAAAAGCACCTGCGTGATTTAGCGACTAACTTCAGGGATTACTTCCCTGCACCCTTTTGAATGTGGTGATATACATACAACTAACAACTCTATCTGCGGAAGAGCAAGATGGTTCATTGAAATCATTTTTCAAACGATATAGACTGGACGAATTCTGGATGAAGGTCTTTCTTGATCATACGAAGTTAGGTGAAAAAGCTTTGAAACATCTAGTTCCCTTTTGTTCCACATATCTTTGTGAACAAATATTTTTGAAGTTTTGTTTTATGAAGAACAAGCACAGAAATTGGCTCGACGTTGATCCAGATTTGAGATTAAAAGTAGGAAATATTGAACCGGATGTGGAAGGGATTGTTCGGGACAAAAAGAGGCATGTTTTCTCCCATCACATTTAGGTTTAGTAGCTGCTAGACATGTCATAATTGTTCAACTGTAAACTAGACTTAAGTAAAATTAAATTTGTCTTTATATTCCTAACTAAATCATTGTCATCTTTGTGTGGTAATATCACAAAAATCACAAATTTTATGGTCTGTTTTTTAGTATCCCTAAAATCCTTTGCTTATTAGGGGCTACCCCTTATTTTCTCCTAAAAATTGCTTCGCACAGGTAACTACCAGAGAGATAACAAAATTTTCAAAAGTAGGGGGTCCATGGCTTAGCCTTTGAAAAACAAGGGCCCCGCAGTACTTAGCTAATTGGGAACCACTGCTGTAAAACATTCCAATTCCTAGGAGACAAATAATTTCCATTTTTCAGTGGCAGCATCCAGTTCCTAGCTTTGATTATTCAGGCCCAGGTAGGCTGCTAAGGAACTATGTGAAATGAGGATACCCAAAGGCACCACTGAAGTCCAGGTCTCAGCATGTCAGGGGCGTTGGCTTGATGGCTCCCCACCCCCGCAGCCAGACCCAAAACGACAAGTAGAACACAGATCCTCACCATCTGCTTTGGCTCGCCTGCAGCGGCATAATTGGAAGTATCTCGGCCTGGTGCGTGGTTCCCATTGCACTGGCTCGACAGCAGGGTGACGTCCAGGTAGTATTTGATCCCGTTCACCACCTGGAGATAAGAAAAGAGCTCTCAGATAAGGAAAGAGCTCCCAGAGTAGGCAGCTGTACAAGAGCTGATGAATCTGCCAGAGGAGCCAAACAGGTTTTGTAGAAACTGCAAGAGGGCAGGAATGTCCTTGATTGGGGGGGGGGGAGGCAGCTATCAGTGCAGAAAAAAACACACAACTGTGATTGGAAAGGATTGTGTTTTACCCAAAGTCAATTCCTTGGCTTTAGCGTTGAGGCTCGTAGCCTTGTGCCGCAAGCATAACCCACAAAACAAGAACTGCACAAAGTTGAAGCAGAATGCACATCCAGTGCCTGGCATACTGCTGACACTTGGAAATGTTTGCTTGCAGCAGGGTGATATTCCCTTGCCTTTGAACTTTCAGTGTACTGCAGGATTCCTGAAGGTTTAATGGCAAGAAAGAAGACCTTACAGTCCTTCTTTTTGCCTAACTAAGCCCCTGAGAATTCCAAACATGGAGCTTTTGCAAAAGGCTCTCATAAAAGCCAAGCAATAAACAAAACCACAAACATAAAGCTAACATGGCACAATTCCAGAGCTCAGGGACAACTGTGGCCAGAACTCCCACAGGGTAAATCCCACAGAGCACCCCAGTTGTAAAATGAAAAATTAAGAAGAGCAAGTTGTAGGGTGGCCACGTACACATCACCCAAAGGGAGGAAACGCATCACCAGAAAAAAGGCCAACAGGGGACAACGATTTGTATTTTTTTTAAAAAAAAAATGCATGTTAATTTATATGTATAGATACATATTTAGAAATAATTCCTATAATTGAAATAGGAATATAATACATCTCACAATAGTCAGGACTCTGACCAGGCCTGCTCAGTCTGCTGTGCAGATGCTAACTCCCAACAGATAACTTCAAGTTCTCCGCTCAATCAATCCTCTTATGTTTCCTTATCTTTAAACAGGACGTGGACTAGACAGACCCTCAAATAGAAGACACCTTCGAACAGGGCACGTGGTCACCCTTGTGACCACCCACGCGGTCACTCCATGTTTGGAATTCTCAGGCCTTTCCCATGGGAATTATGGTTAGGCGTGCAGAGAGCATTTCAAACCCTTATAAATGTGCTCTCACAGACTGCTGACAACTCGATCCCATCCAAGATATAGCCTGCCTCTCAGGGAGGAGCAGGAAGGTGGGGAAAATGGGTTTCTTCTGATTCACAGGCTACTGCTGGCCCCCCAGGCATGTTCCTGGTCTTTCTTTTTGAGTCACTGACCTTGTTCTCTTGCAGCTTAAGTCAGAGGTGAATTAACGCCACAATTCTCCCCACAGCCTGAGCTTTGTTATAGGCAGATCAACACCAATTAAGGTCAGTATAATAAAGGCCAACATCAATTAAAACAAAAAAAGATTGAATGATCCAAGCTAATCCGAGAAGCCACAGCTGGAAGCAGGAAGCCTCTTGGAAGACGTTTTCAATATACCTGTTTAAAGCGGTCTAACTGGATGAATGCTGCTACCCAGAGCTATTTTAGAGTAAGTGGATTGTAGATCACGTGAGGAAAAAGAGGACTGCTTAGGCAGCAGTAAGGCAAGGGGGCAGGGGAGCATCCTGGGTGGCGGCAGACACATCCAGGTCCTTCATACATTACTTCAGTCCTGTGGACACCAGTCTGAAGGGGGGGCATGAGGAGAGAGCCCTCCCTTTGCTTTTGGGGAGGACCGGTCCCAATCTCAGGCGTCTCTAGTTCAAAGGCTCTCTGGTAGCAGAGGCGATGGGGAAGACTCTTCTTGCCTGCCGCAGAAGCTTTGGAGGACGGGCTGGATGGACAAATGCTCTGAGCCGGCATAAGGCAGCCTCCTCCCTCTCTCCCCTGTTCTTAGAGGAGACCCTTCCTCAGGCAGGGAAAGGGGGCGCGTGCCCCACCCACACGCCCCCAGCACGACGGGTGGGGGTGTCATGCAGACCGGCCCATGTTGCACCCCCCTTCCTTCCTATATGCCAGCCTTCCCCAACCAGTCACCCCCCACGGATGGGCTGGACTACAACTCCCATCATCGTGACTGGGAAACATGAGCGTTGCAGTCCAACGTATCCCCGCTGACCGCACTCCTTCTCCCCTATCGGGCATGCTGGCTGGGGATGATGGGCGTTGCAGTCCAACCAGCCTGGAGGGCGCCAAGCTGATGAAGGTTGCCGTAAGTCTCCCTCCCCTTTACGACCATCACACACGTGACCCTTTTCCCTTGGCCATGGTGGCTGGGGATGATGGGCATTGCAGTCCGACCAGCCTGGAGGGCGCCAAGCTGATGAAGGTAGTCCCCCTCCCCTTTACGACTGTCACACACGTGACCTTTTCCCCTTGGCCATGGTGGCTGGGGATGATGGGCGTTGCAGTCCGACCAGCCTGGATGAAGCTTTCCGTAAGTCCCCCTCCCCTCACGACCGTCACACACGTGACCCTTTCCCCTTGGCCATGGTGGCTGGGGATGATGGGAGCTGCAGTCCGAGCCGCCCGGCCCCCTCCCCCGCAAGACTGCCGTACGTCGTCCCCCCGCTCCGCCCCGCCTCGCCCCGGGTTAGTCTGGCCTTGGCCCACCTGGGTCTTGGCTGTGCGCAGCGCCCAGAAGCCCCCCGCTCCGCCTCCGCCATCGCCCCGCTCGAAGGCCTGGGCCAAGGCGAAGCGCGCCGCCGCCAGGACCGCGCCGCCCCTCACGTCCACCTCCACGGCGGCCCCCGGCGCGGCGCCGGCGGGCAGCAAGTGCGGCAGCAGGAGGCAGCAGCAGCAGCAGCAGCAGAGAAGCGACGTCGACGGCGCCATCGCGGCTCTGAGCGGCCGGAGGAGAGTTCGCCTCAGCTGAGGGGAAAGGGGCGGGGCCTAAAAATTCAAGCCCCGCCCAGGCAGAGCGCGGCGTCATTGGTGCCTCCGGACAAGCCCCGCCCACTCTTCTCTCCTCATTGGCTCCGGTGAGGGTAGAGGGGCGGAGCCATTCCCAACGTGCGCCGCCTACCCGGCACAAACAAAGGCGTCACGAGGTCGCCAAAAGGGGAGGCGGAGCCTCAACCAGAGACGCTCCCCCTCACGTGACATCAGAGAACCTCGGCCATCGGGAGGGATAGAAATGCAATAAGTAAATAAACGTGCAGAAACCCCCCAGCGCCAGGTGTCTCCTCCAGACGTTGGCACCGCAAATGGGCCTGATACCCGCTCCTCGCAGGAGCCTCCCACAATCTGGCGCCCTCCATAGACGTTGGACTACAGTTCCCATTATCCCCCAGTCACCTAGTTGCAGGAAGGCTGCTCTAGACTTAAAATGGGTCTTCCCAAGCTACTTCCAAGTTTAGTGCAAACACAGGGGTGGGTGGTGCAGAGCAAGGGTATTTTATACTGTTGTTTTATACTTTGAATGTTTTTAATTTTTGTGAACCGCCCAGAGCTCCGGCTATTGGGCGGTATAGAAATGTAATAAATAAATAAAACAAATAAAAGGGGCTATAGAGTTTTCCTTACTCTTGTAATAGAAGGTATGGTCCCCCACTGAAACGTGTGGGCAGATTATAATTTTTTCTATCAAAGCCCTTCTTGACATAACACAATTAATCTATATGCAATTCACTGCTGCCACAAGTATCAATGGACAATAGCTTTGGCGGGCTTTAAAATGGGACCAGGAAATCTCTTGGGAGGAGGCCATTCCAACACCTTATCTGGACAGAACTTCCATGTTCAGAGGCAGCTACTACATGCCAGTAGCTAACGCATGTTGTTGGACTACATCTTCCATCATCCCTGGGAGTTGGAGTCCAACATCTGGAGGGCCCCGCTCCTCAGCGAAAGGAAGAACAAGCCAATAAACAAATACCTGGTTGCTCACAAACACATGTTTACACATTCAGGGAGCCAGGTCTGGCTACAGCTTCCAGTCATACGTTTGAGTAGTAAACCCACATTTCCCCCTGTGCGCAAGAGATCCATGATGGACACTTAGGACAAGTAGAACAAGATTGCAATAGCAACCTCCCACCAATATTCCCCAGCAACTGGTGCTGAGAAACATCAGGAAAAACTTCCTATTAGAGCAGTATGACAATGGACTGTTACCTAGGGAGGTTGTGGGCTCTCCCACACTAGAGGCCTTCAAGAGGCAGCTGGACAACCATCTGTCGGGGATGCTTTAGGGTGGATTCCTGCATTGAGCTGGGGGTTGGACTCGATGGCCTTGTAGGTCCCTTCCAACTTTACTATTCTATGATTCTATGATTCTGATACTGGAGTCAGCATACAGTCAATACAACTTACCCTCCATGAATTCCTCTAATCCTCTTTCTGAAGACCCATATCCAAAGCAGCCCACAAGGTGAAGGCCAAGCTTTTGTTATCAGCCACAGAAGTTTTTGTGTCAATTTCAGCCTTATGCCAGTCTTTCAAGCTATTCCTAACAAGAAGGTCATGGAGATGATGCTGGACAGTTTTAAAGATGCTCAAGGAAGAAGGCTGAGCATTCCAGCCCAATTATCTGGAACTGCTCCCCATCCTAAGAACTGGGCTAGAATGCTTGGTCTCCTTTCCTGGACATTTTAAACATCTAACATTGGTATGAGTTTGAAAGAACTGTGTCTTTTCATGAGACCAGGACTGACAAATGCTCATCGACTCAGCTACCTCAGGGAGGTGTTGTATTGCTATTGAACATTCAGAGAACTGGAATCCAGCCACAGCTGGGATTCTCTCCACCACCACCACTTCCCCGGACAGGTATGCCAATCCCTCAAGTATAGTGAGTGTCTCCTCCAAAGCTGCCACACCACCTCCCCCAGAAATCACCCCAATTCATGTTCAAACAACACTGAGCATTTAACACATCCGATTTTTATTGTTTTAAAAACTTTGCAATGATTTTTGGTTCTTGTCGCTAAGCCGACAGGCATAAAAGTTATGTCGAGGATCAAAAAGGGGGAACAAGTCAGGGGGGGGGAATCCTAATACAATTCTTGTTTTTAGAATTAACAGGTAAACGTCAAGCCAAATGGACTCAAGCCAAGAGATTTGACAACTCTCCCTTATGTCAGTAGGCAGGTATGGTTTTGGAGTTAGGTGGCTCAACAAAGTCAAATGACAGCCAATCACCTCTACAGAGCTCTAGATTGGAACATTTCCCCCTCTTCAACTCCCTGCCCCAGAAGAAAAGGTTCAGTTACATTAAAAAGGCAATGATGTTTTTTTTTTCCTGGAGTCAGGAGCAATAGCTCCTTGTAGATGCTGGAAGGTTTATAAGAAATATACACTTGGGGGAGAAGGGGAGGTTCAATCTCTAGCTAACTACAAAAGCCCTAACAGCATCCACCAAGCTTCAATCAACGGCGTTCACAAGAAGGCGTCACACCATTCCCGCAGGCAGCCGTAACAGTCTCTGGATTGCTTGGCATTGGCGCCGCACGTGTCCTTCAGCCATTCACGGAAGAGGTCTTCGTCCTTCTTCAGCACTAAAAACTGCCCAAGCACCACGTAAGCCTGGATTCAAGGGAAGAGGCAGGGGAAACAGAGGGGTTAAGCAACGGGGACAGAAGTCACGACAACTGCATCACTGCCACGCTAAGTGTTCTTAAACCACATGGCGCCTTCCTTAGCCACGCTGCTACAGGTTCTCAGTGCTGTGGCTTTCCCTCCCCAATTTCCACACCTGGTTTTCATCCAGATTCATTATGAAAGGCTTCAGATTGCTTCATGCAGCTATTTCTCACAAGAGGCACCATGACCGGACTCTCCACGCCCCACCCTAAATTTGCATGAGAAAACTTCTGTGGAAGGCAAGCCCTGTGGAAATTGCGTTGCGTTGCACTCAGCGCAGTGTACATGGCTTCGCAGGAGGCCTTTCAACCAGACAAAGATCTATCTCGTGTGACTTCAAACTATGCACTAGCCAGGAGCCAATACTGGCCCCCAAACACAATGTAGCAAGCTTAAAAGTAAAGCAGGTCTCCCTGGGCTTACAGCTTTACAGACTTGTGAAGTCTGCCCACCCGCCAGCATGGCAAACAGGCCCCATGGCAGATTCACCCTCCACCCCATAAGATGATTACTCTTTCAGGCTCAGAAGATACCTTGTCAAAACCTTTGTTTTCCAGCTTCTTGCCAAGTACGTCTCCAATGCCCGCTAAAGTGCCCACAGACTTCTCCCCCATAGGCTCAGCCACGAAGTCTCGGTGCTTCTGGCTGGTGGTCATTTTGGCTGCTGCTCTGCCTGCAAAGCAAGTCAAGAGCTCAGGTAAACGTCGTAACTAAGGAGGTGGGAAGAAAATGTCATCAAGCAGTTGGCAAAACCCCACAAGACACCAGAATTGCATACCAGCCAGGGGTTCTCCAGAGGTAGGTTTGGCCATCTTTGGGTTGCAGGTCACACCCAGTCATGCCCTACCCTGGAGGAAATGACACGGGACAGAACATTTTCCACTTCTAGAAGTAAATGTGGCAGGGAGGAAGGTTAGGAGCTGTAGGAGAACGGAGAGTGTATGATGGGGGTGATAATAACTGTTTGGAAACTCTTACTGTACAAGGGCATTAGAAGTCCTACTCCTTCCCCACATTTTTGCCCCTCATCGCAGAGGGGTGAATGAATAATGCAAAGGTGGCTCAGGCACAGTCAGTCCCCCATCTGACATCTGCTTGCAGCATGGTGGAGCCCCTCCTTCAAGCACCCCAATTGGCTGCCTCCGTCCCCCTCGCCTTTCCACGCTAGTGGCGACAGCTAGGGGCCCAGCCTTCGTGCCACACTGATTGGCCAAGTAGGGCTGTCTGTCACACACACACACCGGCAGGGGGGCAGCCCTGCCTGTTTCGTGCGGAGGAAATTGCTATTAAAGCTCAAACTTTGAGGTTTTTTTTTTCAAAGTTTCAAAATTTTCTGCACGCCCTACACTGCTCAAGCTCCAGTTTAAAACAAAAAATGAGCAAAACCGGTCCAGTAGATCTCGAGTTAATAATCGTTACACTACTATTTTCTTACATAAGAGTTTGATGATTTTTAGCATAGTAAACCTTGGGTGAGAGTGGCCATTCAGGATAGGGCGGAATGGGTGTGAGTATGGCTGCCTGCCAGGGAGACGGGAGAGAAAGGGAAATGGGGAGTTAGATCAGTTAAGGAATGAGGAGCGGTTCCAGGGTATTGGGTACTACAGAGTTATGTATGCTGCTGTTCTTAAACTAGGTTGTTTTCAAATTCCTCATTCACCCATGATATGTGGGGCACTACCGTTCCCTAGGGGCCATACAGAGTTGGTCTCTCGTCTATCACCGGAACAATCTATAGTCTCCTGATAAGGGAAAAGGCTCCAAGGCAGCGGCAGCGTTGCTTCGCACAGCTAAATAAGGCAATGTGGTAATGCAGACATCTAAATAAGGAAAACAGCACCACCTACTGGACAGTAAGTCATCAATGAACACCAAGAAGAATAAAACCATAGCGGTGCTCTGTGATGATAGCTTTTCATAGAATCATAGAATAGCAGAGTTGGAAGGGGCCTACAAGGCCATCGAGTCCAACCCCCTGCTCAATGCAGGAATCCACCCTAAAGCATCCCTGACAGATGGTTGTCCAGCTGCCTCTTGAATGCCTCTAGTGTGGGAGAGCCCACAACCTCCCTAGGTAGCTGATTCCACTGTCGCACTGCTCTAACAGTCAGGAAGTTTTTCCTGATGTCCAGCCGGAATCTGGCTTCCTTTAACTTGAGCCCGTTAGTCCGTGTCCTGCACTCTGGGAAGATCGAGAAGAGATCCTGGCCCTCCTCTGTGTGACAACCTTTTAAGTATTTGAAGAGTGCTCTCATGTCTCCCCTCAATCTTCTCTTCTCCAGGCTAAACATGCCCAGTGTGAGCTTTTGTTTTTTGCTTTTAAAAAGAATGCACTTGTTTCAGTTTACCAAGAACATTTCAAATCCTTAGCACATCATTAATTCTTTGTAGTGGCTTTCCTTTGCAGGGTTCAGATTTATTTATTTATTTATTTATTGCATTTCTATACCGCCCAATAGCCGAAGCTCTCTGAGCGGTTCACAAAACTTAAAACCATTCAAGGTATAAAACAACAGTATGCAAACATGATTTTATATACAATATAAAAGCACAAGTAGGATAAAATCAGCAGCAGTGGGCCCTCCATCTAGCACATTCCTAGCTCCTCCAGCTAGCTGCTGGCTCTTTTCACCTAAAAGCATCCTCACACCAGCTGGTATTCGAAGATGTCATCATTCACCTTCAATCATCTAGACAACAAGACACAAGAATCTCCTACTCTACCACATTAGCTGATCTTTTTCCAGATCCTCACTGTGGGATTCCTCTGGCTAGAGGAGAAACCAGCAAGCAGCAATGGCTGGAAAACCTTATTTCCTTAAGAGCAAGCAACACTCACACCCATATAAAGGAGAAGAGTATGCAGCAAGTCGGGTTTGCAGTTTCCATTCACTTAAACCCAACTAGCATTTTAATCCAGCCCAGGAGGAGGGTAGGAGCCTGTGCCTCTTGACCCCACCCTGCATCCCTGTCTTCCTGATTTTATTGGCACCCAAGAGTCCGCCACACCCAAACACTCCCTTTCAACATACCTTTGGCACAGAGGCAGCCCAAGCACTGCAACAAGGCAAGGCTGTGGAAAGCTCAGGTACCCTGGAATTGAAGGCAACACTTCAGAGTCTTAAATGCTTTTCTAGGCACAACAGCAATGTAGGAGAAAGACATTTCTCCCATGTTTTTCCCCACAGAAAATTTTCTAAAAGCACATTGTTTCACAAGATGAAATAATATCATCATCTAAAGATTCAAATACCATTGAAACTGGGGACTTTCAAAGTTCTAATTAACTTTTAGATGACTACGGGATTTCTCTTCCCTCTCTAACATTCAGCTCTTTAAAGACTGAATGTTAACAATTTCAACACCTTCACTTTCTACTTAAAATTTAAACACTATAATGAAAGTGCATGGTGTTGAATTATCATGTCAAGTACTCCAGTAAAATAATTTCCAAGAAAGCTTTGAATGTAATATTTAAGTATTTGTTATATTTACAACCCGCCTTTCCTCCAAGGAGCCAAAGGGGATGTGTATATTCCTCCTCTCCATTTTATTCTCACAACAACTCTGTGAGGCTGTGAGGCTGAGAGTCAGAGATTGGCCCAACATCACCCAGTGAGCTTCATGGCAGAGTGGAGACTTCTGAATACACGCGCTTAGGATTCTACTGTAAATAAATGTGCTTCATTGAATGTTCTTCCTAGTCAAATATTAAGTTCAAGTGTTAGCTACCAGAAAATGTTTGAAATATCTATAAGCCATATACAAAGAACAATCAACCTGGTGTACTTTCAAAAAGTTTTGTTTACTAAATACAAGGCAAAGATGCTAATTCAGTTCCCAAGAGATTTAGAGCATCAAGTATATTTCTAAGAAAATGTCTGGAAACTACCAATTCCAGCTTTTCCAGAAAACTCACGCCATTTATCCCTGAGGTACAGACCCAGTTCATTTTCATTAATGACTGCTCTGGCCCTACACCCCAGTTTGTTGCTGCTTTTTACACAGGGACACAGTGGGAATAAGATACACCAAAGTTTGTAGACAGACCCACAAAGATTTCTCTGTACATGGAAGTTTCCATTTAACTATCGCAGCTAGTAAGGAACAGTTGCTGCCTGGCTAGATTAGAACAAAAGGTCTACCCAGCTCAATATACCTTTTCCAACAGCAACCAAGTAGATGCTTCTGAGAACCCCAGAAGCAACTGAAGGCAACAGGATCCTGTGTGTCTTTTCCCATGTGAGGGGATCTAGCCCTAGGATTAAGCATTAAACCCATAGAAATTGGCAAGCAAGTTCAACCCTCACATTAATTCACCTCTCCCATGTTTTCCCTTTCCCTTCACTGTTGAAATTTGGATTGCAAAATCGCTCTCCTCCCACAGACAACAACCATTAACATTTACAGGAGTGATTTTGAGCATCCAAAGCATTTTCATACAAATACGACTGCTACAGCAACAACAGAGTGCTTTTCACAGACTTACAACCTTTGGCTTTAAAAAAAATGAGGAAAAAATATGACCTAAGCACCAGTGGCAGACATACTACACAGTCTGGCCATTCTCTTGTTGGTTATTGCTTCAGAATCTATTCAGAAGCAGAGAGGTATACAAATGTGGCAAATGAATAAATGCCACCTAATCATAGAATAGCAGAGTTGGAAGGGGCCTACAAGGCCATCGAGTCCAACCCCCTGCTCAGTGCAGGAATCTACCCTAAAGCATCCCTGACAGATGGTTGTCCAGCTGCCTCTTGAAGGCCTCTAGTGTGGGACAGCCCACAACCTCACTAGGTCATTGGTTCCATTGTCGTACTGCTCTAACAGTCAGAAAGTTTTTCCTGATGTTCAGCTGGAATCTGGCTTCCTTTAACTTGAGCCCGTTATTCCGCGTCCTGCGCTCTGGGAGGATCGAGAAGAGATCCTGGCCCTCCTCTGTGCGACAACCTTTTACGTATTTGAAGAGTGCTCTCATGTCTCCCCTCCATCTTCTCTTCTCCCGGCTAAACATGCCCAGTTCTTTCAGTCTCTCTTCATAGGGCTTTGTTTCCAGACCCCTGATCATCCTGGTTGCCCTCCTCTGAACACGCTCCAGCTTGTCTGCGTCCTTCTTGAATTGTGGAGCCCAAAACTGGACGCAATACTCTAGAGGAGGCCTAACCAAGGCCGAATAGAGAGGAACCAGAATAGAGAGGACCAGCTCGTGTCCACGCTCTGCCACAGCAGAGGCATGGAAGCCACCCTAATTATCTGACGTTGCACCAACTTTGCCAAACCTGGCGCCCCCTGGGACCATTGGGAGGCAGTGTGATGCAGTGGTTAGTGTTGGGCCGCAGCTCCATCACCTCCAGCCAGCATGGCCATTGGGAGGCAGTGTGGCGTAGTGGTCAGAGTGTTGGAATCTGGGAGCTCGGGTTCCAGCCCCCACCCGGCCATGAAGCTCCCTGGGTAACTTTGGGCCGGCCGCTGACTCTCGGCCTGACCTACCTCGCAGGGCGGTTGCTGTGAGGGTAAAATGGGAGAGAAGGACGACGAGGAGGAAAGGCGGGATTTAAACCTAACTAATCAGGAGGGTGGGGGAAGGGCGGGTCACGTGGCTGCTGGCTTATTTCCATTTGACTCTCAGCCGCCTCAGGAATGAGAAGGCCCAGGCGAGACCCCCGTCACGGAGCAACTTATGAAGCCGCCTGTGCAGCGCCCAGCACGGCGGCGGAAGCGCCTCACCGCCCCGCGTGTGTCTGTCGCCCTCCCAACCCCCCTCCCCTCCCCTCACGATGCTCTCCGGGGAGCCCCCCCCCCGCGCGCGCCGCCACTACTCACCCGCGCTCGCCTCAACCGTCGCTCCCGCGCTGCCGTGCTTCCACTTCCGGGTCGCGAGGGCGACTTTACCGCCCGGCGGGCGCTCTAGGCTTCCCGCAGTCTTTCTATGGCTGCGCAAGGCTGGCCGGAGGCGCCCACAAAACACGCACCTTCGCAGCAAAGGCCGCTCTAGGCTCCTCGGAGGCTTTCTATGGTAGCTGTTGCCCCAACCTGGCGCCCTCCAGCTCTCCCACCCTAGAGGCCTTCAAGAGGCAGCTGGACAACCATCTGTCAGGGATGCTTTAGGGTGGATTCCTGCATTGAGCAGGGGGTTGGACTTGATGGCCTTGTAGGCCCCTTCCAACTCTGCTATTCTATTTATTTATTTATTACATTTCTATACCGCCCAATAGCCGAAGCTCTCTGGGTGGTTCACAAAAATTAAAACCATAGTAAGACAACCAACAGGTTAAAAGCACAAATACAAAATACAATATAAAAAGCACAACCAGGATAAAAACCACGCAGCAAAATTTATATAAAATTAAAATACAGAGTTAAAAATTTAAATTTAAGTTAAAATTAAGTGTTAAAATACTGAGAGAATAAAAAGGTCTTCAACTGGTGACGAAAGGAGTACAGTGTAGGCGCCAGGCAGACCTCTCTGGGGAGCTCATTCCACAACCGGGGTGCCACAGCAGAAAAAGCCCTCCTCCTAGTAGCCACCTGCCTCACTTCCTTTGGCAGGGGCTCACAGAGAAGGGCCCCTGTAGATCTGGGCAGGTACATATGGGAGGAGGCATTCCTTCAAATAGCCTGGCCCCAAGCCGTTTAGGGCTTTAAATGTCAATACCAGCACTTTGAATCGGGTCCGGACCTGGACTGGCAGCCAATGAAGTTGTAAAAGGACTGGCGTGATGTGATCTCGCCGGAGTCTTTTATGACTACAGAGGAGGGGTGGTGGTGAAAGCAACCCCAGTTATCTGAAGTTCCACCAGCCCTACCCAACCATTGGCTGCTCTGGCTGGGGATGATAGGGGTTGTTGTCCAACACAGGATTGCCTACTTCTGCTCTAGAGTAACAGCCTTCCCAATATGGGGCCCTCCAGACGTGTTGGACTACAACTTCCATCATCCCCAGCCAGCATAGCCATTGTCTGATGCCTCTGAAGGGCACCAGATTTGGGATACAAGAGGCTAGGCACCGTGGCACCCCCAGAAATGTTGGTCTATACAGCTAGCTTCCATCAGCTTCAGCTAGGGTGGCCATATGAAAAGGAGGACAGGGCTCCTGTATCTTTAAAAGTTGCATAGAAAAGGGAATTTCAGCAGGTGTCATTTGTATATATGGGGAACCTGGTGAAATTCCCTCTTCATCACAACAGTTAAAGCTGCAGGAGCTATACTAGAGTGACCAGATTTAAAAGAGGGCATCAACTGTTGTGATGAAGAAGGAATTTCACCAGGTTTCCCATATATACAAATGACACCTGCTGAAATTCCCTTTTCAATACAACTGTTAAAGATACAGGAGCCCTGTCCTCCTTTTCATGTGGTCACCCTACTTCAGCCAACAGGGCCAATGTCAGTGATTGTGAAATTGTGGAGGGCACAACACTGGGCAAGTCTCATCTATTTCTGAACCAGAAATGTCTTCATTTCTCTCCCATCTGTACTGGTCTTCCTAATTTTTCAAGGAATCCCTGGAAGCCTGGCCTGCAACAGCAGGTGATATGATCATAGAATCACAGAATAGTAGAGTTGGAAGGGACCTCTAAGACCATCAAGTCCAACCCCCTGCTCAGTGCAGGAATCCACCTTAAAGCATCCCTGACAGATGTCTGTCCACCTGCATCTTGTATGTCCATAGTGTGGGAGACCCCACAATCTCCCTACATCATTGGTTCCATACTGCTCTAACAGGAAGTTTTTTCTGAAGTCCATTGGCTTCCTGTAATTTCAACCCATTATTCCGTGTCCTGCACTCTGGGATGATCAAGAAGAGATTCTGGCCCTCCTCTGTGTGACAACCTTTCAAGGATTTGAAAAGTGCTATCATGTCTACCCTCAATCTTCTCTTCTCCAGGCCCAGTTCTTTCGGTCTCTCCTCATAGGGCTTTGTTTCCAGACCCTTGATCCTCCTGGTTGCCCTCCTCTGAACACGCTCCAGCTTGTCTGCGTCCTTCTTGAATTGTGGAACCCAGAACTGGACGCAATACTCAAGATGAGGCCTAGCCAGTGCCGAATAGAGAGGAACCAGTACTTTGTGCGATTTGGAAGCTATACTTCTATTAATGCAGCCCAAAATAGCATTTGCCTTTTTTGCAGCCACATCACACTGTTGGTTCATATTCAGCTTGTGATCTACCACAATTCCAAGATTCTTCTTGCTTGTAGTATTGTTGAGCGGGTGAGGTTTTTGAAGATAGGGACATTAGCCTGCCTCCAGTCATCCAGCACTTCACCCATCTTCCATGATTTCACAAAGATAAAAGACAGTGGTTCTGAGAGTTCTTCTGCTAGCTCGCTCATTACTCTAGGATGCAGCTCATCAGGCCCTGGAGATTTGAACTCGTTCAAAGAAATTAGGTGTTCCTTGACCATTTGTTTATCAGTCTCAAGCTTCAATCCTGCCCCTTCAGCTTGTAATTCACTTTTGCCAGGGGGTCATAGACTTGCTTTTGGGAGAAGACTGAGCCAAAGTAGGAGTTCAGCATTTCAGCCTATGTCATCCTCATTAAGCAATTGAACCACCATTTCTTTCCTCTGTTTTTTTACTATGCACATACCTGAAGAAAGGATTTTTTGTTGCTTTTAGCATTCCTCACTAGCCTCAGCTCATTTATTTTATTTCAGATTATTTGGGAGAAAAATCAACTGGCTAGCTTTGCTTTCTGTGACAATACATCTTGGTAGTTAAGTTTGCCATATGTAGTTCTAAATTGGCACATGCAAATTTTATGCCTGGGTCCCAAATCTTTTAAGGCCTTAGCAACGCCCTGAGCTGCTTGTTTGGAAAGTGTCAGGACCGGAATCTGTGGCCTTGTTACTGCCAGTAGGTCGGCTGCGATCGCCTTTATTTCTGTGCTGGGAGCGGCCCCTTTAAGAAGCAGCCACTGACGGCTGAGCGGGGCTCTGTCACGTGATTTGTTTCTGGCACACGCAGCTTCTGCCCTTCCTCGGTCACGTGGCAATGGGGCTAGCACAGAAGGGGCCAATCAGAGCTCTGAGGAGCAACGTGGTCCCGCCTCTTGCTGAGCCCCTGCCTGATTTGTTGAGCCACAAAGGAAGGTGGGCTTGGTTGGAGCAGGTAACTTTTCCCTTCTCTTTTCCCTGTCCTGCAGCCATGCAACGGCTTCAGGGTTCCTCCCTTCTGAACCCTCTCCTTCCCTGCAATGGCTTTAAGGACCTTCCCTAATCATGGCCCCAATCCTCCCTCCTCCCAGGTAATGATTTTAGGATCCACTCAGGATTTATTCCTTCCTTCCTTCCAGGATCTATTCCCACATTTAAATTATCTCTGGCTCCCACTGCGTTGCTGAGTTTGGGGGGTGGGGGGAGGAGGAGACTTTTGGGGAACTTGCTGCAGCCGGTGGAAGAGGAGCGTAACTAGCGTTGCCTTGCTACAACCAGCTGCAAAATGTTGCTGGTGGGAAGGAGGTGCAGGGCAGCGCATGGTCCGTGCCCCCTTTGGTGGAGCTCCTGCTTTGCCCCGCTGAGGACAGCATGCAATGGTCCCCTGCCTTTGCAACACCCCTGTGAAATACCCTTAACAGGAATTAATGCCAAAGGGAAAAGGCTGGGGAGTAGCCCTATAGAATGTCAATGGACTTGCCATATAGTATTTTGGTGCATCCACACCAAGCCAGTGTTGCACATTCTCGGCTCAAAGCAGCTCTCTGAGGTTTTTTTCTTGGGGGGAGGGGAGGGGTGTTGTCTTTCCTATGAACACCCCCCCCCCCACGGACTTTTTGTGTGCAAAGCAGGTGCTTTGGAACTTGGCTAATCTCTCTTTCCTTTCTACAGCCGCTTCAGAATCCTGTTGTGTTAACAATTTCAGAAAATCTTAAAACTTTCCCATGAGGATGGCTGTCTGCTTTTGCTTTTAGAAATCCTGCTCACACTTGCCGGCCCTGTGCCAGCCAGATAGGAAATAGAGGCAGGGCAAAACATAGTAGGATGAAAGGATCTCTTCTTGATCCCCCCAGAGTGCAGGACATGGAATAACGGGCTCAAGTTAAAGGAAGCCAGATTCCGGCTGGACATCAGGAAAAACTTCCTGACAGTTAGAGCAGTGCGACGGTGGAACCAGTTACCTAAGGAGGTTGTGGGCTCTCCCACACTAGAGGCCTTCAAGAGGCAGCTGGACAACCATCTGTCAGGGATGCTTTAGGGTGGATTCCTGCATTGAGTAGGGGGTTGGACTTGATGGCCTTGTAGGCCCCTTCCAACTCTGCTATTCTATGATTCTATGATATTTGGGGGTGAGTAGGTGGGCTGCAGTTTACTGGCTTCTCAGATCTCTGATACTGGTCATTTTCCAAATGCAGTTCTACTGCCCAGACCAGTAAACTATGCTGACTTGTCACTTTCGCCCTCCCAGGATAATATGTGGCAAAGAAGCCTTGTACTGATTGGCTGAGCTGGTGTGATGTCACAGAATGTTCATAGATCTCCCCACAGACTAGGAGACAAAAGTTATTGGCTATAATTAAAGCCTTGCATATATCCCAGGAGCAGGAGTTGTGTTATGGGGGCAGGATGGGGCTGAAGTCCTCACATTCACTTGAACGAACCTGGAAATAAGTGAACACAGAATATCTAGGTGGAGATTAGCATGCCTGTGTGCACCAGTTGCTGGGGAACCTGGGTGGGAGGGTGCTGTTGCATTGTGTCCTTGTGGGTCCCTGATCAACAGCTATTTGGCCACTGTGGGAACAGAGTACTGGACTAGGCGAACCCTTGGGGTGCCCCAGCAATGGGGCGTTGAGTGTCCACTGTTACTTAAACCCGGAGAAGGACATAAGGCGCACCCAGAGTCCCAATGAAACTAGTGCTGATGAAAGGGGGATGAAAGACCCCCTCCCATGTGTTTTTAGTGGCATCAAAACAGAGCTGTTTTGGGATTGTGGTTGAATCTAGGATTATGGCACTTTAAGAGGGGTTTAGGTGATTTGGAAAAGGCTTCGGAGGAGGGCAGTGAAGATGGTGAGGAGGTATGGAAATCAAATCCTGGGAGGAAAGGTTGAAGGAGCTGGGTAGGGTTCGCCTGGAGAAGACTTGAAGTGTTTGGGGTGGGGGAGACGAGAACCCAGGCTTCTTCTCTGTTGCCCCAGACTAGATCGAATGGGCTCATGTTTCAGGAGGGTGGCCTCCAGCTGCACACCAGGAGGAACTTCTTGACGGCTAGAGCACTTTGACAATGGGGTTGATTGCCTGGCGGGGTGGTGGGCTCTCCCTCGCGGGAGGTCTTTGCACAGAGGCTGGAGAGCCATCGTTAGGGGATGCTTTCGAACAGCGGGGTGGGGCCCGATGACCCCCAAGAAGATCCGCTCCAAAGGTACGATTCTCTCTCGAGTCGTGTCGTGCGTCTCTTTTTACGTGCCACAGCTGTGAGGTTTCCCCTCCTGCCCTGCCCTGCCACTGCCGCCATGTCCGAGCGGGAAGAGCGCCGCTTTGTGGAGATCCCGCGGGAGTCGGTGCGGCTGATGGCGGAGAGCGCCGGCGTGGAGCTGACAGACGAGGTGGCCGCCCTCCTGGCTGAAGACGTCTGTTACCGCCTGCGAGAAGCAACCCAGGTGAGGGAGGCCTCCGTGGGCACTGCCCTAGGGATGCCGGGGACCGGGGGGGACCCATGCCACGCCCTCATCCCGCCTGCCAGTGACCCGACGGCTCTTTCCCAGCTCTGGGTGGCCAACAGGACGGCTGCTGCTTTGGAGTCTGCCATGTCCGTGGGCCTTCTGGCTTGCCCCCGGCCAGTCAAAGGAGAGAATCCGGGGCTAAATGGACAGACAGCTCCATTAAGTGTAAAGCAGCTGTTTGTTTCGTTGGGGAAGGCAGGGGGGGCATCGCTCCGTGGCCAAGCGCTCGCGTTGCATGGAGAAGGTCCGGGTTCCCTTTCCCGGGTCTGTATTCAAAAGCATCCCCGATAGCAGCGCTGGAAAAGGGAGCGCCTCCCTCTCTCTGCCGGAGAGCTTCTGCCACTGCCAGAGTGTGCGATAGCCCAGGGCTCTGGCTTCATGCATCCTCCTTCTCCTCCTCCTCCTCCTCCTCCTCCTCAGAACAGTTCCCAGTTTATGAAACACACCAAACGCCGGAAGCTGACAGTGGAAGACTTCAACCGAGCCCTGCGCTGGAGCAATGTAGAGGTGAGCTGTGGGGCTGAGCTTGTTGAGTGCTATGGAACGGGGAAAGAACCCCCCCCCCCGAGTGGCCCCTCTTAGGGAAATCTGTTGTCTTGGCAGCAACCAAAACTCAGAAGCTCCTGGCACGTCAGCATTGAGTTTTTTTTTTAATTTTACAGAATTTGCATACCGTTCCGTATCTGAAACAGATTCCAGAGCGGTGAATATAAGAAGAAAAGCAGTAAAACGTACAAAGATTAAAACACCATTAAAATTATACTTTTTAAAAACAGAATGCCAATAAAAATGGCGGCTGGTCAGTTGAGGAAGGCTTCTTGGGAAAGAGCCGTTTTCAGAATGGGCCGGAAACAGACTAGTGTTGGTGCCTGCCTGACCTCCAGGGGCAGGGAGTTCCAAAGAAAAGGGGCCACCACACTGAAGGCCCTTGTCTTGGTGGACGCCAGCTGGGCCATAGGTTCACGTGGAACCACCAGGAGCCTGCCCTCAATGACCTCAGTGACCGGGCAGATTGGTAAGGGAGAAGGCACCCTCTCTCTCTCTCTCTCAGGTATCCTGGTCCCAAGTTCCTTAGGGCTTTGTAGACTAGTACCAAAACCTTAAACCTGGCCATGTTGTGAAGCACCAGAGCACTGCTTATGCCCAGAATAATGGATTCATTGAGAAGGTGTTAGCATAACCACCTCCATTTTTAACAGGAAACTGTAAAGTCTCCATTGCACACCAAGCAAAATGTCATAATGCCCTGTATGAGAATGTCTCCTTGTGTGCGTCCTTGCATCCTTGATTACTAATATAAACAAGAGTCCTGGCTCCAGCTGTCTGTGTCGAAGTTAACTCTCTGTAACTTACTGTCAGGCCAAAGATATTGTTTACAGGACTGTTTAGCATAATTAGCTATGCCCCAGTGTTATGTTCTGATTGGTTAATGCTGCTACGGGGCCCTGCCCCTTGCAAGCTCAAATACTGTACCATATTCCCTATGTCTTTTGTCTGATTGCTCCCTTTGAAGAGACCAGGCCTTGATTACTAATCAATAAAGCGCTTTTGAGCCCTCTGTCGCTGGAATGGTGGAGTCGTGCTTAAGGGCTGTTTGGATCTCGTTCTTGGGTGAAAAGAACATTGATCTAACAAAGGGGCTGGATTTTAAACAGCAAAAGCTGATTTTAATCCAGGAGCTGTGAGTTAAGGGTTGTTACTGGAGAGATTTTGGTTCTTACTCATTACTGCAATATGGAACAGCAAAGAAACCTTTACAGGCTGCTCTGTGTTCCTTTTTCACAAGTAGCAGCTTTGGTTTATGAGGCCAGAAAAGTGTTCTCGTGCTTCCTTCAGTATCCTCACCAAGTCGTCTCTTGCTGAGGGTTTGATGCCGGGGAAAGCGTGATCCATGAGCATCCGGTCATTTCAACAAAAGTGTTTTATTATGGGAATATGTGACGGGCTTCTTGTTCAACTTGGGCTTTTATTTGTGATGTTCCGGCACAGTAAGTTAATAGGATATTGTAGAACCTTCTCTTGTGTTAGCATAAGAATAAAATTCCATTTCAAATAAGGCAGTGGGGAAAAACCTTTGAATCGATGGACAGCCCTGCTGGGAACCGCAGGAGGCCTCCTTTTTTATTTATGTTATTTATTACATATTTATACTGCTCAACAGCCAAGGCTCACTGGGCAGTTCACAATTCAAATCATAATATACAATGGTAAATTTAAAACTTAATTTTTTAAAAAAAATATCATATAAAACCAGAAAAAGTTATACTCCAGGGAAAGCTTGTCTAAAAATATGTGTTTTCAGGAGACATTTGAAAGATGTTATATTCTCCGCCTCCTGAACCGCACGAGGGAGGGTTTTCCAGAGGGTGGGTGCCACTACGGAGAAGGCCCCGCCGTCGAGGTTCTTCGTGACGACACTCTGTTTGCCTTGGATTGATGAGCAGGGCCTCTTCTGACGATGGTAAATGTCGTCTGGGTGTGTATAAGGGAAGGCGGTCTGCTAGGTGTCTTGGTCCCAAGTAGTTTAGGGCTTTATAGGATAATACCATAACCTTGTACATGGTTATGGCATTATCCTGTTGTAAGGGCAGCAATCTGAAGAGGTTGTGACACTTGCAGACGGTGTGCGGCTACGGCTCCCAGGACGCCCTGCCGTTCCGTTCCATCAAGGAAGGTGAGCTGTACTTCCAAGAAGATCGCGAGGTCAACCTGGTGGAGCTGGCTTTGGCAACCAATATACCCAAGGGCTGTGCAGAGACGGCGGTGAGAGGTAGGCATTGCCGGCGGGGAGGGGAGGCTTACAGGTGTGGAGCGGCTCTCCCCCCCCCCTTCCCGTAGATCGGTTTTTGTTGGACTGCTTAAGCTGCAATGAAACCAAATTAAAAGATAAAACACACAAATCCCTCAATATACTGAATTCCTGTAGCCAAAGATCCGTAGGTCCTGGCCATGTGCACCTTGTCTCATCATCATTTATTATACGGTCACAGACCCAATGAGAAACCGTGTCAGACATCATTAGGACTGTAAAAACACAATCATTGTTCCATCTGCCACTGTTCCTTCCGCTTTTATAGCCTGCCCTCTGCCTGCCTCTTCCTCTTCCCCCTCCTCCTCCGCACCACCCCTAGTTTCCTGGTTTTAACGCCCCCCCCCCCCGCCCCCAGCCATGCAGTAGTTCAGACCCTGGGCCGATGGGCCTTAGGCCTCCCTCCCTGCTTTTTGACGGCCACACGTGTTACTTCAGTTGTGAGGCCCACAGCGGACACGTCTCTTCTCCCCCGCCCGCCATCCCACGCTTTGCGACTAGATCCACATTCCTGTCATGTGAGAACGAACCCAAAACCACTTCGCCAACCCTGAATTTTTAAAAAAGAAAGAGGGGGGGATATTTTGAGCATGTGAAGCAGCACATTTTAAAGTCACTGGGTAGGGTCCAGTGTTAGAGTAGACCCATTGAAATGAACGGGGCTTAAGTTAGCCATGTCTAACGGTTCCCATTAATTTCAATGAGTCTACTCTTAAGTAAGGCTGCCATTGGATACTACCCACTGAAATCATAGCACCACTGTGCCTACGGCAATAAAATGGCGCGTGCGTCTGCTGCCCCGGCGCTCTCTGGGTGGCCATGTGGTGCCCTGGACTTCAGCCCCAAGGTCCAGCCCAGGCCCAGTTCCAACCCACTGCTCTCACCACGCTTCACCTCAGTCTGCTTTGTTCTTCTCTGCCTGATCCCTTCTTCTCTCGGCCCCTGTTTTGGACCTCCCGTCTTCTGCTTTGGGCAGTTGAGAGAGACTTCTCAGCCCTGAGCCTCTGTGACATCATAGCAGACCAGCCAACCTCTCCCCGCCATCAAATCCAATCCAGAATTTACAATACAGACAACGGGACTAAAGCTGTGCACCAGTTGCTGGGGAACATGGGTGGGAGGCTGCTGTTGCACCGTGTCCTGCTTGTGGGTCCCTGGCCGATGGCTGGTTGGCCACTGCGTGAACAGAGTGCTGGTCTAGATGGACTCTTGGCCTGATCCAGCATCAGGGCTCTTCTGATGTTCTTATGTTCAGCAGTGGATTAAAAGCAGCCCAGCCCTTGACTCTCCCCTGTTCCTCTCTTTCTAGTCCATGTCTCTTACTTGGATGGGAAAGGGAATCTGGAGCCACAAGGATCTGGTAAGAACGATTTATTTATTTTGCTTTACCTCTGTATGTGCTCTGATAATAACAGTTTTGAGACGATGGGTTATAAAACGATGATGGCGTTAAACCAGTCAAAACAGACACAACAAAAACTGAAATGGTGTCACAAAACACAGGGGCAAAATGTGGGGAGAGTAGCAAGGTCACTTCAGCCAAAACCTGGGAAAACCAAACTGTCTGGCCTTGGTGCCTGAGCAATAAAAGGGTGGACCACTCTGAGGGGAGTGCGGTGGGCAGAGACAGGGCACCGCCATGGAAGACGTTTGTCTCTGGTTGGCGCCTGCCTCACCTCTGAAGGCTGAGACAGGGCCTTGGGGAGGATCTCCCATCATTCCCAACCAGCACGGGATTGATGGGAGTTGTAGTCCAAGGGCTACAAGGGTTGAAATGCAACAACATGACAAAACACAGTAGAAAACTTTTGGAAGTTTAACAGTACGGTACGAAACCAAAGTAAAAACTAGCAGACCTAAACTTACAGTAACAGCTCTCCAAATCGGGAATGTTTGGGGCCTGGCATGAGCCCTGCTTGTCTGCCTCTGGCACCCCTGGGCTCCTCTTCCCCACTCCAGTGACCCCCATTTAATCTCCCCCCTCCCCGGTTTCTCCTTCCAGTGCCCAGCGCCGTCTCCGTGCTGACAGACGACCTTCTGAAGTATTACCAGCATGTGACCCGGGCTGTGTTGGGGGAGGACCCTCAGCTGATGAAGGTAGGCCCTGGGGCAGCAGGGAGGGGGGGCACAGCAGACGCCCGAGGGGGAAACTGTGCTGCTGTGTTGCGTGGCACGAGGAAGGAGGGGATTGGTGTCTCCAAGGGCTGCAAAGAACCTCAAACTGGCCCACCACAAAGCGGATGTGCGTGGCTGAGAGTGACGCAGGGTGGCCCCCGCCAAGGGGCCAGGGAACCTTGTTTTTGCCCCAGGCCTGTGGAAGCAAAGAGGGCGACCGGTGCCCAGGAGGCCAGGATGCTTGGCTGTTCAGCTGTGTGCCTCGTGCTCTGTCAGGCTTCTTTTGTGTCCCTGTGCTTGGAGTGGGACCCATTCCACGCTGCTGCCTTTCTCAGCTTCGGGGGTAGAAAAGCAGGGCAGAAAAGAGCTCCAAGCTGCCTGTCAGGCGCTACGCTGTTCCTTTCTCGGCGCCCTGGCAGCTCTGCAGCAGGACCGGAGCTCTGTGCGCGCGCAGCGGGTGTCCTGCCACTGAGCTCCAGCCCTTCCCCGAGCACAACAACGGCCTGTGTGAACCACTCAGAATTGCGCCCGGCCTCTCTGGGGTTTCCTACGGAGGCTTTGGCTTTGTTCGTGCAAGCCCCGCCCTCCTCCTCCTCTCGGTTGCGTTTCACCTTTCTGGTCCCTTTCTGCTCAGGTCGCCCTTCAGGACCTGCAGACCAACTCGAAGATTGCTGCCCTCCTGCCTTACTTTGTCTACATCGTGAGCGGGGTGAGTCCTGCACCCCTTTCCCCCCCCCCCCCCCAGTCCTTTCACACAATTGGTTTTAAGCACAGGAAACACCAGCAGCAGCCTCTCAAAATGGCTTATTTATTTATTACATTTATATATAATAAAGCCCCATAGCCGAAGCTCTCTGGGCGGTTTACAAAAGTTAAAGACAGTGAGCATTAAAAAGTATACAAAATTAAAAACCATCAGAAAACAATAGTATCCATTTAAAACAACAACAGTTCTGGGGTCCATTAAAAAAAAAAACAACCTCAGCATATGTTGTTAAATGCTGTTAAATGCCTGGGAGAAAAGAAAAGTCTTGACCTGGCGCCTGAAAGATAACAGTGTTGATGCCAGACGAGCCTCAGCGGGGAGATCATTCCACAGTCGGGGAGCCACCACCGAAAAGGCCCTCTCCCTTGTTGCCATCCTCTGAGCTTCCCTTGGCGTAGGCACTCAGAGGAGGGCTTTAGATGTTGAGCACAGTGTATGGGTAGGTTCATGTCGGGTGAGGCGTTCCATCAGGTTTTGTGGTCCCAAACTGTGTAAGGCTTTATAGGTTAAAACCAGCACCTGAAATGCCTGGAATGGAGGGAGGCCATTGGTCGGTTTACCCCCCAACTCTGGTTTGCCATGGCTCTTGGGCAAGGGTCTTTCACACTGTCTGCTACCTCAGACCCTTTTAACTAGAGATGGCGGCAGAGACTGATGCTATAGATGTAAACCTGGCTCTCATGGGGCTCGACGAACTTCCATTGCCCACCTGACTCGGCTGGTCTTTGCAAGCCGAGCCATGGGTTTTTCCCGAAATCTGGAAACTTCTTTTTTATTTGCTGAAAAGGTTTCCCAAAATCTGGGGATGGAGGCAGGATTGTACCGCATGCAAATTTTGGAGGGGGGGGGATTCACTATACCTGAGACACATTTGCATTATTCATCAGCCCCTCTGTTATGAGGGGACTGAGGGGCAAAAAAGTGGGGAAGGAGCCGGATGACTAAGCGCCCGTGGCGACACGGGCTCTATGCTAGTTTAGATTCAGTGTCTTGCCTAAGTGTTCATGTCCTTTTGACTTGTCCACATTTTGTTGGGTTGCAACATGGAATTAAAATGGAGCTCGTTGGCATGTTCACCGTTTGACTTACACAACATACTTAAGACTTGGAAGGTGCAAAAGATGTTTATTGTGGCATAAAAGTTAATTATACAAAAAACAAATTTGGCAAATGTGGACAAGTCAAAAGTGAGGGGGGGCGGAATACTTCTAAGAGACCCGGTATACTGTTTAGAAATGATGTGCCAAATTCAAGTGGAGCGATACCTGTTGAAATAAAATCATGTGTCCGTAAAAAATATTAATAATCATAAAGCAAATATATACACTTAAAATTTGAACAGAATGGTCCACAAACAGTAATCCCAAATGCGTTTCGGCCCACAAGGTCTTCTATCATGTGTATACTTTTGAAGGCTGTGCTTTTTACCAAGCCTGCATGAACTAAAGACATTATTTATGCTTCAGATACAACTTGGGAGTTAAGTTTCTTGGAGGCAGGAGGGAACACCAAGTCCCCCATCTTTTCTGGTATATCTTCAAAGATTTATAGGAGCCAATTTTTGGTCCTGTTAAAAATTCATGTATTTGGGGCATAAAAATGGTTTTTAAAAAAATCTGTTAAAAAAAAAGTTTTTTAAAATCTGTTAAAAAAAAAGTTTTTTAAAATCTGTATTAAAAATTTTCCCCACTGATGAAGACCTTGAGGTTCGAAACGCGTTTGGGATTATTGTTTGTTGTATGTTTGTGGACCATTCTGTTCAAATTGTAAGGGTTTTGTGTGTGTTTTATGATTAAATATATATTTTCTATGGACACATGATTTTATTTCGACAGGTATCGCTCCGCTTGAATTTGGATTGAATTTTCCAATCAGTTCCCTTAAATCTATTTTGTTCTTTGGTTTGGTTTTGGTTTAAGAGAACACTTTTTTTTATCAGATAGGCCCTGTATAGTGGGTGTGGGTGGGAGAGAGAGAGAGAGATATGTTTATATGCTCTTTTTCTTTTGTTGAACTTCATATCATGCATTTTGCCAGTTTTTAATTATTCTCTTTTCGAGCTGCCCGGTGGCTAGAGGGCAGGAGAGAAATATAATAAATGAGAAGGAACGGAGCAGCTTGGGCTGCTGCTTGGGTTGGGTCTGCCTTCCCTGCATGTTCCCCGTTGGCTCCCCTGGCAGGTCAAGTCGGTGAGCCACGACCTGGAGCAGCTGAACCGCCTTCTGCACGTGGCCAAGAGCCTGATCCAGAACCCCTACGTGTGCCTGGGCTCCTACGTCAAGAGCCTGATTGCCAGCGTCATGTACTGCGTCCTGGAGCCCTTAGCCGCCTCCATCAACCCTCTCAATGACCACTGGACCCTACGTGACTATGCAGCCATGCTCCTGGGACACATCTTCTGGTCGGTGCTGCCCGCTGCCTCTGTTGTGCCCCTTGGGGATGGGGAGGGCTTCTCCTGCCCCCTTCCGTTCCCTCTGGGGTAACTGGGAGCCACCACGGCCGAGGACCGGCTCGCAGGGGCACCCGGTCGCCCAACAAAACGTCTTATGGATTCACCAATGGAATGGATGGGCTGCAGGTTCTGGGCAGCAGCACAGAACCGCTTTCAGGCCGAGGGCCGGATTCCATTTCAGAGAAGGTCTTGGGGGCTGCATCGTGGCGGAGGAGGCAAAAAAACAAAAACGACATGTTTTAATTTAAAGCTCATATTATCATAGAATCATAGAATAGCAGAGTTGGAAGGGGCCTCCAAGGCCATCCAGTCCAACCCCCTGCTCAATGCAGGAATCCACCCTAAAGCATCCCTGACAGATAGTTGTCCAGCTGCCTCTTGAAGGCCTCTAGTGTGGGAGAGCCCACAACCTCCCTAAGTCACAGGTTCCATTGTCGCACTGCTCTAACTGGGCCTGTTTAGCCTGGAGAAGAGAAGATGGAGGGGAGACATGATAGCACTCTTCAAAGACTTGAAAGGTTGTCACACAGAGGAGGGCCAGGATCTCTTCTCGATCCTCCCAGGGTGCAGGACACAGAATAACAGGCTCAAGTTAAAGGAAGCCAGATTCCGGCTGGACATCAGGAAAAACTTCCTGACTGTTAGAGCAGTGCGACGGTGGAATCAGTTCCCTAGGGAGGTGGTGGGCTCTCCCACACTAGAGGCCTTCAAGAGGCAGCTGGACAAGCATCTGTCAGGGATGCTTTAGGGTGGATTCCTGCATGGAGCAGTATGGCCTTAGAGGTCTCTTCCAACTCTACTATTCTATGAAAGCAATGGGGCCTCTGGTCTGATCCAGCAGGCTAGATTCCTCACGCCTGGCTAACTAGTTTCACTCCTAATTTCAGGGGGAAACATAAGGAAAACTTTCCCTCGGTCACGTTGGTTGGTGACTCAATCTGTGTTGGGGGGCATTTTAAATTTTTTTTGCCTACCCTCGCAGCGTGTGTCACTTGGACGATTCACACGAGCCTTCTGAAACTGCAGAAACCCACTTGAGCAATTTCCCATAGCGGGCTAGATTGCGTCCTCGTCTAGGCAGGGGACCCCTCTTTTTTCCGTTTTGCTTCTGCTGTCAATTGAGGTGTGGCGTGTAAACCGTACGTCTTCCTCTTCTTCAGGACTCACGGTGACCTGGTGAGTGGCCTGTACCACCAGATCCTGCTGTCGCTGCAGAAGGTGCTGGCCGACCCTGTCCGGCCCCTGTGCTCCCACTATGGGGCCGTTGTGGGGCTGCATGCCTTGGGATGGAAGGTAAGGAGCGCTTCACCGTCCTCTTCCCGGCTGCCTCCCCAGCCTGGCTCAAATAGCTGACCCGCCCCTCTGCTGCTGCTTCTGTCTTGCGCAGGCTGTGGAGCGAGTCCTGTACCCCCACCTCTCTACCTACTGGTCCAACCTACAGGCCGTGCTAGACGACTACTCCGTCTCCAATGCTCAGGTGAAAGCCGACGGGCACAAGGTGTACGGGGCCATTCTGGTGAGTCTCTCCCGGCAGAAGGAGCCATCACTTCGTTGCTAGAGATTTCTGAGAAACCGAGGGCTGCAACATCTAGTCTGTTGATGAGTTAGGTCAGGGAGTGACCCTCTGCCCCCTAGAGAGTTATCTGAGGGGCCGTACCATACATTGGATCCCCAGATCCGAGGTCGGACACAGAACCCTGACCTCGGAGGGGGGAATCCTCAATCCGTCCCTCCTCCTGCTCGCAGCTGGTATGGAAAGAACCACGCCAGCTGCCTCCCCAAATTTGGAAACGCAGCCTTGGAGAGGGGGGTGGAAGGTGCCATTTCAGTGGGCAGGGAGGGGAGGAGAATAAAGCTATCCTGGCACCTCCCCATCCGTCTTCGTTCCCCCTCTGAAACATTTCCGCTAGATGGGCAAAAAAAGCCCGTCTAGTAAAATGCAGGGCAAAGGCTGCCTATGCCACCTGGCATAGGATGAACGCAAGGCTCTGAGTTCCGGTGCTGACGATCATCGCAATAAAATCGGCACCCTAAGGAAACTTTAAAATTAGGGCGCCGTTTTAGTTGATCAGTCAGGGAACACATTTTTTAAAACAGTCACACATTTTTAGTATAAATGCCCGATTAGTATCTGCAGAAGGGAAGCATTTAAAAGAAGCATTCCCTCCGGTTCTAAGACAGATGCGTGTGGATGTGGGGGGCAGAGCGCCTCATCGAAGACAGCACCTGACATCTGCACTTCTACGTCAGAAATTCAAACAAATTTATATTAGAAGGGGCAGAAGTCCAGAGAAGAGCAACACAGATAATCAGGGGACTAGAAACTGAGTCCTATGAGGAAAGATAAAGGGTTGTCACACACAGAGAAAACGGGCGTAACCCTGGCATCTTGTCCAGGACTGCAAGACACGAAATAACAGGCAGTTATAGGAGGGCAGATTGTGGTTGAACATCAGGCAAAATGTCTTAACTGTCAGAGCAGTCAGACAAGGGAACTGACTGCTCAGGGAGATGGTGGGCTCTCTGTCGCTGGAGGTATCCAAGCAGAGACTGGGCAGGCCATCTGATAGGGGGGCTTTTATTATTATTATTATTTATTTATTTATTTATTTATTTATTTATTTGTTACCCGCCTCTCCCTCTGGATCGAGGCGGGGTACAACACAAATACAAACACCATAAAATACATATAACTAATTAAAACATTTTAAACTAGTACATTATTAAAAGCAGCACATTATTAAAAAGGCATCTTAAAATTCAGCTGGGTAGGCCTGCCAGAAGAGATCAGTCTTTAAAGTATTTATATATTTATGTACTCCTTTATGAGAAGACCCAAGGTAAAATAAAACGTTTTTGAGGCCTCGTTAAAAGCCTGCAAGGACGGTGCATGGCGGTGAGCATTCGTTCCACAGGCATGGGGCCGCTGCTGAGAAGGCCCTGTCCCGTGTGGAGACCCAACTAACTTCTCTCAGTGGTGGGCAGGTGAGAAGGGCTTGAAATTGGATTCCTGCACCGAGCAAGGGATTGGACTTGGTGGCCCAAATGGCCCCTTCCAGCGCTAGGATTCTGTGACATAGCTGACATGTTTTCCTACGAGAAATGTTGCTTGTCCAAGAATGGTTTTAAATATAACCATCGTGGATGGAGGCTGCTGTTTGGGAAAAGATGCCCTTTGCTCTCTTCCATAGGCATTTGCAGTGCAAAATGGCCTGGCTGTGGATTCCAATTTCCCTATCCACCTCTCTCCCTTCTACACGGGGGGCGGAGGGACGGGACATTTGCTGCAGGTTCATGTATCAGGAGCCCTGCCGTCGCTTGCTCTGCGCCGGTCTGTGAACAAGCTCAGTTTGATGTGCTGTATTTCTTTATTTACAGTCAACAGACCAATATAAAACAAGAAGATACACCATTATATAAAACAATACAGAGTAGGGATAAAAAAGAAGGAGTGTTACAAAATCACTAAAGTGCTGCTCCTCCCTCTAGGTGGCCGTGGAGCGGCTTTTGAAGATGAAGGCCCAGTCCCTCTCGGCCCTGGCCGAGGGCTCCGGGGGGGAGGGTCGCCCGCAGGAGGGCTGCCCCTGGCTCAGCCCCCTCCAGGACCCCCAGGTGGAGTTCGGTTTCGGCATCGCCAGCCACCTGCTGCAGCTGGGCAGCGGAGGGCCCCAGGCGGGCGTGGGCATCGCCGCCAACCCCCCGGCCGTCTCCCTGAACGAGATCTACCAGGAGCTGTACTGCTTCTTCGGGGACAGCCTGGCCATCCGCTTCGGCACGGGCTCGGGGCTGGGCCCGGCTGAGCCCCCGCCGGCCAGCGCCCCCAAGGTGGCTGACGCCAAGAAAGAGCAGCCGGCCTTTGGGGGCGGCGGGGACGCCGTGCGCAAGATGCCCCAGCTGACCGCCAACGCCACGGTCAGCCCCCGGGAAGAGGAGAGCCCCCGCGGGGACTTTGCCGCCGGCCGGCCCGCCGTACACCGCTCCGCCAGCCTGGCCCGCTCCCGCAGCGCCTCGCGCCAGCAGGGCCACCGGCCGGGCATCCGGGACGTCTTCCAGAAGAGCCGCTTCTCCCCGCCGGGGGCCCCCTGCTTCAGCTTCGTGATCGCCGGGCGGCAGGTGGAGCGGCGCTGCCAGGGGCGGCTCTTCCAAACCGCCTTCCTCCAGCACCACGGCCCCAGCCACGTCTCCCGCTACGCCCAGAAGCTGCCCATGATCGGCAGGACCAGCAAGCCGGTCAAGAAGTGGGCCCACTCGGAGTATTCCCTCTACCTGCCGCTCTGAGCGGATTGGAGGGGGGGCGCGATGCGTGCAGCCCGTCTCATTCATCTCGGCCACGGATCGTGGCTTGTGACCCCCTTCCCCGAGGACCTGCCTGCCTGCCTGCCGGGGGATGATGGGAGTCGCAAGGCCAACGCCGCTGTGGGGAACTAAGTTGCTTTAGCGCCACAGTTTCCCCAAAGGAAAGGAAGTGGATTCCTGAGGATTTGGGGCTTCTGTTGGTGCCACTGAAGTGACATCTGTGCCTCCCTCCAAGGAGCCAGCCCTGATCATTCTGCCAAGAGGAACTCTGCACGAGCCACCACCCCAAACCAAAGTCTTAAAAACCTTCCGTGCTTTGGGGGGATGGATTTGTCGTTCTCTGTCGCTCCCATTAACTTATCAGTTTGGCTGTGGAATCGGTCCCGTATCCAGCTTTTCAAGGCTGCTCGGATCTCCCTTGCTTAGAATGAGAGGCTCTCTTGGGCACTGTGTAAGGTTGCCACCTTTTCCCCTGGTGTGTGCTCCTGTGCTTTGAAGAGAAGCTCAACACGCTGAAGTTTAGCAGGAGGACTTGCCTTGCTCTATGTGTCTGTGAAGCATCACCTACTGCTTTCCCTCCCCCAGTCAGGCTGCTATTAAAATGCAGAGGAACAGAGCTGATAAAAAAATGTGGCAACCCTAGAACTGGGTGGAGAAGGGATGTGTGTTTCTCTGTTTACGAAGCAGCTCCTGGCATTAATTTATCAATACATTAAAGGAATATTCAATCTGTTGAAAACTTTCTTGCGAGGTCATGGAATATCCTCGGTCCGTTTTCCTGTGCAGTGTGGGATTTTGTCCGAAACAAGGGCAGCCTGTGCACCCACCTCTGCCCCCACCCCACAAAAACAAACAAACCACCATTTTCATGCTTCTGCATAAATTCACCTGCATTTTAGTGCCCTGAATTTGGTTGGAAGAAGCATGTTACAAGCCTCAGATTAAGAGATTATTCTGGGAAACGTTAACTTTTGGTCGCTACTTAAAGAATGGGAGTGGCGTTTCAATGGGTTACAGTGGGGGAGAACTACAAAGGAGGGGTTTTTTGTAAAAAGAAAAAAAATTGAAGGTGTAACCTAATAAAAATGTTATTTCTCTTCCATAAGAATGTAAGAAGTGCCCTGCTGGATCAGGGTTAGGGGTCAGTGTAGGTGCCAGGCGGACCTATCCGGGGAGCTCATTCCACAGCTGGGGTGCCACAGCGGAGAAGGCCCTGCTCCTAGTAGCCACCTGCCTCACTTCCTTTGGCAGGGGCTCACGGAGAAGGGCCTTTGTAGGTTCGGGCAGGTACATATGGGAGGAGGCTTCTTCACACAGCGGTCAAACTATGGAACTCACTACCACAAGATGTGGTGATGGCCACCAATTTGGGTGGCTTTCAAAGGGGGTTGGATAAACTCCTGGAGGAAAAGTCTATCAAGGGCTACTCATCCTGATGGCCATGTGCTATCTCCATTATTATTATTTATTACATTTATATACCACCCCATAGCTGAAGCTCTCTGGGCGGTTTACAAAAGTATCCGAGGCAGTAAGCCTGTGTGCACCAGTTGCTGGGGAACATGGGTGGGAGGGTGCTGTTGCACCATGTCCTGCTTTGTGGGTCCTTGGGCGAGGCTGTTCGGCCACTGTGTGAACAGAGTGCTGGACTAGATGGACCCTCGGTCTGATCCAGCCTTAGGGCTCTTTTTAGGTTCTGATGTCAAGCCAAAGGGTCACATCTAGGGGTGAGCATATTACCCCAACATTAAAATCACTCCACTGGCTGCCCATTAGTTTCCGGGCAAAGTACAAAGTGTTGGTCATTACCTTTAAAGCCCCAAATGGTTTGGGTCCAGGTTACCTGCGGGATCGCCTTCTCTCATACAGTCCGCCCCGCACACTCAGGTCCTCTGGGGTGAACTTACTTCAGTCAGCTAAAACTAGGCTGACATCAGTTTCCCAGAGGACCTTTTCTTCTGTCGCCCCCAGATTGTGGAATGGCCTGCCGGAGGAGATTCGTAAAATTAACTCTCTGTGTGATTTTAAGGCAGCTTTAAAGACTAGCCTTTTCCGGCAGGCCTATCCAGATCAATGTTAAATCAAGAATTTTTAAGATGTATTGATTCCTGTTCTAATGTTGTTCCCCGCCTAGATCCAAAGGGAGAGGCGGGTAAGAAATAAATATGTTACATTATTAATTATAATTATAATAATTATTATTATAAGAGACTGTGGATGTGTTGAACTAGTGCCTGGCTGCGACAATGGACTGGATGAGGGCTAATAAACTCAATCCAGACAAGACTGAGATGCTGTTAGTAGGTGATTCCGCTGACATGATGGAGGGTGGGTGGGTGTTCTACCGGTTCTGGATGGGATTGCACTCACCCTGAAGGAGCAGGTTCGTAGCTTGGGGGTTCTTTTAGATCCAACATTGTCACTTGAGGCTCAGGTGACCTCAGTGGCACGGAGTGCCTTCTACAAACTCCGGTTGGTGGCCCAGCTACGCCCCTATCTAGACAGGGATAACCTGGCTTCAGTTGTCCGTACTTTGGTAACTTCCAAATTAGATTACTGCAATGCCCTCTACATGGGGCAGCCTTTGAAGATGGTCTGGAAGCTGCAGCTTGTGCAAAATGCGGCGGCCAGATTGATTTCGGGAACCAGAAGGTTCCACCGTATAACACCTGCTCCGGTCCGCTTGCACTGGCTGCCTGTATGTTTCCGAGCCCAATTCAAGGTGCTGGTTTTGACCTATGAAACCTTGGCTTGGGACCACAATACCTGATGGAACACCTCTCCCGACGTGAATATACCTGGTCACTACGTTCAACATCTAAGGTCCTCCTCTGGGTGCCTACTCTGAGAGAGGCTCGGAGTGTGGCAACGAGGGACAGGGCCTTTTCGGTGGTGGCCCCCAGACTATGGAACGATCCCCCTGAAGAGGCTCACCTGGCGCCAATGCTGCTATCTTTCTGGTGCCAGGTTAAGACCTTTTCTCTCTGCCCAGGCATATGGTGGCACATCTTAATCACCCACATGTTTAGTTTTTTTTAACGGTTTTTAATGCTTTATGTGTGTATGTTCTGTGTTTTAGAATTTTAAATTTGGTATACTCGTTTTTATCTTAATTTTAGAATTTCTGTAAACCGCCCAGAGAGCCCTGGCTATGGGGGCGGTATAGAAGTGCAATAAATAAATAAATAAATAAATAAATCAAATTATTAAATGGCGCATTCCGGACCAGCCGTGCAAAGCTCCCAGCAGCGTTTGGTTGCTGCGGAAGTCAGTCCCCGCCCCCTCCAGCAAGTGTCAGGACTGCACCTCAGCTCGGGGTGGGGGTTTGCAAGGAAGCCCGCGGGGTGGGTGGGGGGTGCGGCGGGGCCAGCCCCTGCTCCTCAACAAGGCCCTGCTGCTGCTGACCCGCGAGCCGGGGCTCCGCTGCGCCGCGTCCGCGCAAGCACGCAGCCGAGGGGCGCGCCAGCCCGGAGACGGGGCGGTTGCAGCCCGGGAGCCCGCGGGTCGAGGCTCGGGCAAGCGCGGGCGCCGCCTCCGCCTCCGCCTCTTCCCGCTTGTGCGGACGGGGCGGGGACGCCCAGGAGCCGCGTCCCCGACGGGAAGATGGCGCAGCTGTCGGCCTTCGGGCTGGTGGAGCTGGTGCTCAACGCCGCCGCCCTCCTGTGCGGGGTCATTTGCGCCTCCGCGCTCACCGTCACCCAGGTAAGGCAGGGCGCGGGCGCACGCGGGCGAGCATCCTGGGCGGCGGCGGAGGAGGAGCCGCTCCCCCTGCCCCGCCGGGAGAAAGTTCTCCGTCGCTTTTGCGCCACGGCTCCGCAGGGCGGGAGTGCCTCTGAGCACGTGGAGAGGGCCGAGAACGTTCGCGTGAGCGCAGGCGCCACCCCAGGACCTGCTCAGCCGCGGGACGCAGCCTGACGAGGCGGTTGCGGCGCTGAGCATGTGCGGAGTGTCCGGGCTGTGCGCCCCTCGGGGCGCAGAGGCTGTCGGAGGTCAAGGAGGGCGTGTGACCCCGAGCATGGGCAGAGCGCCGAGGGCTTTTGCTCACTAGAGCAGGGCTGTAAGGTATCGGGAAGCGCTCCTGCTGCCCCACGAAACAGTGTCCAGGGATTTCAGCCCACGGGGTCCCAGGTGAGGAAACAGGTGCGCTGGCCAGGACTGCAGCTGCCCGCAGCCCTCCGTCCTCTTCGCAAGGGGCTCCCGACTCGGAGGGCGGAACTTGAGCCACTTTTAACCATTAGATGTAGCCCTCTCATGCGCGTACACACCGGCGCCGCCCCCCCCCCCCCCCCCGTGTTTGCCGCAACAGTCCGCGCTTTCACGAGC
This sequence comes from Elgaria multicarinata webbii, assembly GCF_023053635.1. Classification (NCBI taxonomy): domain Eukaryota; kingdom Metazoa; phylum Chordata; class Lepidosauria; order Squamata; family Anguidae; genus Elgaria; species Elgaria multicarinata. Next base: position 1,938,400 of record NC_086191.1, on the reverse strand, counting down.
TTCCCGGCTGGGCGGGGGAAAGTTTCAGCCGAGCTCGAAAGCGCCACGTGTCTCCCCTTCTCGGCTGTTCCACCGCCGGGCTCTGCTGTACCCGAAACTGCAGACCCCCGTAATTAACGCTGATTTGGAACCCGCGTAGATGCCTCCCTCCCTCCCAACAGCCCTAGGACCCCTTCTGCTCGGAGTGCCTGGGACTCCGCTGCTGGAAAACCCCACCGCAGCAGCGCAGAGAAACTGCACGTTCCGTGTTTCAAATATGTCCAACTTGCAGCAGACTTCAGACCTCCCTGGCTCTGGCTCCACACCGGCACACACAGCTGTGTAGCTGCAGCCCAGTCAGCCTCTGGTCATGTGAATCCCAGGGCTGCTGCGCCTAATGCTCCTCAGCTGAGAGGCCCAGTGAAAGCTTGGCTGGCTCTGCTCCCTTCTCTCCGCCCTTGCAATGCTTCCTTCCCTTTCTGGGAACACCTTCACTAGACAGCCGCCCTGGTCTGTGTCATGCGCCGGGCGCACATGCCACAGGCGTATCTGGATCAGTGCTCCTTTGTTTTACCCCTGGGATGCCTCATTACCACATCTCCATTCCTGACTGGTCACAACGTCCAGATGATTCAGTGGGGGCAGGAGGGCAAAATTCTCCGTCCGGCCGAAGGTCTGTTCCAGGATGCTGTCAGGATTCAATCACAGGGGAACCCAAGCTAAGCAAGCCAGGCTTTTGTGGCAGCAGACAGAACGGCCCATGCAAGGAAGGGTTGGCGCTGATGTGGTCTCAGGGTCGTTTTAACAATACTTGCCGTCTCAGCAGGAATAAGCTCCGACATAAAAACAGAGACCAATGTAAGTTTCTCCTGCTACACTCCCTCGCTTTTATTTTCAACAATGCTGCCTAGATTAATTAAATAACGCCTTGTTTATTGGGTGAGTGGGTATATCTTTCTTTCTTTTTTAAAGTAGGGTTTGGCCTTAGACTGGTAAGAAAATATTTAGCAAATTCACCCGTAACGTCGGTCATAAGAACATCAGATGTGCCCTGATGCTGGATCAGACCGAGGGTCCATCTAGCCCAGCACTCTGTTCACACAGGGGCTGACCAGCTGTCGACCAGGGACCTGCAAGCAGGACATGGTGCACCAGCACCCTCCCACCCATGTTCCCCAGCAACTGGTGTAAATAATGGTCAAATGTTTTTAGAACAGCACAAATGTATATTTATTACATTTATATCCCACATTCCCCCAAGGAGTGGGTCACCTCCCCACCAACCCCTGGTTTAATCCTCACAATGGCCTGTGAGCTGGGCTAGGCTGAGGCATTGCAACCGACCTAAGGCCACCCGGGAGCTTTGTGGCAGAGGGGGACTTGAAGCTGGGTCTCTCTGGCCTTAGTAAAGCTGCAAGAGCCCTGCCCTCTTTTGTATCTGGTTGGGCTCGATGGCCTTGTAGGCCCCTTCCAACTCTGCTATTCTATGAGTCTATGATTCTATGAACTCAGTCCTGCAGCTTTAACTGTGGTGATGAAGAGGAAATTTCACCAGGTTCTCCATATATACAAATGACACCTGCTGAAATTCCCTTTTCTGTAGAACTGTTAAAAGTACAGGAGCCCTGTCCTCCTTTTCATAGGGTCACCCTAGCTTATGAGCATTTCCTAAGTTTAACCTATCAACTCGTACCATTGCTAGATATTTCTGACGGGTTGTTGTTATTTTATTTCCCTTTGGGAGTTAGCTAGGGTGACCCTATGAAAAGGAGGACAGGGCTCCTGTATCTTTAACAGTTGTATTGAAAAGGAAATTTCAGCAGTTGTCATTTGTATATATGGAGAACCTGGTGAAATTTCCTCTTCATCACAACAGTTAAAGCTGCAGGTGCCCTGCCCTCTTTTAAATCTGGTCACTCTAGTATAGCTCCTGCAGCGTTAACTGTTGTGATGAAGAGGAAATTTCACCAGGTTCTCCATATATACAAGTGACACCTGCTGAAATTCCCTTTTCTATAGAACTGTTAAAAGTACAGGAGCCCTGTCCTCCTTTTCATAGGGTCACCCTAGAAAAGGGAATTTCACCAGGTGTCCTTTGTGTGCAATGCAGCACCTGGTGACATTTCTTCTTCATCACAACAGTTAAAGCTGCAGGAGCCCTGCTCTCTTTTGTATCTGGTCACTCTAGGGAGGGCTCCTACAGCTTTAACTGTTGTGACAAAGACGAAATGTCACCAGGTGCTGCATTCAGCTGTTAAAGATGCAGGAGCCCTGTCCTCCTTTCCAGATGGTCACCCTATGTACCGCTGCATATAATAAAATCTCTCAGCAGTTCACAATATTAAAATACAATATTAAAAACACCAACTGCAATAAAAACAATTGAAGGAGCAGCAAAATGAGCGGCATGCTTACGGCCAGGGAAATGGCGTGTTTTTAGGAGAAGACACCACATTTTCTGCCACCTAAACTACATGAGGAGGTTGGTGCTCCTTGACGTGGTGTAAAAAGCGCCCAGGGCGGCACCTCCCCCACCCCAAAGTACTGGGGGGGGGAAGCCCCTCTGCCCAACTCCCCTTTATCCTCTGCTAGCAGACCTGCCCCCTTCCTGCTTTTCTCTCTGTTCCAGGGGGAATTTGACGGCAAATGCATCCTGTACGGGGAAGTCCTCTACAATGGGCAGCTGACCTTAAGTAGCTCCAGCAGCCTTTCTCTCTGCTACTTCGTCTCGGCGATCTCCATCATGGGGGCCATCTTCTCCTTTGCGGTCCTTCTCTTCAAGATTTATCATTGTTGCTTTAGCAGTGGACAGACGTGAGTGGGGAAGCTGGGCGGGGTGAAATGGAGGGGTGGGGGGCCGTGGGAGTGCCTGGGCTTGTCCCTGAGGGTCTCTGTCCCCCCTGCAGAGCCCACGGCTGGTTCAAGTGCTCCTTGGTGCTCCTCGCCGGCGTCCTCTTCTTCTTGCTCGTCTCGGCCTTCATCCTTCGGTTCGGCATGGATGCTCTCTGCACGTCCATCCAGAAATCTGTAGCTGTACAAAGGCGAGTCCAGGGAAGGGGGCTCAGTTCTCAGTCTCCAGAAAGAGAATCGAACCTGCCTGTATAAAAGACTGGAATCTCTTTCTCTAGCAAACCAAATAATAATAAATAAATAAATAAATAAATAGAATAATAAGAATATATTTCTTACCTGCCTCTCTGATTGGATTGAGGCGAGGAACAACAGCAAGCATAAAATACATAAAATACTGATTAAAAACATAGTATACACTGTTAAAAAAACATCCTAAAAGCATACTAAATGTATCCTAAAACCAATGGGTGACCCAAAGCCCCCAAATCCACACCTGTTAGCTTTGAAAATCAAACCGGAGGGGGTTTGGAGAATCCAAGTGGCCCAGTTTTTCTCTGGCCCCTCTTTCCGATTCACAAACCAGCATGAAAGGAAAATTCAGAAAACTAAGAGGGGCATTTTAATCTTTGCCTGGGGGTTTGTCTATATGTTCCATATACCACGTTATGGCCGCGCAGTTGCGCCCCATATATGATGCAGCTGCCAACTTGCAGCCAAATCGTGCTATTCTCTGTGAATGCGCTTCTTCGATGTGTTGTTTTACTGCAATTTTTTACTTTGCTCCAATGTCGCCACGGTTGATTGTACGTATGTCAGTGGTGGCTTCAGTTCAGATTAAGAGAGTAGGTATTGCGTCCAGTTCTGGGCTCCACACTTCAAGAAGGATGCAGACAAGCTGGAGCATGTTTAGAGGAGGGCAACCAGGGTGATCAGGGGTCTGGAAACAAAGCCCTATGAAGAGAGACTGAAAGAACTGGGCAGGTTTAGCCTGGAGAAGAGAAGATTGAGGGGAGACATGAGAGCACTCTTCAAATACTTCAAAGGTTGTCCCACAGAGGAGGGCCAGGATCTCTTCTCCATCCTCCCAGAGTGTAGGACACGGAATAACGGGCTCAAGTTAAAGGAAGCCAGATTCCAGCTGGACATCAGGAAAAACTTCCTGACTGTTAGAGCAGTACGGCAATGGAATCAGTTACCTAGGGAGGTTGTGGGCTCTCCCACACTGGAGGCCTTCAAGAGGCAGCTGGCGGGGATACTTTAGGGTGGATTCCTGCATTGAGCAGGGGGTTGGACTCGATGGCCTTGTAGGCCCCTTCCAACTCTGCTATTCTATGATTCTATGATTCTAATTGGCAGCCAGTGAAGAGATTTTAAGACTGGTGTAATATGGTCCCCACTAGGTGTACCAGTGACCAGCCTGGCTGCCATATTTTGAACTAGTTGAAGTTTCCGGACTAGGCACAAAGGTAGCCCCATGTAGAGCGCATTGCAGAAGTTGAGCCTCGAAGTTACCACGACCGTCTTTAGGTCTTCCGACTCTAGGAAGGGGCGCAGCTGGCATATCAGCCGAAGCTGATAGTAGGCACCCCTGGCCGTCGCATCTATCTGGGCTGTCATTTGGAGAAGCACCCCCAAGCTGTGAACGTAGTATTTCAGGGGGGAGTGTAGCCCCATCCAGAACCGGTTGACACACCAGTTTCCTTTGAAACAGCAAGAAAACTTAGGGTTGTGTCTGCAGACTCCTCCTAGGAGCCTGGGGGCAGTTTCTGCTCTGTCTCACTGCTCTGTCTTTCCCCTTATCTCATCCCGCGTAGTTGCCAAGACGCTCAGCACAGCCCTTGGGTCAAACCTTACCATGCTGAAAGGTTCTACGACAACCTCTACACGGCAGAGGTGAGTGGCACTTAAATGTCGGTCCGCCGAGTCAAATCCATTTGGCCCTGTGCCGCGACCTTATTATTATTATTATTATTTATTTATATAGCACCATCAATGTACAGAGAAGACCTCTTCTCTGAGTTGTGCCAGTTGGGCACCAACACGCTCACTGTGCCCTAGAAGTTACCAGAATGCCCTCTAGCTCAACCCCATCAGCTCTGGTCAAAGGCAGGGAGGGTCCATAGCCTAAGGAGACCTTTAAACCTCCCTCATTATTTTCTACACCAGTAAAAATCATCATCATCAAGGATGAATTTGGCCCCAAGAGAGGACAGAGATTTTGGTGAGGGAGGATTGTGATGCAACAGCACTCTGCACCATCTGGGCGGTCTGTGACTTTCCTGTTCTGGAGAGGAACTACAGCTAATTCTGGGCACCACACTTCAACAAGGATGCAGACAAGCTGGAGGGGGTTCAGAGGAGGGCAACAGGGATGATCAGGGCTCTGGAAACAAAGCCCTATGAGGAGGGACTGAAAGAACTGGGCCTGTTTAGCCTGGAGAAGAGAAGATGGAGGGGAGACATGTGAGCACTCTTCAAATACTTAAAAGGTTGTCACACAGAGGAGGGCCAGGATCTTTTCTCGATCCTCCCAGAGTGCAGGACACGGAATAATGGGCTCAAGTTAAAGGAAGCCAGATTCCGGCTGGACGTCAGGACAAACTTCCTAACTGTTAGAGCAGTGCGACAATGGAACCAGTGACCTAGGGAGGTGGTGGGCTCTCCCACACTAGAGGCCTTCAAGAGGCAGCTGGATGCTTGAAGGTGGATTCCTGCATCGAGCAGGGGGTTGGACTCGATGGCCTTAGAGATCCCTTCCAACTCTACTATTCTAATTCGACAGACCCTGTTCGCTTGTAGATTTAGTTATCTCAGAGCGTGATCCTACAGTGATGCCCATGACCCTCTGAACTTGGAAGCGTATGGGCGTCCTATGCAGGGTGGCAGGAGCAGCGGAGGCCATCTTGCGCTCTCCTCCCACTCTGTGTTTTCACCTGTCTATGTGGGGCACGTTGGAGCGGGAGAGAAGGAGGCTGGGAGAGGCCTGGGGATCTGTTGTATCCCAGTCTCCCCAGTACCCTGCCTGCCCACCTGGCATTGTCCCTTTACCCCTGCCCGCAAGGTCACTGGCACGGTTCTCTCCATGCCAGCTAGGGAGGGTGAAGGTGCAGGGAGTCTGCATTCCTGGCTCTGTGGTGGGTGGATAAAAATTAGAGGGACCTTTCAGCCTTGATAGGAAACCAATCCCGTTGGACTAAAATGTGCTCTACGATTTACCCTGCTTTGGCGGCATCATCCTAACTCTTGAATGCCTCTGTGTGTGTGTGTGCGCGCATGCGCGCGTACGCACTCTGCCTTCACCATCTCTTCTGCTTTTCTGGCTTTAGGCAGCTGCCTGGGTCAACTTCTTATTCTGGTGCCTGATGGTGGCTCTACTCATTGTGGAGCATTTCAGCAAACCCTCTTCACGTGACGAGACGACACCCATCATTGGAGAAGGACCGCACATCCCTTGATGACGTGGAGGAGAAGACTGTACCATGGCTGCTGTGCGTGGACCAGCTTTGGGGAGCCCTTTCCCCTTCCATTCCCTGTAAGCAACTTGAAGGAGATGTGTGCCTCTCTACTTTCGCGTGTCAAGAGTGTGGATCTTTCCAAGGGAGCATCTCTCAGCCTCTGACGGCCAAAGACTTTCTAAAACAAAGTGCTGGGACTGCTAAGGCCTTCTTGGTCCTGGAAACCGCTTCTTCTCCATCTCGCCCTTCCCATAACTACTCCCTGCCCCCACCCCAAAATGGCCAATTTCTACTAGAAAACCATGCAAGGCAAGTCAGCGTGACAGGCAGATGTCCATGGAAACAATCTCTAGTTGTCCTGAGAATGGGTGGATGAGGAAATCTACATGTTCGCCTAGTGTCGAGCCCCATTCAGCCCTACACCTCTGGGTTCCCCTTGCCAAGAGCTCAGGGCCCCAATTAATAACCGGCACGTCTGCTCTGGGCACCGGCTGGCAAGAAGGGCTCCTTCGCCATTTGCCAATTCCTTCGCCAAGATCGGTGGTCCTTCTTGCGTCGACGGAAGAGCTCAGAATTCAAAGAATACAGCAGATACTTTTTTCCACGGAGTAACATCACTTTATTAAAGTGTGACTAAGAAAAGAGAGAGATGCGGGGTGGGGGGACACAAAAAGAAGCAGCCGGGTTTTGAGCCCCTTCTGCATTTTACTCCGGCACCATCTCACAAGACGTGAAACCTCAGAGACCCTTTAACGAAAGACCCTCCAGCCCCCACGTGGCGTTCCTCAGCCTTCTGTGCTCCGGCATCTTCTTCCAGCCTGGATCGCCAAGAGATGGGGGAGAAAGCTGGACGGAGTCACCGGAAGGTGATGGGATTCCGGTGGCGGCTTGTTCAATGCTTTGATTCTCCGGGACGCAAGACATAGAAGGTGTGGAGGGGAAGGGGGAGCACAGAGCGCAAACACCCGCCTAAGCACACAAGGTTTATTTAAGGCATAAACTGATGAGAACTCCTGGCTGGCTCTTCTCTCTGGTGGACGTCCAAGAGCAGGTCTTGGGCAAAATGTGGGCATGGGGGTCTGTACGTACCTCTGCACCCCACCCCAAAGATCCCAAACTTCTTCAGCCGTGCAGAGCACCTGCGTGAGGGGCCCCAGGGAAGAGTGGAGTGGCCGGTGGCCCCCTGGGTTCGGATCAGATCCAGTTAAGGGCAAGTCTGTTTATGAGTCAGGGGTCAGAGAAGTTTCCACTTAGGGTTCATTTCCTCTCCCCACAAATTTTGTTCTTCAAATATTCACATTAAAGGTGGTGTTTGTGACACTTGTTGGTCCCAGCCGTAACCTCTGGGTGGCGCTGTGATACAGCAGAGCAGCGCAAATACACAAAGGAAATCGCACTTTGTTTCACTTTCATAATCAAATGCAATTTGCAGTTGGTCTCTGCTGCACATGCACGTGAATGCATGGGCCCGGCCTCCCATTCACCCCCTCACCCCCCATAACCAGTTCAACATATAACAAATTTTGCTGAAAATGTGTGTGGAGTTACATTATTATTATTGTGGTACAGTCCCAGTTTAAAAGCACTTTGGGGGATTTATTCACACAATTTAGATTTTTTTTAAAACACACACACTTAAACAGGAATAACCTTATAGAATTCAACTATCTTGAAATAATAACAATCCTGTGCACAATTACTCGAACGACATCCCACTGCTTTCAATGGGTCTTACTCCAGAGTAAGTGTATTCAGGACTGCAGCCTAAAAAGAGGGTTTGAATTCTGCAAGAAGTAAAATGTTCTTACGACATATTTCTACGCCCTTGCACAATCACACACACAGCCCTCAATTGCAGACACATCAAATGTTAGCCTGCTTATGGCTCCTCGCAGAGATGTTGGTATTTGGCGTTAGACCCATGCAATCGTCAAACAAAGTGTCCCCCCCTTGGTAAACCCGCAGAGGGTTTGGGGCCACTCAATGTCCGGAGCTGAAAATGGCTCTTGGAGGCCAGCGGACACTTCAGCAGTGATTGGCTTGTGCGAAGAAGCATCGGGAAGGGCGTGGCGGCTGGTGCTGCTGGTGCAGGAACTTCTCTGTTTGCTCGGCTCCTGCTAAGCGCATTGTACCTACTTCTCTCTTTGCAAGCGAAAGACGCCAACTTCTCTGGAATCTCTCCCTACTTGGTGCAGCAAGGCCACTTGGCAAAAACACAGGCACTGATGCTCACTTTTGCAACCATCAGTGTGGCGACTGTAACTCCGATGAGCGTTTCTGAAAGTTGGCCGTGGGGGGCGCTCACACCGGCACCTTTAAAAGAGAAATAACACATTTCAGCCATTGCAAGAACCATCTGCTTGCAAAGTACATTTTTGAATCCCCAAGGGTATTTTCTCTCAATGCTTGGTTCAGTGCATAGTCTTTTCAAAGAAAACCTGCTCTCGATCACATCTGAGGCCTGGAGCCGGAACTGGTCCAGTCCTGATGGATCTAGAGGAACAGAGATGGGGAAGGCCTCTGCCTTAGCTTGGGGAGGGGTCGGCTTCAATCCCCAACACCTTTAGTGAGAAGAACTGCAGGTAGTCAAGCTGGGAAGGACCGTGGAGAGCCACCTCTGCCGGTCAGAAGGGGCAGAATAAATTGAGCAACTGTAATCTGCAGCGATATACAATTATGCTTTATTTCCATCATTCATACTAGTTGCTGAATTTTTGTAGGTGTGGAATGTATTTGGCCTTGATGTTCAAGCATCGTCCCCGCAGCAAAGCCTCTGTTACACAAGCCAGCGTGGCTGTTTCTGTCTTCTCTGGGGCTCTCTGATCTCCCAGCCAACCCCCCTCAGAACTTCATCTGCCATCATAGAATCGTAGAGTTGGAAGAGGCCTACAAGGCCATCGAGTCCAACCCCCCTGCTCAATGCAGGAATCCACCCTAAAGCATCCCTGACAGATGCTTGTCCAGCTGCCTCTTGAAGGCCTCTAGTGTGGGAGAGCCCACCACCTCCCTAGGTAACTGATTCCATTGTCATACTGCTCTAACAATCAGGAAGTTTTTCCTGATGTCCAGCTGGAATCTGGCTTCCTTTAACTTGAGCCCATTATTCCGTGTCCTGCACTCTGGGAGGATCGAGAAGAGATCCTGGCCCTCCTCTGTGTGACAACCTTTTAAGTCTTTGAAGAGTGCTATCATGTCTCCCCTCAATCTTCTCTTCTTCAGGCTAAACTTGCCCAGTTCTTTCAGTCTCTCTTCATAGGGCTTTGTTTCCAGACCCCTGATCATCCTGGTTGCCCTCCTCTGAACACGCTCCAGCTTGTCTGCGCCCTTCTTGAATTGTGAAGCCCAGAACTGGACGCAATACTCTAGACGAGGCCTAACCAGGGCTGAATAGAGAGGAACCAGTACCTCACGTGATTTGGAAGCTATACTTCTATTAATGCAGCCCAAAATAGCATTTGCCTTTTTTGCAGCCATATTGCACTGTTGGCTCATATTCAGCTTTCGATCTACAACAATTCCAAGATCCTTCTCGTTTGTAGTATTGCTGAGCCAAGTGTCTCCCATCTTGTAACTGTGCATTTGGTTTCTATTTCCTAAATGTAGAACTTGGCATTTATCCCTATTAAATTTCATTCTGTTGTTTTCAGCCCAGCTCTCCAGCCTATCAAGATCACTTTGAAGTTTGTTTCTTCAGGTATTGTATTAGCTTAAAAACAGGGGCAGCATTGCCTCTGCCTAGAGAGAGGGGAGAGCCGCCTTCCTAGGTCTCTTTCAAGGAGAGAAAAAGCTTACCCCCACCATTCCAACATTGCTTCAAGGACACTGTCCTGGACGCGCTGCCAACGGGGTTCTGTGCTGTGCAGGTGACGTTCCGATCGGGGTCCTCTGAGTTGTACCAGATGGAAAGGGATCTCCCGGAGGGGCCAAGGTCACTCTCGCTGGTTGAGTTCCAGCTGAATTCCATGCCGTCTTCCCAGGGCCCTGCGGAGCAGTTCAGCCGCAGCAGAGTTCCATTCCCACCTCTGTCACAGCGGACGGTCAGGTCCGCCTCAGACAAACGCTCTGAACATACGAAAGGGTGCTAATTAGGCAAATGAGACAGATAACAAAGCAAGGAAAAGTGACGGAAAAGCAGCCGCAGGGATATAAGGAAAGCTTTGGCTTAGAGCAGAGAGAGGATAACATGTGTGGCTTCTTTTATATTTCAGAGAACGGAGGGCATTTTTGTCCCATCTCCCATGGTTCTCTAAGTGTAGAATGTGGTGTGTGGGAGCAAAAATGGGGGGTTTTCTGGCAAAAGCTTCCCCCATTCTTATTTATTTATTTATTACATTTTTATACCGCCCAATAGCCGAAGCTCTCTGGGCGGTTCACAAAAATTAAAACCATCATAAAACAATCAACAAGTTAAAAATACAAATACAAAATACAATATAAAAAGCACAACCAGGATAAAACCACGCAGCAAAATTGATATAAGGTTAAAATACAGAGTTAAAACAGTATAATTTAAATTTAAGTTAAAATTAAGTGTTAAAATACTGAGTGAATAAAAAGGTCTTCAGCTGGCGACGAAAGGAGTACAGTGTAGGCACCAGGCGGACCTCTCTGGGGAGCTCATTCCACAACCGGGGTGCCACAGCGGAGAAAGCCCTCCTCCTGGTAGCCACCGGCCTCACTTCCTCTGGCAGGGGCTCACGGAGAAGGACCCCTGTAGATGATCTTAAGGTCCGGGCAGGTACATATGGGAGGAGGCGTTCCTTCAAATAACCTGGCCCCAAACCGTTTAGGGCTTTAAATGTCAATACCAGCACTTTGAATCAGGCCCGGACCTGGACTGGCAGCCAATGAAGTTGTAAAAGGACTGGCGTAATGTGATCTCGCCGGTCAGTCCCTGTTAGTAAACGGGCTGCCCTGTTTTGTACCAGCTGAAGCTTCCGGACCGTTTTCAAAGGCAGCCCCACGTATAACGCATTGCAGTAATCCAAACGAGAGGTTATCAGAGCATGGATAACTGTAGCTAGGCTATCACTGTCCAGATAAGGGCACAGTTGGTATATCAGCCTAAGGCAATGGACGTCTGAAGCTGCCCGGTCCGGGAGCTTAAGGGAAGTTAGAGTGTTATTGTTTTCAGAGGCTGGTTTTCCAAAAGGCAAGTTTTGTCGCTAGTCGACCGGGATGGGAGGGGGTCTAGGGGAGAGACTGCCTGTTTCTTTTTAGATGGACTTATGGGTGATTTTGCCTGATACACATTTACCTCATTTCTTCCCCTCTCCCCTTTCCCATTATTCCCCTTATATTTGCTATCTTTGTAGCTGCTACCAACCAAGTTTTTATTTAGTAATTGTGCTTATGCATTAAACTTTTATCTTGGTTAACTTGAGAGTCTGTGTGCCTTTGTTCCAAAAATATACCAGTCCTGTAGTACGGAGTATTGGGGGGGAACCCGGGGGGAGCACCCCTGAGTGGACCCTTGGGAAGGACTAATTGACTCAGGCTTCCTCTTCTTCCCCACCATGTAGAGGAAGACTGAGTCAATCAGTCTTTCCCAAGGGTCTACTCCAGGGTGTTCCCCCCGGGTCCCCCCTCAATGCTCTGTACTACGTGACCGGTATATTTCTGGAACAAAGGCACACAGACACTCAAGTAAACCAAGATAAAAGCTTTAATGCATAAAAACAATGATTAAATGAAGACTTGGTTGGTAGCAGCTACACAAATAGTAAATATAAGGAAAAGGAGGAGAAAGGGGAGAGGGGAAAAAATGAGGTAGATGCGTATCAGGCCAAACCACCCATAAGTCCATCTAAAAAGAAACAGGCAGTCTCTCCCCTAGACCCCCTCCCATCCCGGTCGACTAGCGACAAAACTTGCCTTTTGGAAAACCAGCCTCTGAAAACAATAACTCTCTAACTTCCCTTAAGCTCCCAGACTGGGCAGCTTCAGACGTCCATCACCTCCAGGCTGAAGACCTAACCCAACTTATTCCAATCAGCCTTTTATCCCCATTCTCCCTAATGAGGGTGCTTGATCTTTCTTCGCACACAAAGCCCAATTAGCCCAGCCAGGAGATAGCCCACAGGGATAGCCCACATGCGTATCAGGCCAAACCACCATTCTAGCTCTTGCCCCCCTCTACAGGATGAGCGGATTGTGGGAAAAGATGGGAAGTGATGTAGTAGAGCCATGGGAGGTCATGGGGTGCACACTTGCCCCCAGATTCCTAAAGCTGAAGGCTGTGCCAGAACAGGACTGGAATAAAAGGCTCCACTCCAGCCCCAAAAGGAGCGAAGGGAAAGTCTCCCATTTCAGAGGATTCAAAACCACATGTGCTGAGTTCTGCCTATGTGATGGTCTGTTCTAGTGTGACCATATGAAAATGAGGGCAGGGCTCTTGCATCTTTAACAGTTACATAGAAAAGGCAATTTCAGCAGGTGTCATTCGTTTTCAGGCAGCACCTGGCGAAATCCCCTCTTCATCACAACAGTTAAAGCTACAGGAGCCCTGTCCAATTTTGTATCTGGTCAATAGAGCAGGGTTTCTGCAGCTTTAACTGTGGTGATGAAGAGATAATTTCACCAGGTGCTTCATGCGTACAAATGACACCTGCTGAAATCCCCCTTTCTATGCAACTGCTAAAGATACAGGAGCCCGGTCCTCCTTTTCATATGGTTACCCTAGTCTGTACAGAAAGCTTTGGGCCTGGTGGATGACATTCTCCTGGATGTGTGGGTGGGTGATTTGAGGTGGCCCAGAGCTTACTGTGGGAGTGCAGAGACAGTCCTTCTTTTGAACAGTCCTTGGTGTCTTAGTGGGGAAAGGAGGAAAGCTCCCACCACAAACATAATGAAAAGGTGGAATCATACTTACTATAAACCTGCAGGCCAAAGGTCATCCTTAATGGGTCTTCTTCTGGACTTATCTGTATTTGTGCCCTGTATGTGCCGGAGTCGTCTTGAACGAGATGACTGACTTGTAACTTCTTGCAGTCCTCAGAGACGTTCAGTCGCCCACGAAATGCTGGATGGAGCGTCTGGAGTTCGCATGGCTTTCTGGGTGACAGAACAGCAAAAGTATCAAAACTGTCGCTTCTACTATTTGTAAGCCAGAAAATGTGTGTGGATTGTTCGGCCGTCTTCAGCTGGAAAGTGACAGAGCCTCCCAGGACTCCCCGGGCTTCCTCCGCCGTTTCTTCTCCAGAGGTATCTGTGTGGTCAAGAAGAAGGCAGAAGAAAGCGTCAGGAGAGCGTCACAGTCGCACCACACTGTCACAATGACCCATGTTGGGACCTCAAATTCCCTGAAAAACTTCCTGTGTGCACAGGAGAAAGGACACAATTTCCCCCAGTCTCTTGAGCTGGTCTGTCACTTGCTCCTGCCACATATAGCTAACAGGCTAAAGAGATATTGATTGATTGCATTTCTATACCGCCCAATAGCCGAAGCTCTCTGGGCGGTTGACAAAAACTAAACCATTCAAAGTATAAAACAAATAGTATAAAAACATGATATAAAATACAATATAAAATCACAACCCAGATAAAATCAGCAGCAGTGCATAAATACAAATTTAAAACAGCGAAGTTAAAATTAATTTATAGACTGTTAAAATGCTGGGAGAATAAAAAGGTCTTCACCTGGCGTCTAAAAAAATATAACGTAGGTGCCAAGCGAACCTCCTTAGGGAGCTCATTCCACAGTCGGGGAGCCACAGCAGAGAAGGCCCTGCTCCTGGTAGCCACCTGCCTCACTTCCTTTGGCAGGGGCTCACGGAGAAGGACCCTGAGGATGACCTTAGGGTCTGGGCAGGTACACATGGGAGGAAGTGTTCCTTCAGATAGCCTGGTCCCAAGCCGTTTAGGGCTTTAAATGTCAATACCAGCACTTTGAATTGGGCCTGGACCTGGACTAGCAGTCAATGAAGTTGGAAATGGACTGGCGTGACGTGGTCTCATTGGCCAGTCCCTGTTAGTAAACCTGCTTCCCTGTTTTGTACCAGCTGAAGTTTCTGGACCATTTTCAAAGGCAGCCCTACATTAGGGTGACCATATGCAAAGGAGGACAGGGCTCCTGTATCTTTAACAGTTGCATAGAAAAGGGAATTTCAGCAGGTGTCATTTGTATGCATATCACACCTGGTGAAATTTCCTCTTCATCACAAGGCATATGGCAGCACATCTTAATCACTCACATGTTTATTTTTAACAGTTTTTAATGCTTTATGTATGTTTGTTCTGCGTTTTAGAATTTTAAATTTTGTATACTCGTTTTTATCTCAATTTTAGAATTTCTGTAAACCGCCCAGAGAACTCCAGCTATGGAGGCGGTATATAAATGTAATAAATAAACAGTTAAAGCTGCAGGAGCTATACTGCAGCTATACCGTGACCAGATTTAAAAGAGGGCAGGGCACCTGCAGCTTTAACGGTTGTGAGAAAGAGGAAATTTCACCAGGTTCCCCATATATACAAATGACACCTGCTGAAATTCTCTTTTTGATACAACTGTTAAAGATACAGGAGTCCTGTCCTCCTTTTCAGATGGTCACCCTACCCTACATATAACTAGGGCTGTGCACAGGGCTCCCAAACGGACTGCAGCAGTGGGGCCAGGTAAGCCCCCCTCCCCCCACTTACCTGCGTCCGTCGCGGTCCAGCGGCAGCTTAAACTGAGGCCCGTTTCCGCTCAACTGAGGCGGCCTGTTTCCACTTTGAGGCCTGGGCCTCAGTTGAAGCCGCCGCCAGACCACGGGGGATGCAGGTAAGCCCCCCTCCCCAATGCCCCCTTACCTGGCTCCACCGCTGTAACCGCACAGGCTGCAAAATCAGATACCAGGCATGGCAAGACAGTGCATTAAACTGCTGGTGTGATGGAGCTCATGGTGATATAAAGCAAGATCTGGGAAACCAAATCTTCCATCTTTAACTGGAAGTTGCATCCTTTACCAAGATAGTCATGGTGGAGCGCCCCCCTCCCCAATACAATGATTTTCTGAATGTATTTGCCAGGTATAGATAAAGGAAATACATACCCTATTTCTTCGATTCTAAGACACACTTTTTCCCCCATATAAACATCTCTAAAAACAGGGTGCGTCTTAGAATCGTGGGTGTGTCTTAGGGTGGTTTTTTTTTCTGTTGGTGGTACTGAAATTAGTGTGCGTCTTACAATCGATGGTGTCTTACAATCGAAGAAATATGGTATATAACGTAAACAATATGAGATATAGAGCTCCTTCACACCAGTGATTTATTGCACTCTCGCCATGCCCAGTATGTGTTTTTGCAAGGACTCACATGACGTCCTTGTCCTGCACTCATTTCACCTCTTCCCCTCCATTTTCCATCTTATTCTGGAGCGGGAAAAGTCGTGAGATTAAAGCGCCCTTCCACCCACATCCTTGCTTCCCCCCCCCCCTTTGTTGGGAGTGTGTGCTTTGAACGTGTGCTTGCTGACGAAAGAGGAGGGCCGGGCAGTTCTCCTCCTCCAGCACACTGTGTTGAAGGAACTGAGCTGGTGGAATGGGCTTTTGCTGCTCCAACCCCCACCCTCCTTCCCTGCAGAAATGGCACCCAGACGATTAAACATTGAATTAGGGTGACCAACTGTCAGGATTTCCCCAGATTTGTCCTGGTTTTTGTTCTTTCCATGGTGTCAGGGGGGATTTTCTATAATTTTCAATAATGTCCTGGAATGACACACCTTCCCCTTTAAGGCTGCCATTAGCATGGCAGGAGGGAATGACATGCTTTCTTGAGGCACATCATTCCCCCACCCCGAGCTCCAATTGAGGTCTTAAAGGGGAAAGTGGGTCATTCGTGGACATTATAGAAAAGGCCCCAATTGGAGTGGATGGTGGTGGTGCAGAATGAAATCCTTTCCCCTCCTCCACTCCAATCGGGTTCTTTAAGGTGGCGGGGGAATAACGTAGTTTCTGCAGGACTCAGAAAGCTGCTTCCCCCCCACCCACCCACACACACTAGGTGTCCTCTTTTTTGGTTTCCCAAATATGGTCACCCTAATTGAATCAGCAACATGCTAGACAACAAAGCTAGAGGGAGGTGGGGGGAAAGGCTCCCACGTCCATCAGCTGACAAGAACCAATGAAGGGGAGAGGGAAGGAGAAGGGGCGGGGTGGGATCAATAGCAGCAGAGCAAACAAGTGAAAAGAGAGGTCCCCGGTATAGCTACCAGCGTGAAAGGGCCCAGCACTTGCCATGCTAAAGAAATGGAGGTCTAAATCATGGGTACAGACTGGGGGTGGGTGGGTGGGGGGGAGGTACGCGTGATGGAGCTCAGTGGCAACTCCCATCTTATCAGACTTACTGGGGTATTTTTTTGTGGCTCAAAGAAAGCTATATGGGGTGGGAGGGAAACGTCATTTTGAGAGGGACTCACGAAAATCTGTGAGTGCCCACTAATGAGCATGAAATAAAATGCTTGTCTGATGTTGCTCAGAGAGAGAGAGAATGAACGAACGAACGAAGGAACCACGGATTGGTACAAAGCACAGCCAGACCCATGTTTTGGTGATGGCTTCATGAGTGATATAAAGGTTCATCAGTAGAGTGTTTTATTGCACGCTCGCTATTGCCCACTTACAGATGTGTGCAGGCCCTTTAGACGCCTTTGCCTTCTACTTGTTTTTCCATCACAAAATAGAACCCCTAAAATGTGACTTTTTAAAAAACACCACCACCAGAATATACCACTATCTCCTGCTATGTGCAGGAAAAGCCAAGTGATAAAAAAAATCAGCCCCCGAATGGGCCACGTGGTCTTTGTTTACTTCCTCTTTCCCATTGGGGAATAAGAAGAAGTAATGAGGTACGGAAGTGGGGGCGGAGAAGCGATGGTCAGGAAATGCGATTTCCCTGTGTGATGCTGATGCTCCTAATGAGGTTTGCTGAGGAAGGCAGGGCTCGTTCCCTCTCTCCCAAGTTGCCAGCAGCAGCAGCAGCGGCAGAGGCAGAGGCGTGCAGCGCTCGGCAGCTCCCAACTCCTGGCTGCCTCTCGCTCTCCATGTATGTCGTCCACAGGCGGCTCTGCTACAGGAGCAGTCACCAGCCGTGGAAGCAGGGAAGAGCCACCGAGAGAGGCTTCCCAAGCACTTTGGGCAAAACGTGGCACTTTGCTGCCTTCTCTCCCCGCTTCTGTTCCCGTGGCCACTAGCAAAGCTTCATGCTCGCTCTTCCCTTATAAAGGGACCCCGACACACCCCCCCCCCATGCACAGCAGTTGTGTATCTGCAGTTCTGAAGAAATAGTGGATGTAGTGCATTGCCTGGTATTCCCCGTAGTAACCTATGGCTGCGAGAGCTGGACCATAAGGAAGGCTGAGTGAAGGAAGATAGATGCTTTTGAACTGTGGTGTTGGAGGAAAATCCTGAGAGTGCCATGGACTGCAAGAAGATCAAACCAGTCCCTACTCCAGGAAATCAAGCCAGACTGCTCACTTGAGGGAATGGTATTAAAGGCAAAACTGAAGTACTTTGGCCACATAATGAGAAGACAGGACACCCTGGAGAAGAGGCTGATGCTAGGGAAAGTGGAAGGCAAAAGGAAGAGGGGCCGACCGAGGGCAAGATGGATGGATGATATTCTGGAGGTGACAGACTTGACCTTGGGGAAGCTGGGGGTGGTGACAGTCGACAGAAAGCTCTGGTGTGGGCTGGTCCATGAAGTCACGAAGAGTCGGAAACGACTGAACGAATAAACAACAAATATGAAGAACCCCAGGTCCACTTTCTGGGAGATGTTCTGAAAACAAGAGCAAGCTGGACCCCAGCTGACATTATTTGTGTCTTCTTTGCAGATTATAGTAATTTCATCACAAATAAGGCTGCTACCTTTGCAATAGCAGCACAGATTTTTTTAAAAAAAGATGTCTGCAGTGGACTGTAAAGGAGATGGTCTGCTATAGACCTTTTGTAAAGGTGTGTTACTGTGTGGTTGCTTTTATTGGTATTTTGTATTGTCGTATTGTATATTTTTGTTCCACATAATAATGTATTTTGTAATGGCCTTTGTGCTATCCATCCATCCATCTCCATAGTCCATGTTAGGAGTCTTCTATTTAAGCATTCAACTGACCTTTATGAAAGTGGCTACACTGATGTTCAAACTGGACCAAAACAAAAGTCTAACATTGAGTGGGGGGTTGGACTTGATGGCCTTAGAGGCCCCTTCCAACTCTACTATTTTATGATTAATAACCAGAGACAGATGATCACTAAAATAATATGACCCAACCATTTTTTTTTTCTAATATTACCCTTCATGGCACCAGAGAGATCACTATATAGTCTATTACACTGCTTCCCAGGCACGCATTGTAAGTGTCCTCTTCCAATTCATCATAGAGCTATTTAAAATCAGCAAACCTTCCTTTTGCTTTACGTGAATTAATCCCTGCAGCATTAATGATTTTGTCCTTAGTGAAGTGCCAGTGTGAAATTGCTGGACTAGACTTTTCACACTGGGGGTGCAGAGATGTCGGATGAACGATATGGCAACTTGAGCTGAATCTTCATCCCCCAGTGCACTAAAAAAACTAAACAGAAATAATTTAAACATTGGAAAGTGAAAAGGTTAGGGTGAAAGTGAAAGGCACAAGAAAGGCACATAAAAGCCTATTCTGGAGCCAACAAAGACACAGTGATTTGCTTTCTGTAGGTTTGGGACAAAGGAAGAAACAAACTAAAATGTAGGAATTGAGAGAAGTTCCCAGCAGCAGAAATGCTAAATTAAAAAAGCCATGAAGTGAAGTATTTGCCTCTTAAAGTTAACCTTTCCCACTCTTAAATTACTAAAGCTAAGCAAACAATTGGGAATGCTGTTTTCGTAACAAATCTGAGCTGGAAAAATGTAAATATTAATTTTGGTTCTCTTAAATTCTAGTGTACATGAGTGAACATTACACATATTTTAAAAGATCCCCCCCCTTCAGTATCGCTAGAAATGGTAACATGGAGACCGTTCCATAAGAGAGACCAGGACCAGACACAGCTGGACTGTGCGCTCCGTGTTGGGTGCAGGTAGCAGAAGTGGAATCTTCGTGAAAGGGCCAGAGAGCCATGAGAAATCCCACCCACCCTCCCAAAAAACAAGGCTTCTTCCTGTCTGTTTCAGCATCTCTACCTGCCAGTTGAGAGATCTCAGCAAGGAAAGGGAAATTGCTAAGGAGATCCGGCTGGTCTGGTTGCCCAGTTTCTCCTGTTTGCAGGTTTCCAAGGCAAAACTCACCTGCTGGCAGAAGGCACAGCAGCACCATCCAGAGACACGACATCATTACTCTTTCTTTCGACCTTCTTGTCCACTTTGCAGGCTCAAGCAAAGCTGTGCTGTGTGACAAGGCAAGAAAGCCTCAGTTCCCCCTTCCTGTTGCAGCTTCCTCTTGAAGGACACATGATCATCAGTGGTAGTTTACTGTTAGTTAGTTTACTCAGTATTAGAGTACTTATCAATGGAACCTTCTCAAACTGGGGAGACGCAACGAGTGGGGTGCCGCAGGGGTCAGTCCTGGGCCCAGTTTTCAGTGACCAGCCGCGAGTCAAGCGTTCCGCTAAACGGTTTTATTGCTTTAGTGTTTTATGGTCAATTACTCAGCCATAAATCTCTGGCCAAGAATGCAGGAGGGAGCTGCTGCTGTTTTAAGAACAGCCCAGTCTTTTAAACAGAGTCCAAGAGTTCTTAGCCAGAGGCACGTTCTGCAGCGTAAGCCTACCGGTCTGGGTCGAAGCACCAAAACAGAGGGTGTGGGCATCAAGGAGCCAAGAGTAAGCGAAGGTCCAGTCCAGTCCTAAATCAAGAGCCGAGTCAGTCATCCAGAATCCCAGGGATACACGTTCAAGCGGAGTCAATCAAGCTGGTCCAGGTCAGCAATCCAGAGTCACAGTCACGAGGCAAGGCGTCGGGGCACAGTAGCAACCGGAAGAACGAAAGGTGTTTGCTACACCAGACCAGCGGTCAGATTCTCCCTTTTCAAACCCTGCCAGCATGACCCCACCCAGATCCCAGCTGTGCCTCATTCCTCCACCTTTTGACCCAACCCCCTCCTACAGTTCAGCGTCTTTTCCCTGCCTGTTCTGCAGGCGCATGCTTTGCCTCACCACCTGCATTTGTTCTGCCCTTCTCCTTCGTCTCCTTTCGCGGGGTCTGGGTGGTCGAACCACCTCCGTCTCCGACTCAGCCTCAGGAGCGACAGGCAGAGGAAGCAACTGACTGGCCCGTGGCTCCTCCACGGGACCTGCATTCTCTTCCATGGAATGACTCCCTACCGACTGCGCACTGGTCTCTGGTCCGGCTGTGGGGGAGGCAACACCCTCTACTTCTTGTAAGTTTGCCTCCTCCTCATCTGAGGAGGCTTCCTCGGGTGCAATCCTAACACCAGTGCTCTTCAACATTTTTATTAATGATTTGGACGAGGAGGTGCAGGGAACACTTATCAAATTTGCAGATGACACCAAATTGGGTGAGATAGCTAATACCCTGGAAGACAGAAACAAACTTCAAAGTGATCTTGATAGGCTAGAGTGCTGGGCTGAAAACAACAGGATGAAATTTAATAGGGATAAATGCCAAGTTCTACATCTAGGAAATAGAAACCAAATGCACAGTTACAAGATGGGGGATACTTGGCTCAGCAATACTACAAACGAGAAGGATCTTGGAATTGTTGTAGATTGCAAACTGAATATGAGGCAACAGTGCGATATGGCTGCAAGAAAGGCAAATGCTATTTTGGGCTGCATTAATAGAAGTATAGCTTCCAAATCATGTGAGGTACTGGTTCCTCTCTATTCAGCCCTGGTTAGGCCTCATCTAGAGTATTGTGTCCAGTTCTGGGCTCCACAATTCGAGAAGGATGCAGACAAGCTGAAGCGTGTTCAGAGGAGGGCAACCAGGATGATCAGAGGTCTAGAAACAAAGCCCTATGAAGAGAGACTGAAAGAACTGGGCATGTTTAGCCTGGAGAAGAGAAGATTGAGGGGAGACATGATAGCACTCTTCAAATACTTAAAAGGTTGTCACACAGAGGAGGGCCAGGATCTCTTCTCGATCCTCCCAGAGTGCAGGACACGGAATAATGGGCTCAAGTTAAAGGAAGCCAGATTCCAGCTGGACAGCAGGAAAAACTTCCTGACTATTAGAGCAGTGCGACAGTGGAACCAGTGACCTAGGGAGGTGGTGGGCTCTCCCACACTAGAGGCCTTCAAGGGGCAGCTGGACAACCATCTGTCAGGGATGCTTTAGGGTGGATTCCTGCATTGAGCAGGGGGTTGGACTCGGTGGCCTTGTAGGCCCCTTCCAACTCTGCTATTCTATGATTCTATGAAAAGCAAACAACTCCAACGCTCAAGGGATAGTTAAGACAGAGCAGCATCTGCCAAGCGAATGTTTCCACTCCGGACAATGATCAGGGCCCAAGCATCACTTTGGGGCCCCCCAGTAGAAACTTCGAACATGCCTGCCCCACACATATGATCCCACCCCATACATACATTTCATGAGTCCTGAAATAAATGTTTTTCTTCTAATTCTGAAATTACCCCATGGTCCACACTGGGGCTTTTCTGCCCTAGCCCAGTGCCCCTCCTTGCTTTGCTATTTTTGGTTCATCCATCCCTGAGCTCTCTCTGCCTACGGATGTACACGTGGGGAATTCATTCTCATGAACATAGTTGGTGGAGGAGGGAGGTGATGTGCTACGTTATCTTGTGCACGTTATTTCCACCCATGGAGAGGGTCTCATGTGCTCCCCTAAACGGAAGCTCAATCCAGACAAAATGGAGGTGCTGCTGGTGGGCGGTCCAATGGAGCTTCTTTCATCTTCACCTTCACTAGGTACAAAAGGGAAAAGCCCCTCCACAGGGACTGAAACCGTAGATCTTCAACACTAAAAGGCTTAAAACACCTGAGAGAAGGCAAGCCTGAGCTTGGTACACAATGTGGGCAACAGGTAAGCTTTGCTACAGGAATCTTTCCAGAGCCGTGGGGCCACCTGGGGCCTGATGCTGCTGGAGAATAAAAACGACGTTCCATCCCAGTCCCTATAGGGCAGCAGCCTCCCGTGGGCCGCTCCATCACCCCATAGACCAGCTCTGGGGAGGCCCTTTGTCTTGGAAGAGATGCTGGTCTCTCTCCCTCAGAACGTCAAGCATCTTTTACCCTCTAGTGGCCCCTGCTAGGCCTGCCCTACTTGTCCTGAAACCTGCTTCCCCTCCAGGGCCTCTCCCCTATACACACACTCCCCCCACCCCCAGGTCAAATTCCCACTAGAGGACAAGGCAAGGCGAGTCAGCGTGAGAAGAACGGAAGGCAGGCAGGCAGATATCTCTGCAAACGGATTTCTGTGGGAACCATCTCCACATGTCCGGAGAACATCTCACCCGGGTGTCGAGCCCCATTCAGCCCTACACCTCTGGGTTCCCCTTGCAAAGAGCCTGGGGCCCCAATTAATAACTGGCACGTCTGCTCTGGGCAAGAAGGGCTCCTTCTCCATTTGCCAAGTTCGGTGGTCCTTCTTGCGTCGACGGAAGACCTCTGAATTCAAAGAATACAGCAGACACTTTTTTTCCACGGAGTAACATCACTTTATTAAAGTGTGACTAAGAAAACAAGGGGAGCTTTCGGATGTGGGGGAATTGCAAAAAGAGGCGGTGGGGTTTTGAGCCCCTTCAGCATTGTACTCCAGCACAGTCGCACGAGATGTGGGAACTCCAGAGCCTTGTTTTTGGCAAGGGCCCTCCAGCGCCCCGCGTGCCCTTCCTCAGCCTTCCGCCCTCCGGCAGCTTCTTCCAGCCTTGATTCCCAAGGAACGTCCAGGAAAGTCCCACTGACTCGCCGGAAGGTGGTGGGATTCCGGGAGCGGCACGTCCCCTACGCCTGATTCTCAAGGGGGCAGCAGTTAGAAGGGGCAGAAGGAGGCACAGCGGCCAAACACGGCCGGCCTGACAGCCGCGCAATGAGCAACCAGGCTGTGCCTGAGGACTGAGGCCTTCGATTCTCATCTGAACAGCTGCACAGGGGACAGGCTGAGTAGGGGGGTGGAAAGGGGCCATGAATTGGCAACAGGGAAGGAGGGAGAGGTGGGGGAGGGACATACCAGGGGGGCAATGAAAAAAGAAGTTGAAGGAAGAACAGGGGGAGAAGTTGCCTGGATGTGTATGCAAGAACAGCTGCACAACTTCAGCGGAACTGCAGAGGGCTGATTCTCAAGCCAATGACGTCCTTGCCGATTTCCGTCACCTGGATGACCAAAGGGGACGTGGTTAGCGTCTTGCTAATCTGGTGGCGTGAGTTTGGCATAATTTGGCCTTATCAGGGAAAGCGCCCCACCCTGCTTGCCTTCTCCAGGCCCCAAAGGTTGCATAGAGCCTCTGAGATCCAGACTCTGCCTGAGGCTGGCGGTAGAGTGAGGCCCACCTCCCCGCCCTACTGTAGGCGTGTTGCAGAAGGAGAAGGCAGCGTTCCAAGCCATTTCAGACTGCAAGCGGAGGATGCGATTTTTAATCCTCCATGCAAGGAGAAAACTAGCACAGCAGGGAGCCAGCTGGCCGACCAGTCGCTTTCTCTGAGGTGCTCGTTTTTAAAATGTATCCATTTGCAGGGGCCTTTTTACACGGGGGACTATAAAGAGGCAGGGCCCTCCCCACAGTCAACCACTCCACCGCACGGGCAGGCTTGTGCTGGCCTCTCTCAAAAGCCATGGCACACGCACCGTCTTCTTGTCCCGGGCCCTAGCAAAGCAGCAGAACAGCCCCTGATGTAAGAACTGCGCCCAGTAGAGGGCTGCAGGTGGGCGAGGTCGCACTTACAGTCGTGACTCTGCAAATCTGGCCGCGGAATTCGGGACTGTAACAAGCCCCGCTGAGCGGGCACTTCTCCACCGGCTTGCCCCGGTAGATGGGCCGATAGGAGGCGGCGCAGATATCGAAGGGGTTGTGCATGTCGTAGTTGAGCTGGTAGGCGTCGGTGGGGTTCTTCTCGCAGGCGGTCAGGACCTTGCGTGTCTGGAAAGGGGGGAGAACAGGAGGAACTGAGCAGTGGCCGGGAGGCACAAGAAAAGAGGACCCCGGGGTCTACAGGAGCCATTTTCCTCTTGAGCTCTTTGGCATGAACAGGGGAAGGGGGCGGCATTTCCACCAACTCTGTGAAGATCTCTCACACACACACACACCACCACCATGCAAACTCTTGTTACTCCGCCTACCCACCTGGAGTCCGCAATTTCATCAGGGTTTGCAGAGCTTCTGGAGTGGGGTGAAGAATTAAGAAGGGCACAGGGCTGTGACGAACAGGGGTCTGTACCCCCGACCCTGCACGGTAGGACCGACTGCAAGACGCCCTTTGTGGTATTCTTCGGAGGGAGAGCTGCCACCCCTCAGGTGATAAGCAACTCTGACCTTGGACAGGTGAGAATCCAGGCTTGGGCACCTCTGGAGAAGGAGAGGCCCCCTTTCCAGAGCTGCCTTTAAGTTCCTCACACCAAGGAGTCTAGCTGTGCTGGGCAAGGCCAACTTCAGAGCAGGCAAAAGAGCCAAAACCAACTCTGGCTTCCAAGGGTACATAAGAACATCAGAAGAGCCCTGAGGGTGGCTCAGTCCAAGGGCTCTGTTCACACAGCGGCCAACCAGCTGCTGATGCCCCTGTATAGTTATTCCCACCTGGGGCCCCACAGCAAGGCAGGCTCCAAGGCTCGACTTTTTGCTGGCCATCTGAAGACAGAAAGGTTTCGCAAACGAAGGCATTTCTATTGGGGGGGGGGGGAACTCCCAGAGGGGGGAATTCAAGATGACCATCGCCTGGGAGGGCCCGATCCTCCAGGCGGTTCCTGCATGAATCTTGTGAAGGGATGAGGGAGCGGGGAGAATGGAGGAGGAGGAGGAGGAGGAGCAGGAGCCCGCCTTGAATGCGCAGGAGTGCAGACTGAGGATGCGGAAGAGCCCCGGCCAGGTCTGGCCAAGGCCTCTTTGCTCAGAGACATTTCTAGCAAGGGGAAGGACATCTTGTGCTAAAGGGCCGGGCTTCCACTTGCGCCTATCCTGGAACCTCCACACGGGGTTATTGCACTCTAAAATAAAAAAGAAGGAGAACCCTTTCTAGTCAGGGCAACAGCCTGCAAGTTTGGGAAAAGAGTGTCTTGCTGGATCAGTTAAAAGGTGTTGTCTTGTGTCCCTTGCCTTTACCAAGAGGACCCAGCCAGATGCTTCCAGAAGATCAGAAGAGGCGCACAAGGGCGATGGCTCCTGCTGCCGGCGTCCTGCACTTGATGGGGACATTTTAACAACCGCTGGCAGATCTTGCCTGAATAAACCGGTTGCACCAAGTCTTAAAGAACGGCAGAAAGTGCTCGACTGCCGAGTGCCTTAACATCGGACGACCTGTTTTCAAACTACCTCCAAGGGGTTCATAGGGTGGGTGACACACATTGCTCCTCCTTCCCCTAATTGGTCTTCACAAAGATGGGAGGAGAGAGAGTGAGACTCTCTCTCACTCTCAAGTGGGGATTTGAACTGGGGAATCCGACCTCAAACCCCCACCCACCCCACTTATGAGCACCTTTGGGCCCAAAGAACACTCTCATGTGGGGATGGGAACTTGGGTTCCCCCAGATCCAGGTCTAGCCCTTCATAGAATCATAGAATAGCAGATGTGGAAGGGTCCTACAAGGCCATCCAGTCCAACCCCCTGCTCAATGCAGGAATCCACCCTAAAGCATCCCTGACAGATGGCTGTCCAGCTGCCTCTTGAATGCCTCTAGTGTGGGAGAGCCCACCACCTCCCTAGGTAGCTGATTCCATTGTCGCACTGCTCTAACAGTCAGGAAGTTTTTCCTGACGTCCAGCTGGAATCTGGCTTCCTTTAACTTGAGCCCGTTATTCCGTGTCCTGCACCCTGGGAGGATCGAGAAGAGATCCTGGCCCTCCTCTGTGTGATGTCCTTTTAAGTATTTGAAGAGTGCTATCATGTCTCCCCTCAATCTTCTCTTCTCCAGGCTAAACAGGCCCAGTTCTTTCAGTCTCTCTTCATAGGGCTTTGTTTCCAGACCCCTCATCCATGACATCACACCGGCCCTCATGGCGCACGCCCTGCCCCGCCCCGTATGAAGGACCTTCAGGATGTTTTCTACTGAGCCGAGCTAACGCCCCAGCAAAACCAGCGCCGACCATTCCGGCTGGCCCTGGAGTCTGGCACCTGGCTCTCTGCATTGCCAGGCAGGAGGGTCTTTCCCAGAGAGGTCTCAGATGTCGAAAGAGCAGCACTCCAGGGACCCTCCTGCCCCCCCCACTGCCCCTCACCCCGCTCACCTGCTGCGCCACTTCGGGCTTGGGGCCGAGCTCCAGGAGGCGTCGGGCGAAGGTGGCAGCCGTCTTGAAATTCTTGAGCTTGAAGAAGAGGTTGAGGGCGGTGCGCAGCACCAGGATCATGTGGACGGGCTGCAGGTTGGAGTGGGTGAAGTAGGCAGCCATCTGTGGGGCAGGAAAACACCGTTCCTGAGGGGAGCGGGCTAGGCGGAGGGCGCGGAGCATTTGCGTAGGAGGGGCTCCACAGCTCAGCGGTGGAAGATCTCAGGCTCAAACTCTGGCGGGAACTCCAGTCCAAGGACTGAGGGAGCAGGGCAGCCCCCGGATGCACAGCCGGACCCAGCTGTGTCTTCGCACACAGCAAGGCTGTTAGGACTGGGCTTTGGGGCTGAAGTCCGGAGTGCCGCAGCTCCCAGGGAACCCCAAAGGAAATGCTCTGGCTCCCCATGGCCACGTATCTATCAGCTGTGTGGAGGTGCTCCTAGGCCCAGAAGCCAGGGTTCCTGAGCAGACAGGGGCAGGCAGAAGGCAGGCTGCAGTGGACTGCTGGCTGCTGGGGCTCTTGCAAAGAACACTCAACAAGCCCCTGGGCTAGCTGCTCCTTGGTCTGATCCGGCAGGACACTTTGGAGGTTTCATTTTTAAGGAAGAGATTTACATGCCTGAACTATTAACAGATCCCGTGGATGCACTTTGGGGGGTGGGGATGGAGGGATCCCAGGGAATGAGGGCAGACGGAGGCAGACTCAAGGTCACCCTCGCCTTTGCCCAATGGCACAAGGGTCCGACACCCGCCCCCACTTCCCCGCCAAGGCCTCAAAGCCAACACGTGCGGGCAGGAGGGGGCGGCTGCCCTACCTCGCAGATGCGCTTCTGCTCCTCCAGCGTCTCCTTGGGCAGCTTCTTCCTCTCAATCTCCATCGACAGCCCCACGATGTATTCCCGGCAGATGGCGATCAGCTGCTGGGCCTGCAAACCCAAGGGAAGAGATTTAGCCCAGCGCTTCTGGACTCCGAAGGGAGGGCAACGTCTGGGGCAGCGCTTTGTGAAGCCTCAGAAACAGAAAGAGAAATGTGAGGGGCGGAAACGGGGGAAAGAGCAGGATGTTCCGCTCTCGAAGGTGGGACCATCCATGGACCCCATAACTTTGCACAAAGTTGAATCCCGCAGTGTGCAATTACATGCCAATGCACTTGTTTTGAACAACTGATTGAAAAGCAGACCTAAGTGAGACCCAATGCAGGATTTTGGAGCTTTGTTTTAGTACCGCAAGTACTTGCAGAGTCGGAAGGGGCCTCTAAGGCCATCGAGTCTGACCCCACGGCTCGATGCAGGGAACCGCCTGGCCTGACATCCCTCCTAGCGGTAGATGTGCAAGGCCGCATCTTCTTTCACCAGCCGCAGGGAGCTGAAGCGCGCAAGCGGGTCGAGGCCCGCCCTGGACCCCCGTGGCCGGAGAGACGGGGCCACTCACCTCGGCAATCTCCTGCTTGTTGTCCACCACCAGCAGCGGCACGCTCAGGAGGATGGAGCGGAACTTCTCCACCGCCTCCTCGAACTTGCCTGCCGTGGTGAGCTGGTAGCAGAGCTGCAGCCGCTGGATCAGGTCGCTCAGTTTCAGGCCTACCGCCGGCAGGGCGTTTTTCAAGCCAGCCTCTTTCCTGGGGAGGGGAGCAAACCCGGAGGGTGAAGAACAGACCCCGTGGCACGCGCTCGAGCCTCAGCTGTTTTTCTTCAGTGGCCGGATGGCCAGAAGGGCTTGGGGGGAGGGAGAGGGGCTGAATCACCTCGGCACAGATCTGCCACTGATTTCCCAGCTGGGGCTCTCGGCATCAAAACACGTGTGCCGATTTAAAGAGGCAAAGACTACTTTTCATGCCTCTCCAGGTTGCATCAGTTTGTGGCCTGGGGGGGGAGAGGGGGATAAACAACGAACTGGTGGGTGCCTGACGGCAGTAGGGGGAACCGAGGAAGAGGCCCAGTGTGGCGAAAGATCTTTCGCAAGCAGCCCAGAGCTCCATTTTATCGGTTTACTGCTTCTATACCCCGCCTTTCCTTCAAGGGTTCTCTCCTCTTTAGTTTGTCCTCACATCCACCCCGTGAGGTAGATAAAACCAGAGGCAGGAAGGAGGTTCTGTGGGTGACTGGCAGTATTTCAACAAGGATTTCTGCACTTGCAGTACAAGCAACAAACTCCCACCACCTGGCCCTAAATTATGCTACTGAAAGGGGGGGGAAGCTTGGGGGAAACCAGAGTGGATTGGTGTGTGCAATGACTGTGAGCTCCGTTCCGTTCTGGTTCTCAAAACTAATTCCTGTGCCCTGAATTCTTTAATTCTAAGCCTCCATTTTGCACGAAGGCACGGTTGGTGGACCTCAGGACTGTAGTAAAACAAATGAAAGAAGTTCTGCAAGCCTGACTCCTGCCTCTCCCTGGACTAGGCCACCTCTGCAAAAGTCACACCATGGAGCTTACTGGTTGAGTGGGGGCTGTGAACTCAGGCCTCCCCGCCCCGAGTTTAATACTCTGACCTTTACACCATCCTGGCTCTCCAATCCGAGGCTGGGTGTAGACAGAAGTGGCCAGCTGCATGTTGCATACATATATGTGGAATTTAAGAACCAAGGAGGATTTTTAAAATGAAAAGCAGCCTCAGAAGCTGACAATCTTGAGCACGGGAGTCGAATTTAATTGTTTCCTGGCTGGCTCATTTTTCTGCTCAGTAACTCTCCCCACATCACACGTTTGTGGAACCCCAGGCAGGAAAAAGCAGCTTGAGGGGCAAAGTTACTTTGACCAGAATGAAACAGCCAGTGGGGTAAGGCTTAAGCACGCACCTCGCCAGTCCTCCACTCAAAATCACAACTTCCCAGGGCTAGTTTCACTTATAAAAAAAACCCTCTTGGCTCTTCGTTAAGACACGTGTGCTCGTATTGGGACTTGGTGGGAAATTGTGAGCTAACCCATAATTTGCCGCAGTGTGTTCCAGATGTGTTCCACAACCTTTCTGAATCTTCAACCCCAATTGGGTGCTGCTAGGTGTGGTCCGAATCCCAACACTGTGGGTAAAAGCACCCACAGTTAACCCAACTACTAACTGCAAATCAAGCAGGAGAGGGCCATGGCTCAGTGGCAGGGCTCACGCGATGCTTGCAGAAGGTCCCGGGTTTGATCCCCGGCAAACATCTCCAGGTGGGGCGAGGGAAGGGTCCTGCCTGAAACCTGGAGAGCTGTTGCTGCCAGTCAGTGTCCACAATACTGGGCTAGATGGACCAGTAGCCTGACTCAGCGGGCCTATTCAGACAATACGCGAAGCCATGCTTAGACCACCAACCCCTTTGCAGCAAATGCTGAGTGAGCGTGTTTAAAATGTGGTTATGTAGCTCCACGGTTAGGAATGGTTCACACGACACGCTAAGTTATAGTTCACATGACACACTCAGTTTTTATGTTCGTTTTATACTTTGAATGGTTTTAATTTTTGTGAATCGCCCAGAGAGCTTCGGCTATTGGGCGGTATAAAAATGCAATAAATAAATAAATAGCTCACACGGTACGCTCAGCCATCATGTTTAGCTCCAAGTGCTTAACCACTGTGGCTTAGCGTGTCGTCTGAACAGGATCAATATACGGCAGCTTCCTATCTTCCTGACCCTAAACCGAGCCTCAATTGTAGTTAGGACTTGATAGTGCCATCTCTAATTAACCCATGACTAATTAACAGATGGCTTGCTGCCATTATGTGGCGCAGAGCGGTAAAGCAGCAGTTTCTGCAGCCGAAACTCTCCCCATGGCCTGAGTTCGATCCCAGCGGAAGCTGGTTTCAGGCAGCCGGCTCGGGTCGACTCAGCCTTCCATCCTCCTGAGGTCGGTAAAATGAGTACCCAGCTAGCTGGGGGAAAGGTAATAACGGCTGGGGAAGGCAACGGCAAACCACCCTGCTATAAGGCCTGCCAAGAAAACATCAGCGAAAGCGGGCGTCCCTCCAAGAGTCAGTAATGACTCAGTGCTTGCACGAGAGGTTCCTTTCCTTTCCTTCCTGCTGCCATTATGTGTGAACTCGGTCAATATGATGTTCAAAGAACATTTAAATGGAGACCGCAGAACGAGGCAGGCCCCTGAACTCAATACTTTGTTTTCAGTAGTGGAACTGGAGCTAGCACACGAATCCTTTCTTACACAAAGCTACCCCTCATTCGTCCCAAGGTTTCTTGATTTCAGCAGCTTAATTTAGGAAGGGATTTTTGTGACGGCTACTGTTAAACTATTGGGAGCCAGAAACTTTTGATGATCAGCTGCAAATCGCCCAGAGAACTATCAGAGAAGCCCCGTTTACCTGCACCCTTCTCCTGGTGTAAGCATCTGCAAGAGAGTAAAAGCTAGAGCTTTTCATTGACTGGGTTCTCTTACATTTATTTATTGTTAGAAGGTTTTAGGAACAATGCAAGAGAGCTGTCAGTTATTTGAGGCATGTGGATGAAGTTAATTCTATTACACTACCCTGATGAGGTTAGAAAGATTTGCAAGCAGGGCCTGGTGGTGGCATCTCTAAGCATAGCGAGTGGCTTTCGACAGGCCACCTGGCCCCACATTTCTCATTCACACCTCCTTGTTCTGAATGCAAGACAATCCCTTCCGGGAATGGAGAGGGAAGAACACTCCTACAATGGGCTACTATGGAAGTACAAGACTACTGAGAAGAACCTCTGGAAGGCTGCAGGGAAGTTCAAGCCTTGCTTCTTCTCTTTGTGCTAGAGATCAGAGCAGCAGGCCCATATCTGGATTAGCCAACGCAGGAGGCAGCGAACAGCAAGGAACGCTGAGGCCAGATGCCTGGCTTGCAGCCTAGGCAGCACGTGGCGAGAGACAGCCAAGCGCAGCCACCAATTCCCGCAGAAGGGACGACGCGTCCAGCCGGCCACGTACCAATTGCGATGGGGGTATCCATACATGGCGGGGAGGCTGGGCAGAGCCTGGTATGTCGTGCGCCCCCGGGCGTAGGTCTGCAGGAAGAGCTGCTTGTAGGGGCCAAATGTGGCCACTCCCACCTGGTCATGGAGAAGCTGGAGAGAAAAGGGAAGCCGGGGGAGGAGAGGAGAGGAAGGCGTCACTACAGGCAGCCGCCAGCCGCTTCAAGAACTATTCCATGGGCCCCTCCCTTCCGTTTCCAGCTCCCAAAATGCGAGTTAGCACGCCCCACACTTTAACAACATCAAGAGCGGTCGCGTTACCTGCTTAAGGAGGGGTGGGAGGGGGGCATATCAGAACTGAGCCTCTCCTAGGGAGGAGTTCAACGCGGACCATTTTCAAGCACAACTGTCCATGCTGATGGCTTAAAAAAGAAGCCCCCACACCTCTAAAGGGAAGGCAAAGCTCAGGGGGGGAACAAAGCTGTTGGGACAAAGAAAGACGACCACCGCTTCCGACCCGCCCTCAAGGATCAGCACGCTGTACACACGCCCAGCGTGGATCAATCGCCCACAGGCAACTTACCCTCATGGCTGTCTCAAAAGAGCTGGCCAGGACGTGATCAACCGGCAACTGGGAGTTGTTACACCAGACCTAAGAGGAAAGGGAAGGGCCCAATTAGAACCGCAAAATCTACAGGATCGGACCAGGAATCTAACCCTACTCATCTCCATGCAGTGAGACAGGACCCAGCCAGACCTATTTAAAAACAGACAGATCACACCCACACCCACACTCGTGTGCTTAAGCATCTGCCTAAAAATCTTTTTAAAATCGTGTCCCAAAACAGGCAGCTTACAACCTGGTGAACTGCTCCAATTGATTTTCTTCGTTTTTTATACTTTTCAAATGGCGTTTCTGTTGTGTGTTTGTTATTGGTTTCAGTTGCCTTAAGTACTAGGAGCAGCGGACACACATGGGGGGCAGGGAGAATAGAGAGCCTTCAAGCCCCTGGCTCTGACCCCTCCCTCCCTCCTTCCCTTTTCCCCAGCTCCTTGCTGGGCTTGCCAGCACCTTCTCTCTTGCCGCCCAGTATCGAAGGGCCCTGCACCTGTGCTTGCGGCCTCCTACCTGTGCAGGGCTGGTGCCTTTGGTAGGTGGTACAAAGAAGCCATCTTCCACTTCCCCAGCGGGACCGGCAGGGACATCCTAGCAGCAGGAAAAAATGGTGACAATGAGAGAACAGGGTCAGGGATAACCAGTGGCCTTACTAGACCAGCTTTGTACTTTTCTACAACCAGCCTTTTAAGAACACAAAGAGCAGCTGTGCTGGATCAGGCAAAAGACCTATGGAGTCCAGCGTTCTGTTCCCAGAGTGGCCAACCAGAAGCCCAATGAGAAGCCCACAAGGTATGAGCAGAGAGGTGTGATTGCACTCATGTCCCGGACAAATGGCAGAGTGCCTCTGATCCCAGACGTAGCGTTCCCCACCGGGACACTCTTTTGGCCACCATGTTACAGGGCAGGAAGATAGTCAGAGGTTGACCACCTGTGCAGTAAGAGGTTCCACTGAGCTATCTTGGTTAAACAACTTTGGACCAGGATACCTGAGAGCGCGCCTTCTCCCTTACCAACCTGCCCGGTCACTGAGGTTATCAGAGGCCAGGCTCCTCTGGCCCGATTGCTGTCCACCAGGAGAAGAGCCTTTAGTGTGGTGGCCCCTTCTCCTTGGAACTCCCTGCCCCTGGAGGTCAGGTGGGCACCTCCTCAAAACAGTTCTTTTCCAGGAAGCATTCCTCAACTGATCAGCCACTGATTTTATTGGTATTCTGTTTAAGCTGAAGGATTCTAATATACTGTTTTAATCCTTTTACTTTTTTATTCCTTTGTTCACCACTCCGGATACGGAGCTGTAAATAACTATTTTAAATAACAGCAGCAGCAGCAGCCGCCTATCAGGGATAGAAGCGCACACTTCCGCTGGCTCCTCCAGCGAAAAGGATGCAGGCTCGCACGCAAGTGGCCGACGAGACCTTTTCGGCCGGGATCCTGCTGCCAGAAACAGAAGGCCACACTGGGCTCCGTGGGCCAAGAGCCAGACCAGCCTTCTTCAAACTGGACCCCCTCAGAAGAGGTGCACTACAGTTCCCATTATCCCCACTTGGCAGCTTCATATGAATGGCATAAAGTCCTTTTAAAACCAATCACTGCCGTCACGGTAAATCCCACCAGTTAACGAGGGGAACGTGTGGAGCTGCCTTAGACGGAGTCAGACCCCCACCCCGTTTGGTCCACTGAGCCCAGTATTGTCAACACTGACTGGCAACAGCGGGCTCTCCAGGATTTCAGGCAGGGTTTTTTCCACAGCTCTATTTGGAGCTGCTGCTGCAGCTGGGAACTGAGCCTGGGAACTCCAGCGTGCAAAGCAGGGGCTGGGCCACTGAGCTGCGCCCCTTGGGCTCACTTACCAGTTCGGGCGGAAGATCCAGGTCCTCTTCAATCTCCCATCCACCTCCTTCGTCGTGGCCTTTCCCCAGGGCCTCATCGCCAAAGCCTTCCCCGGCATCCACAAAGCCGTCTGCAAGGGAGAGGGGAGGTTTAGAAGGGCGGGGTGGGTGGGGGTTAACAGGCACACACTCACACACACACCCCTCACTCGCTAGCTAAACCAGAACTACACAGAAACGGCAGGCAGATGTGTTGCTGCTTTAGGAAAAAGAAACCCCAAAGTAACAGTAGGGTATGAAGACCAACGCACACATAGCGAGGAAGGTTAACTCCCCAGAACTCCTCCTCAGAGTGAATGTTGGGGTGGGAGGGAACCAAATAACAGAAAAAGGACAGTGGGAGGGAAACAGATGTTGCTTTGGGGCACGGTGGAATGGGCTGGAAGTCTCAGCTTGTGCCCGTCTGAAGATGGCGCAGAGGAGGTGTTAACACAGGCTCGGAGCCCTTCGGAGAGATAAATAGGCATCACGGGCTGCTCCCCTTCGAAACTGCACACGATTTGATGAAGGCAGAACTAGCAGTTCTCAATTCTCAGTGCCAGGACAGGACCAAATCCCAGGCAGGGAGCCTGAGCCTCGGACCGCCCCCAACGCTCTCACCTTCGTCCAGCTGCAGCTCCGCATCTTCCCCCCAGCCTTCGGTGCCCACCGTGTCGATATCGATGTCAGCAGCCAACGCTCCGCCTTTACCTGCAGGGAAGGACACGTTCACTCCTTTGCCCCGTTGGGGGATGTTGCCGCCTCAAGAGACAAGCGCCACATCAGTTGGTGGCGAATCTCCAGTGCGGAGAAGGGCAACGGCAGCCAGGCTTGGGGGCTCCCAGAATGACCTCGGCAGCCCCTGCGGTCTCCCCCTGCCCCGTCGCCATTGCCCTGCATGGCCCGAGGCCGGGAAGGCGGCCAGAGGAGGCCTCACCTTTGCTGGCAATTGTCCCTTCAAAGAAGCCCTTGGAGACCGTGAGCAGGGGCCAGTTGGTGTCCAGAGGCATGATGGGAGCTGGGGGCTGGAGCAACTGGGCATCGGGGTCAATGTCTGGGATCTGAAGGAAGAGGAGGAAACCAAAAGCTCTCAAAACACTTTGCAGACCTCGGGACCTCAGCAACGGACGCCTGGTGGCAGAAAACGCCCCACAGGAAGAAGGGTCTAATTGGGAATGAGGAGCCCAGGTAGATGGGGCAGGGAGCCAGACCGCGATTTCAGCTCGGGATCACTTTATGAGCTGCGCCCTGGACAAGACGGGCACCCTGACTGAGGGAGCGGAAAGAGGCTTCAGCTCTTGAAGTGCAGAAAGGGGCCCCAACTTTCTAGGAGGCCAAGCACCGATGCAGTTGTGCACAAAGGGATCTGGCGAGAACGACAATCAGCTTTGTGCGGAGAATTAAGCAGCGTCCTACGCTGATTGGGGTGGGCAAGTTTGAGCGACGCGGCACCGTTTGAGAAAGCTTTGCATCTCAACGGGGCAAGTGGCCGTGTGCTTTGGGAGGTGTCAAGGTGGCCCTTCGGTGGTGTCCTCCCAGGGACAGGCTGTGCTTGCAGCAGAGAAGGCCATGGCAGCATCAGCATCATCTGGGGGTCAGCTGCAGCGGTTACGAACTCTAAGATGGAGGTAAGGTCCAAAATGGGGCCTGAGAGACTTGGGCCAATGTGCCCCCTCTCCCCCCTCCGGACGACCACTCCTCCAACAGCATTTATCAGAGGAGAAGAAAAAGAAAATGCCAGCCAACAGCACCCTGCTCAGCCCTCCACTAACCGTTTCCTTTTCTGGGTCAAAGGTCTCTTTCAGGCTCTCTGCTTCTTCATCCAAGCCATGGGTGGCGGCCGTGAGGTAGGCCAGGGACTCTGAGAAGACAGGCAAGGCAGGGAAAGGCCCGGATGAGGGGCAGGGCTCCGCAGCAGCCATGCCGAGCGAGGAGGAGCCGTTTATCCGGACGCCACCCTGTTCTCCCCCTAGAACGGAGGGAACGTGGGGAGGGAAACCCAAGCCGGGCGTTTCCAGTTTACTCACTCTGCCCGCAGTTCTTCAGGATCCGCACCCTCTCGGCCACGTCCCCCAGGTACAAGGCGTTCTGGTAGTGGCCGCTCATGTCCTTCCGGATCTCAGCTGCGAGAGTGAATAAGAAGGAAGGAAAAAGAAAGAGAGTCAAACTCCCTCCCTCCGTGTCTCAAGAGTTGCGATTCCTCCACCAAACGGTATTAGCTGGCAGCTTTTTCCGAGGGCTGCATCATTTCTGGCTGCTTCTACAAATCTCCCTTCTCCTAATTTGCAAGAAGCTCTTACAACTATATATTCCGCCCCTTAATTGTTCCTCAGCATTGAGCAGGGAGCTGGACTCACGGCTGACAAGAAACCTCTCCAAATATTTTTTAACACTTTAGTATCTTCATTGTTGTGTTTACTGTTTTGGTTATTTTATTGTTTTTGGGGATGCTGGGAGTGATTGCAAACCACCCTGATGACCTCTGCCAGGTGGACATATATAAATTTAATAACTAAATACATACATAATATATGATTCTATGTGGCTTGCACTACGTTCGAATAGCATTTATTTATTTATGTCAACATGCTACCCTATAACGAATGATTCTCAGGGTGGTTGACACAACAAAACAATGATTTAATTAATATATATATATGATAGAATGCATACTATACTGTTCGCTCTTAACTACAGGGACATGGCCGTGCCCCTGTAAATATGCACACGGTCTTCCAGCCCTCCCCCCTCCTCAAGACTAACCTATCTTCATCATCTTGCGCAGTTTCTCCAAGTTGCCCGTAATCAGGTACAGGAAGGAGAGTCTGTCGAAGTTCTTGGTGCGCTGGTAGCACATCTCCACGATCTGGTGGTTCCCCTGGAGCAAGGCCACCTCTCCCAGTTTCTCCCAGCAGTTCTTGTCATCCAGGGCCTTGGCTGCCTCCAGAGCAATCTAACAGGGGCACGGAAAACAAGCCTTGGGTGAACAGAGGACGCTGCCTTGCGCTGATCTGTGTAACTGAAGAATCTGTTTCTTACTGTCTGGTTGCATTTGCACATCACAATTCCTGATTTATCCTGGCTTACTGTGACTGCATGCAGCATGTTTGCTCCTACTTTACTCTTCTTACTTGTGTGAGCAGGTAAAACAACCAGAAATGGATAGCACAGCATTACATCGTTACTCCCAAACAGGCCAGGATCACAAGCCAACAAGAAGCCAGGGCTTGTTGTTGGTTGCTGAATCCTGGCTTATTTGAAAATAAGCCAGGATCCTAAGCTTTCCATTTCTGTCTTGCTTGTGTGAGCAGCAAGACAGAAGCGAGTGGGCTGCATGCACCAGTACGCCACTCTGCTGCTAAGATCATCTTCTTGGCTCGCCGCTCTGGCCATGTTACTCCACTTCTGAAATCTCTTCATTGGCTTCCAATTCACTTCAGAATCCAATATAAACTTCTCCTGTTGACCTACAAAGCTTTTCACTGTCTAGCTCCTTCCTATCTTTCCTCTCTCATCTCACACTATTGCCCCGCTCGTGCTCTTCGCTCCTCTGATGCCATGTTTCTCGCCTGCCCAAGGGTCTCTCCTTCCCTTGCTCGGCTTCGTCCATTTTCTTCGGCTGCCCCTTACGCCTGGAACGCTCTTCCAGAACATTTGAGAACTACAAGTTCAATCGTAGCTTTTAAAGCTCAGCTAAAAACTTTTCTTTTTCCTAAAGCTTTTAAAACTTGATTTTGTTCCAACTTTTATACTGTTAGTTTTACTCTACCCTGTGCCTGTTTGGTGCATTCTCTTCCCCTCCTTATTGTTTTATTATGATTTTATTAGAATGTAAGCCTATGCGGCAGGGTCTTGCTATTTTATTGTTTTACTCTGTACAGCACCATGTACATTGATGGCGCTAATAATAATAATAATAATAATAATAATAATAATACGCTGCACATCTGCAGTAAGCCAGGAACCCGAGTTTATGGTCGTGAGCTAATGAGGCCATTGTGTTGGTGGAAAAAGAACCCTAGAAGCCCATCTGCAGGGCCCCTCCGGCTCTGAGTCTCACCTCAATGTTGCCGCATTCAAGAGCCAAGCTGAACCGTGTCTTCTCGTCCTTCACGAAGTGTAGGGCGACTTCCGGGTAGCCCTTCTTCTGGAGGTAGGCAATGATGGACTGGCCCACCAGCTTGGCATTCCGCACCATGTGGAGTACCTGGAATGGGGGGGAAAGGAGGGCACTGCCCAGTGAGACCTAGTCCTAGAACAGTATAAACGACCATTATATGACAGGTGGGGAGAGAGTAAGAAAAAGAGATCCTGGAAATGTGATGGAAAATGTGTGATGGCAATGAAAAGGGCAACCTCCATGCTAGGATTATTAGGAAAGGTATTGAAAATGAAGCGGCCCCCAGGACCATTATGCATTTCCCAGACTGTGGCTACCCCTGCCAAGGGAGACTTAGGCTCGCTACCCCTCCCCTGTCCTTCTGTCAGAAATGCAAAGCCATTTTTATTGAAGTAGTCCTCTGGCATGTAAGTGGGTTTGCTGGGTTGGATGCGGTTTTTATCCTGTCGTTGCTGTGTTTCTTAAGAACATCAGAAGAGCCCTGAGGCTGGATCAGACCAAGGGTCCATCTAGTCCAGCACTCTGTTCACACAGTGGTCAACTAGCCGTCGGCCAGGGACCAACAAAGCAGGACATGGTGCAACAGCACCCTCCCGCCCATGTTCCCCAGCAACTGGTGTTTACAAGCTTGCTACCTCTGATACTGAAGGTAGCCCATAGCCATCAGGGCTAGCAGCCATGGATGGCCTTCTCCTCTTCCAGGAATCTATCCAACCCCCTTTTGAAGCCATCCTGATTGGAGGCCATCACTACATCTTGTGGCAGTGAGTTCCATCATTTAACTCTGCGCTATGTGAAGAAGTCCTTCCTTTTATTTGTCCTGGATCTCCCACCAATCAGCTTCATGGGACGACCCCTTTGGGTCCTAGTATTTTGAGAGAGGGAAAAAAATGTCCCCAGAGAGGTTTGCCTGGCGCCTACACTGTACTCCTTCCGTTGCCAGCTGAAGACCTTTTTATTTTTTCAGTATTTTAACACCCAATTTAATTTAAATTTAAATTCGGCTGTTTTAATTCTGTATTTTAACCTATATCAATTTCTGCTGTGTGGTTTTGCGCTTACTGCCTTGAATACTGGAGATAGCACACAACCATCAGGGCTAGTAGCCATGGATTGCCTTCGCCTTCATAGAATAGTAGAGTTGGAAGAGGCCTACAAGGCCATCAAGTCCAACCCACCTTGTGATTTAAAATTATCGCGTTTCAATCGAGTTTTATTTTAAAATGTCCCTATGACTGTAAGCTGCCTTGAGAGCCATTTTCTTGGTGGAAAGGAAAGGTACAAATCAATCAAACAAACGATCTTTAGTGCAGCCATGTTTGGGATATTGTTTGCTGTTCTGGTCTTCCATCCCCCCAAAAGGATGTTATTGTAGAACAGAAGAGTGCTTTAGGGCAACTAAAATGATCCAGGGATTGGAGCACCTGGAGGAAGGGCGTACTTGGGGCCACCCAATGAAAATGATGGGCAGAAGGTTGAGGCCAATTAAAGTAGGAATTCATGCAAATGGGACCATAGAGAATAGCAATACCTAAATAAGCAGATATTGTCAATTTCACTGAAAGTACTAATAATTCGGCCCTGGTTAGGCCTCATCTAGAGTATTGCGTCCAGTTCTGGGCTCCACAATTCAAGAAGGACGCAGACAAGCTGGAGCGTGTTCAGAAGAGGGCAACCAGGATGATCAGAGGTCTAGAAACAAAGCCCTATGAAGAGAGACTGAAAGAACTGGGCATGTTCAGCCTGGAGAAGAGAAGATTGAGGGGAGACATGAGAGCACTCTTCAAATACTTAAAAGGCTGTCACACAGAGGAGGGCCAGGATCTCTTCTCGATCCTCCCAGAGTGCAGGACACGGAATAACGGGCTCAAGTTAAAGGAAGCCAGATTCCGGCTGGACATCAGGAAAAACTTCCTGACTGTTAGAGCAGTGCGACAATGGAATCAGCTACCTAGGGAGGTTGTGGGCTCTCCCACACTAGAGGCATTCAAGAGGCAGCTGGACAACCATCTGTCAGGGATGCTTTAGGGTGGATTCCTGCATTGAGCAGGGGGTTGGACTCGATGGCCTTGTAGGCCCCTTCCAACTCTGCTATTCTATGATTCTATGATTCTACAGGAAAACTGTTGTTAAGTTTATGGATCAGTAGCACTTTATCCTTGTAAAAACATTAAATTAAAAACCTGTATTGACTGCTTAGCTCTCTCTGCCAGAAATGCAAGTCTAAGGAGGAAGATCATATACTCCAAGGAGGTGGTTTGTATACACATTTCGGTCAACCATTCAAAGTTCAACCATTTTAGCAGACCGTGGAACAAACTGCCCACATTCCAACCCTCAGAAGACCTTTACTAAAAGATGTGTGAAGAAGCAAAAAGAAAATGTTAAGAAGAATCTGCTTATAGCAGTTGGAATGCTACTAGATAACACACTGACAGCCGTGCAGAGGTCCATGTAGAGAGAAATGG
The DNA here is from genome assembly GCF_023053635.1 of Elgaria multicarinata webbii. Classification (NCBI taxonomy): domain Eukaryota; kingdom Metazoa; phylum Chordata; class Lepidosauria; order Squamata; family Anguidae; genus Elgaria; species Elgaria multicarinata. The sequence goes on along the minus strand of NC_086191.1, from coordinate 1,897,822 downwards.
TACCCAAAGATTTGTTTTATGACAATGACCAACATTTCTGCTACGATTTATTTTCACATGGGCAATTTAAATGCATTCCAATTATATGCTTAAGCTTGGGAAAAATAAATTCTCTTACAAGGATGTGTTGCGAGCAACTATTATTACTATTATAATTCCTTCTCCTGCTTAGTTGTAATTACATTTTAAGGTTTTATAAAAAGTGTATAGCCGTTACTGGCTAGAAGATTTAAAGCTTAAGGGAAAATTACAGACTCAAAAGGTATAAGTTGCTGTATTCTTACGTAATATCTCATACATTTTTCTGCATTATTTCCCGTTAGATTTTTAAAAGTATAGAAATGATTCAATAGGAAGAGGGCTGTGGTCTTCATGTCGTACGCCTGAGCCTCCCAGATGCTGGATCCAGCAGGGCCCAGGTGATGGAGGCGGGTCTGGCCATGACTGGCCCGCCATGCTCTTATCAGCGATGGCAAGGAAGTGAAGGGACGCACGCCAGCCTCCACCCCTCCCATGTCTCTGGACATCAGGAGCTGGGAACCAGTGGCCCTGTGGATGTTGCTAGAATCCAACTCCCATCAGTCCCAGCCGGCTAGCATTCAGTGATGATGGAAGCTGTAGTCCAACCTCATCCAATGGAGCACAGGTTCCCCACCACTGCTCTGCACAGATGGGAGATGGAGGCAACTGATGCAAGCCGTTCAAGAAGCAGCTCTGCCCCCCCCCTCCCATCACGGTTCCAAGCCCCCCACCATGCAGCCCCCCACTCACCTCGTCATATTTCCGGTTGATCAGCGCCAGCTTGAACTTGAACTCTGTCGGGTCGATGGTCAGGACCCGGGGGCGGCACTCACGATCCAGGCAGTACACGTTGTTCCCTTTCACCCGCGTCACGTAGATCGGCAAGTCCAGAGTGCGGATGATACCGTGGTCTCTAGAGAGAGGATGCGGAGAAGGTGAGTCGCGTGGGGATGGAGGGACGAGGGCGGCCTACAATCCTGCCTTTAATTTCCAAAGTGAGTAAAAGCCCTACTAGGAGGAGGGCCTTCTCTGCTGTGGCACCCCGGCTATGGAATGAGCTCCCCAGAGAGGTTCGCCTGGCGCCTACACTGTGCTCCTTCTGTCGCCAGCTGAAAACCTTTTTATTTTCTCAGTATTTTAACACCCAATTTAACTTAAATTCGGCTGTTTTAATTCCGTATTTTAACCTATATCAATTTCTGCTGTGCGGTTTTATCCCGGTTGTGCTTTTTATATTGAATTTGTGTTTTTAGACTGTTGGTTGTTCTATTATGCTTTTTATGGTTTTAATTTTTGTGAACCGCCCAGAGAGCTTCGGCTATCGGGTGGTATAAAAATGTACTAAATAAATAAAAGCAACATCTCCCGTTGGACAATATTTACTATCATGACGGTCTATTTTGCTCCTATGAGGCCTCGGGACGAGACAGACCAGGGCCCTCGCACTCCACCTCCTTCACACCGATAATCGCCTGGCGCCAACATTGTTATCTTTTCGGCGCCAGGTCAAGACTTTTCTCTTCTCCCAGGCATTTTTAACAGCATTTTAACAGCATTTAACAACGTTAAGTTTGTTTTTAATGGACCCCACAACTGTTGTTTTTAAATGGATACTGTTGTTTTTATACTGTTTTTATGTGTGTGTGTGTGTGTGTGTGTGTTTTTAAATTGTATACTTTTAATGTTTACTATTTTTAAATGTTGTAAACCGCCCAGAGAGCTTCGGCTGTGGGGTGGTATATAAATGTAATAAATAAATAAATAAATAAATCCTGCTTCTTGGCAAAGCCCTTCCCAACCTTGGCCTCTCCATCCCAGCATTCTTTCCTATCAGCACAGGTTGCAAGTTCCTGGAGGCCACAATGTGACTTCTATTTCGGCTTACAGAGCGCCATGTGCACTGATGGCACTGAACAAGCAAGAATAAGCAGCACTGTCACTTATAAAGCCACTAGGTGAAGCATCTGCTAGACCAACTACGTCCTTGGCTGTAGCTATCTGTGCTCTGGTAACCTCTTGTTTAGATTGCTGCAATGGGTTATAGGTGGGGCTGCCTTTGGAAACAGTCCGGAAACGTCAGCGGGTCCAAAATAAGGCAGAGAGGTTAAGAGGGACATGTTGGAGTCCTGAATTAGGACTGGTTTTTTGTGATTTCCATATCTTTGTACAAGCCTGCAAACCTGGAAGAAACTGAAGACTCAGCATCAGTCAATCAGCTTAAAGGTCAAGTTTGCAGGTGGACTTTATTGAATTATTGGGATGATGCAAAAGTCTAATTGTCTTGCCATTGCCAATTAGTGGTTTCATCATTTGTTCAGGGAAGTGTATATAAAGAGAGTTTTGGAGCTTTGTAACCAGATTAAAATATTCCCTCTCTGCTGATGTGAGCCCTGCTGTAACGTGTATGACCAAGTGTGTGAGTATGTTGGTGTAAATTTGTATTGCCATAAACTGTGTTATTTTCTATCAGTAAAATACTTTATTTTTGTACCAAACAAAATAGACTCTGTCTTGAAGTTAATTTGGTCTTTGCTGACTTTCATAGTTAAGAACCGCTGCTATTCTGCTAATTCACTGGTATAGTGAACAAAAGGGTTTATAAATAATATATAACCCTCAAGAGGACAGAATGATATGAACATATCCCACCAGCGCTTTGGGATCTGCACTGGCTTCAAGTCCGCTTCCGGGCCCAATTCAAAGTATTTAGCCTACAAAGCCCTAAATGGCTTGGGGCCAGGTGACCTGAACGGTCATCTCCTCCCATCCATACTTGCCAGGAGCTGGGTGGCCACTAAGGAGAGGACCTTTTCCCAGCTGTGTCTCCCTTTGGTTTTATACTGCAGTTTCAAAACTTTTAAGAGTGTTGTACGGTGTTTCACCATGCTGCTGTATTTTATGGATTCAACTGTTGTGAACCGCCCAGAGCTTCAGCTGTTAGGCAGAGAAGAAACGCAATAAATACATATGGCTCGGTTACCCGGTGGTGACGGCGTATTTGATGTGGTTGCTGGTGGTGTAGATGAAGACCCCGCTCTCGTCCCAGGCGCCGCTCTTGACCCGGATGTTCTCGTGGATGTTGCAAAGCGACTCCAGCTTCCTGTTGCAGATCATGATGGCTGGAGAGGAGAGATGCAATTCACCAGAGGGCCAACTCTTTAGGAACCCCAACTGAAGAAAGGCCCAGGTGTCTGCATTTGACAGGGTGGTGTAGTGCTGGAACTGTTGGACTTAGAACAGGGGAGACCCAGGTTCGAATCCCCACTTCCCATGAAGCTCAGCAGGCAACTGTGGGCTGGACGCTCATTCTCTGCCTCTACACTCCCAGGGAGCATTGTTTGGTGGAACAAATGGGATAATTCGTATAGACGTGGTACAAATGAGAATGTTATTCCTCTAACATAGTGGTTCCCAAACTCTTGGGGGCAGTGGGATTGCATAGGGGGGCGTTAAGCAGGCGCTAAGAGGTGGTCTTTTCCAAGAAGCGGCTCTCCAGAAGGTCTTAAAACCCAGGGACATTTTTATGGGAGAAGGTAGTTTGGTCCCAAGCCATATAGGGGAAGAATCCACACATGTATTAATACCATTTGAGAAGTGTCCTTTTAATGGTGAATTGAAATGTTTCAAAAGCACCAAAATGCTAATGAAGAGACATACCCTGCTTAGTGTGCCCCGCCCCGCCGGCTGCAAAACAGAGGCGTTCGCTCTCTTTTCCCTCCCTCCCTCGGCAAGCCTGCGGCAGGTGCTTCCCATTTAAAGGGGCCAATTGAGCTACAAAATGACATTGAGCTGAAGCCAAAGTTTAAGAAATTGTACCAGGAGTTTCGGTTATAGAAGGAAATTTCTGATCGCTCTCCTGCACTATGGAGAGTGGTTCAGAAGCTCCTGGTTGCATTTCCAACATCATATTTGGTGGAATGTGGTTTTAGTGTGGTCTGCCTACTTCTCTCCAAGCAAACGAATCGACTCCAGAACACTAAACGTGGTGATTTAAGACTTATGTTAAGTGACTTTAAACCAGACATTGGGAAACTGGTATCACTTCATCAAGCCCATTAAGAATTTGCAGAACAGTGAGGTACTCTACCCTAGTTACTAAGTGTGAGATCTAATATTCTTCCTAAATGACTAGCAGACTTTGAAAAGATGATATCACTGAATCAAGTTCATCAATTATGTTTAATTGAATAAACTAAAAAAATATTATTGGATTCTGAATAAATATTCAATTAATTGTTACTGTTTTGAATTTTATTATCTTCCTTAGTGGGTCGTTGAAAACCGCTATTCTGAATAATGATTTTTACAGTGTAGGGTAAGGGGCACTGGGCAGGAGTTTGTGGAACCAAGGGGGCGGTGACCTGAAAAAGTTTGGGAACCACTGCTCTAACAGCTCTCTCTATCAAAATTTCAATTTGTAAGCACCTCAGTGTCAAGATCCATAATTTCTTCTTCCTTTTTTATTTTGCTTATGTTAGTCTATAGAGCAACATGGACACTGAAGGCATGACTAAGAATAGAGAGATGATTAGTGATTCTCTCCCCAATTCGCTCCAGGAGCAAAGCCGGTCCCTTTCGTGCCGGTTGCAGGGCTGCCACTTCCAGTGGGGAGGAGAGTGCTGTGCTCGGCTCCCCCCGCCTCCTCTGCATCAAGGAAGAAGGGGTGAGGCGACGCTGTCTCCAAGTAAGACGTTCTGCCCAGGAGGACCAGAGCAGCAGCAGCAGCGCATTCTCCAACCAGCTTTCAAGCAACCCAAAGGAAAAACGGCAGCTGGGCTTTCAAACAGTCCACCAGGAGCCCGGAGCAGGTCACGTTCCAACTAAGGTGGGTCACACTAAAATATTATTCTTTAAGAAGAGGGTGGGGGGGTGGAGAAACAAAGGCAAAAACAGAGAGAGAAAGAGAGAGGCAGTTGCAAAGGAGGATAGAGCTCCTTTACTATTAATCACTGCATAGAATGGAGAATTTTGACACAGATGCCGTTGTGTGACAAGCTGCATGTGCCAAAATTCCTTCCTTTGTATGTGGTTGCTCTGGAGCAAGAAGGAGAGATGCAAGAGAGAAAGAACTGAAGATGGCCCACATGTTGTTGCTTTATGATTCTAGGTCCAAAATGCACCTTGCAAGCCTGAAATTGTATAAGGTACTCTCCCTCCCTTGTAAAAGAAAGAAAGAAAGAAAGAAAGAAAGAAAGAAAGAAAGAAAGAAAGAAAAGTATAGCTTAGTTAGAAGCAAAACAGGAGGATAATAAAGAGGAGGGTGAAAAATGGACTAAATGCAAGTTGCAATCCGCCCCGTGAAAGCAGGAACCCAGTGCCAGGCCTCATCTCATTACCATGCTTTGCCAGAAGCGCCACGTGGGACATGTCGGCCGACCAGATGACGTACTTCACCTTGGAGATCTTGACGGAGGCGAGAGTCCTGCAAGGGACAACCATCAGCCCATGAAAGCATCTCAGTCCACAGACGGGATGTTAGCAAAGGGGCCCTTCTCTCCCGATCTCCTGCCCCGGCTTCTCTCGCATCCTGGAGAAGCAGCCCTCCACTGCCCTTTCGCAGCAGGTAAGGGCATCGCAGGCCAAAGGCTTCTATCTACAGGGCTGTGCTGAGCGTTTGCCTCTTCCCCTTCTCCTCCTAGGGTCCCAGGGGAACAACTTCGGCCCCAGCCACTATTGATACCCTATGACAATAGGCACACATCTGCAGCATCTAAAGGAAATTCAGCAGCTGGACTTGGGTCTCCAAAAGAAGCTGCAGCATTTGGAAAGGACCTGGCCAGCCAAGTGTTCTCTCTGGTGTTCTCCCACCTGGATCGCAGCTTCCAACCCAGAGGAAAAGGGCGGTGTTTGAAATAACAAGACCTGGGCAGCTGGTCGTTTGGGGCTTTGGGACAACAAGATGGTGGCTGTAGCCAGTTGGCAGGACCAGGTTGCCCACCAGGTCAGAGGACCGACCCCCGGAGCCCTCCAGCCGCCCGAGGGCCTCACCGTTTCTGCTGCACGTCAAAGAGGGTGATGGAATCGGCATCCCTCAGCAGCAGGTTCCCCGTCCCGGCATAGAAAATCTCATCACAGTTGGGGACCTGGACCTTCTTGGTGATCTCATTTTTCAGGTTCTTAATCAGGATCTGCCGTTGGAGAAGACAGTGAAGGGAAAGGCCATGACACGGGGCACCCAGGGAGGGAGGAAAGATCTCAACACACACACACCCTTGGCTTCCACACTATGAGAATCAGATGCACAGAAGAACAAGCTCTTCACAGGCTCAGGTGCTCCTCAGCACCCTGGCCTTGCCTTTGCCTGGCCCCCCATCACTGCCCCAACGCCTCCATAACGTATTTAAAGCTGCATCCCGCCCACGTAACTTGGAAGGGATCGCAGGGCTGACTCACACACAGACGGGAGAGAGCGAGAGCGGCAAAGCAGGAAGCCCCCAGTTCAGATCCCGTCTCTGCCATGAACTCCCCCAGAAGGCCTTGGGCAAAGCCGCTGTTTTCTCAGCCTCACCCTTCCTAAGATGGAAATAGTAATACTAACCTACCTTAGAAAGCTGCTGCTAGGATTACAAGACAAAGTACATAAAACACGCTAAATTCCCAGAAGTGCTGAACCAGCCTTCGCTAACCTGGCACCGTCTAGATGCGTTAAGATCACAATTCCCATAATCCCCAGCGAGCACAGGCAACATATCCGGAGGACACTATGTCGCAGGAGGGTGTGCTATTCAAATGCTAATTCTGATTAAAATATCCATAGCATGACAGGACTAATTAAGGCCCATTCAAACTAAAAAAAAAACAAGACATATGGCACAAAACCGGCACCCATCTGTAGAACCAGTGAAAGGAGGGGGAGAGACAGTCACGGAGAAGCTGAGCGCCTGTTCAAGTTCAAGCCCGGGCAGCATCTCCAGGAACAGCTGGGGGAGGAAAAAACACCCTCTGGCGCTCTGCCACCAGTCAGCGTAGACTGGCCTGCCCCACGCCGGTGCCTGGCCCTCCATGTCACCTGGGGGATGCTGGGAGTTGTAGTCAAGTACATCTGAAGTCAATGTTCCTAAAAACAAAGGCTCCTCTTGAAACGAACCCACCTTGATGGCTCACCTTATGCCTCTCCCTCAACAAAGACATTACGCTTTTCTTCCTCCAAGTTGCACGTGCTTCTCCCCCGCCGCCCCCCCATCCTGCATCCTTTACTTCTCACAACTACCCTGTGAGGTAGGCTGAGAAGTAAGCGACTGACCACCCAGTAGGCTTTGTGGCCAAGTGAGGATTTGGGGGCAAAGCCTCCTCAGTCAAAGCCCAACGCTCTTATATTTATTTATTTATTTATTACATTTATACACCAGCCCACAGCCGAAGCTCTCTGGGCGGTTTACAAAGCCTGGGTCTCCAAGTGTTGCTGGACCACAGCTCCCATTGTCTCTGACCACTGGCCATGCTGTCTGGGGATGATGGGACTTGCAGTCCGCCACAATGGCTCGGAGGCTCCTTCAGTCCTCCTGGGCGGTCATATCCTTCTCTCTAGGGCTTCTTTTCAGTGGATTGTTCATTGACAACAAGGTAGGTGCATGCGGCAGGGTCTTGCTATTTACTGCTTTACTCTGTACAGCACCATGTACACTGATGGTGCTATATAAATAAATAATAATAATAATAATAAAGACAGTGATTTATTTACTGTGGCACCCCGGTTGTGGAATGAGCTCCCCAGAGAGGTCCGCCTGGCGCCTACACTGTACTCCTTTCATCGCCAGCTGAAGACTTTTTTATTCTCTCGGTATTTTAACACTTAATTTTAACTTAAATTTAACTGTTCCAACTCTGTATTTTAATCTTATATCAATTTTCCTGCGTGGTTTTATCCTGGTTGCGCTTTTTATACTGTATTTTGTAATTGTGCTTTTAACCTGTTGGTTGTTTTATTTTGGTTTTAATTTTTGTGAACCGCCCAGAGAGCTTCGGCTATTGGGCGGTATAGAAATGTAATAAATAAATAAATAAATAAATAAAATTTGTTCCACTGACATCCCGACTTCCCTCTAAGGAGCCTTTCTCCTCTCCGTTTATCCTTACAACAACCCTGTGAGGTAGGTCAGGCTGAGCGTCAGTGGGTGCCCTGAAGTCACCCAGGGAGCTTCACGGCTGAGGGAGGACTTGAACTTGGGTCTCCCGAGTCCCAGTCCAGTGCTCTAACCACTACACCACACTGACTCTCTAAGTTCCTGAGGCGCAGATCCCTGGCGTTTCGGTCCCAGGAGCAGCTGTCCGTGGCTGAGAAAGGGAAGCCAAAGGACTCCTGCCCAGCAGAGACCTTCCCTATCTGTGTCATTACCAGCCGTCCCCAACCTGGTGCCCTCCAGATGTGATGGACTAAAACCCCATGCTGGCTGGGGATAATGGGGTTGCAGTCCAATACATCTGGAGAGCACCAGGTTAGGGAAGGCTGGTGCAAAGTATACAGGCAACTACACACAAGTATCCATACGCAACTCCTGCTTTATAACGAAATCCGTGGTGCGTTAAGCCAATGTGTATCTTTGCCTCCCTTCCTTGAGATCTTACCAAGTTTACTACGTAGTTTAATTAGACCAACTCGATTCCCCCCCCCCCCCGCCCCACTTTCTAAGCTAGTTTTTGCTATTGGGCTGTCGTGCTGCTCTTAAGTTCTGAGTTCAGGCAGGACCAGCTGATCTTTACGCGGAGGACTAGGCCTGCCTTGCTCTAGAGGAAGCTCACTGCCTTCTGAGCCAAGCAGCGCCTTCGTTTCCGGGCCTTACCGAGTGCATCCGATCCAAGACGGCAAAGCGGTTCCGAGCGACCCACACGGCCGTCAGCCCAGAGGAGCGTTTCCCTTCGGGCGCTGGGGAGGAACAAGCGAGAGGCGGAGCGTCAGGCCCTGCCGGCTTCCCTCCAGCTGAGCTCCGGTGGACCAGCTGCTCCCTCCCAGCCCTGCTCATTCACATTCAGCCCCAGGCTACAAGCCCCACCAGGACCCCCTGGCCTTGTTCCCCCCACCCCCACCTTGGATTCTCAAAGCAGCCCACCGCAGGAGCCAAACAGTTGCCTGGGGAACCAGCACCACGGCCGGCTGACAGGGAGGGGACGGCCCTGCTGGATGACACACTGCTCCGTCATGCTAATGAGCGATGCCGCTGCTGCAGCCGAGCCCACCGAGCGACACTCAGGGTCCCGCATCCACCAGCTCCCCCCCCACCGCGCCCTCGATCTGCACTTCCACAGCTGTTCCCTCGCACTGAACCACAGAGCCACGAGTGCCCGTCACGCGCCCTGGGGAAAAGAACGGCACCGAGGGAGCGGCTCCGGCAGCTTTTCACGTGCAGGCGGGGCCCAGCAACACGCAGGCCTCGGAGCAAAAGGCAAACAGAAGCGGCAAGCGGAGCCTCTGCTGCCCAACGGCGGAAACCCTCTGGAGTGGTCGGCATTTAAATAGGTCTTGACAGGAGAAAGGCGGTCAGTGATGCAAGACCGAGTTCAGGTACTCCGTCTTCAGCTCCTGCTTTTGTGTCGGGGTGGGGAGGGTCCTTCCATCAAGGCAGGCCATTGCTGTGGCTGCCCCCACGGCACAGAACACGCTCTCTTCTTTCCCCCACCCTGCTCTCTGCAAACCTTCACATTTGCCCTCTCCTTTCACGAAGAACTGGCTGCTGCTCCTCCCTTCCATCTTTGGAACGTGGTGGGTTTTTTAAAAAAATGTGCGTACGCCCACTGTCTTCTCCCAGGGAATTCCCTGGGGCCAGCTTAGCTGATGGAAGGTGTGGGGGCGGCATGTCATGTCACCTTCGTCAACAACAGGCTCTTTGCAGATTAGGAGTTGTTGTTTTAAGTGTTCGTCTTGCACTGAGGGCTCCATCCCTAGGACGTAAGTATCACGAGCGGAGGCGAAGACGGAGCAGGACGTCCCCACCTCACGTCTCTCCTCCCTTGGCTAGCTTTCGTAGGCCAGCTACTTTTAGCCCCATCTGCAAGGGTAAGGATCCCTGGCCCAGCCTACATGGTCGTTGTACAGATTCCGAAGGAAAGGTGTGTGACGTGCTTTCAACGCTTCGCAGGGGAAGCATATACATTCTGGACATCCAAGCCTACACGTTAACCAACGCTTCCCTGCTTGTACATTGTGGTGGTACTCCAAATCACAAAGGGAGACCACAAGAGCACAGACACCCCTTTCCCAGGATTGGTAAGAGGGGCAAGAAACGTGGTTGGCTCTATCTGCTGTCTCGCAGAACAGAAATGAAGCTGGCATCTCTACAGCCATTCCTATTGTGAAGGAAGTGGTGGTGAAGTGGGCGGCCCAAACCGTCGCTTCATGGTGGCCACACGAACACCCCCTGCCCCAGCCAGACCTTGTGCCAGGATGATTCCTGATCCCAGCAAGGTCAAAGTGTCACCACTGGAGCCTCCACGCCCTGCAGAGAACAGGGAGGCGTTCCACCGCCTTTGAAGCAAATGGCTCCTGGCCACATGACAGCAGCTCATGAATCTGCTAATGGAAGCGATGGCTGCCGGCCTGGCTCATGCATCACCCGAGCTCGCTGCGGGAGCTTTTACTGCTGTGACGTCAGAAGCAGGGGGGACCCAGGTGGAATTTCAACTCCCAAGTGGAAATGAGACGCTAGGAAGGAAGACGTTCCAGCGACGCATTTTGATTTGCAGATCATGCCAGTCTGATCTGGGATTTGCAGAGAGGGAGAGAATGAACACTGGGCACTTTTACAGCCGCTTCGAAAGCGTCCAGGCCTGCCTGGGACGGAGCTGATGTACAAGGAGATCCATCACGACAGGCAAGCCAGCGAGGCGGCCTGCTGCGTGGAGAGGCAGGATGGAGTGTTTCTAATAACTGATTTATAAAATATATATATATTCGCAGCCGTAAAACGGAGGGAGGGACGGACATGAATTTTTCAAGTCCGAAGACCTGCCAATAGCGTGCGGGCGCCACAGGATCAGCGGAGAAGGAACCCAAACGTGACGAGTGGAGGGGGGAAGGGAGCAGATGCACCGCGCACCGCAGGGCTCACCGTCAGGATTCTGGGAATCTGCGTCCTTCGGAATGGTGTAGAGGTCATAGGTGCTGTTCTCCAGGTTACTGGCTCTCTGCGGAGAGGGGAAAGATGAACGGCGTGTCCGTTCCAATCACGCTCACTCAGGACTAGGATTCCTTTCAGCTATAAACATCGTTGCTTTTTATCTGTATCCCACCCAAAGCCAAGGACTTGAGCGCAGCCACATGGCTCTTGATGGCTAAAGAGTCCCTGGATGGAGCCAAAACCCATTTTAAAGTGGCTGCGTTTGGAATACTGTACACAGTTTTGTTCATCTCTTCCCAGAAGAGTATCATGCAGCTGAAAAATGGTGAAGGAAAGAGGAGCCAAGATGATCAGAGAAAGAGCTTACATCTGAGGCTTTTGCGCTTGCAAAAAATCTAACTGGGGTGGGGTTGGGATGATGATAAATATTTATACCAGGCTGGGGAGTTCCTGACCCAAGGGTGACCATCCGGCTTTCCTGATGCTGCAGGTCCCTCTGCATTGTGCCTCTCTCTGCTGCTTGGATAGATTTCTCTCCCTCTGTGTACGCAGGAGGGGGAGAGAGGCCCATGCAGTCAGCCCTGAGGGGCAAAATGCCCAGGAAGGGGTGGGGGCAGCTAAACTGCTCTGCCAGGGGAAAAGTTTCAAGTGGCGGAAGAGGAAAAGAATGACCCTGTTACTTTGCAGCAGACTGGTGGCGGTGGGGAGAGAAGAGAAAGACCCTCTGAAGGGGAATCAGGCTCAGCTGGAGAAAATATCTGGGGGGCGGGGGGGGGGGCTGCGAGAACTGGAAACAAAACCAAGATTGCGCTGCTGCCCGGCAGGGAGTTTCTGGGTGTGGGCTCAGGAGGTGGGCAGAGCGACGGAGGGCAGAAGCCCTCTGCAAATGTCATCTGGAGGGCAGGGGCAGAAAAAAGAATGACCCCCCTTTGCCCTGCAGCAAAGCGGCTCCTAGATGTGTCTCTAGCATGCTGCCTGCACAGCAATAGAAATATCCTCTCGCTCATTCGCTCTCTGCCCTCAGTGCAAGAAATGTTTTAATGTTTACTGTTTTAACTTTTGTGAACCGCCCACAGAGCTTTGGCTGTGGGGCAGTATATAAATATAATAAATAAATATAAAATAAATGCAGCTGACCAGGACATCTGCTTCTGTGTTAGGTCATTTGGTCACAGTAGCCAATTAGAACAAGGGTGTGGACTTCGATGACCTGGGCAGTTTTTGCCCTTGCCTGTCCTCAATGACCGTTCTGGCCGCTGAAAGCCTTTTCCTGTGGCTCAGTGGCCCCTCAGAGATAAAAAGGTCCCTGCCCCTAGGGGGCTTCATACACAATTACGGCTGGTGAGGAGGACGTGGATAGAGAGATTTTCCCCCTCTTTCATAATACTAGGATTCAAAGTCATTCAATGAAATTGGCAGCAAGTTTGAGGACAAAGAAAATACTTCATAGAATTATGAAATTCACAGCCACAAAATGTGGCCATTACTGCATCTGGCTCCAAAGGTGATCAGACAGATCCATGGAGGAGGAGGAAGAAGAGGCCGCCTGTCAATGGGTATTAGCCATGGGGGCTACGTGGACACTTCCGAGTATCGCCCCAAATACCGGTTGCTGACGGGCAAGCGAGGGACGTTGCGGCCTTCCCAAAACCATCTGTGTGGCCGCTATGGAAAGTAGGAGGGAGGACTTGGTGGACCTTCAGCCTGACCCAGCAGGGGAAGTCTTAGGTTCTTAAGGCGGCCGTCTCAGTCAGCCAACTTCCCCAAAAGTGGGTAAGCAGATCGGCCCTGAGGATTGACACCCACACGTGGCACAACTAGAGACCGCAAAAGTGGCCAAAGTTCCTTCTTGTGGCAATAAGAACATCAGAAGAGCCCTGAGGCTGGATCAGACCGAGGGTCAGTCTAGTCATAGAATAGTAGAGTTGGAAGGGGCCTATAAGGCCATCTAGTCCAACCCCCTGCTCATAGTCCAGCACTCTGTTTGCACAGTGGCCAGGCAGCCATCGGCCAGGGACCCACAAAGCAGGACATGGCGCAACAGCACCCTGCTCCCACCCATGTTCCCCAGCAACTGGTGCACCCAGGCTTACTGCCGTGGATACTGGAGGCAGCACACAACCATCAGGGCTAGTAGCCATTGATACGGCCTTCCCTTCCAGGAATGTATCCAACTATGCACTGTGTGAAGAAGTCCTTCCTTTGATCTGCCCTGAATCTCTTCATGGGATGACCCCATCGGGTTCTATTATTATGGGAGAGGAAGAAAAATGTCTCCCTATTCACATTCTCCACACTCTTCCATGCCACCAGGTTGCCCCAACGGTGGGCAGAAAGCGCTGGATGAATGGCAACTTACCGTGCAGAGAAGGACAGCATTCTCAGCTGGGTTATAGGACATGTTGAACACGGGGAACTTGGAGCCGCTGAGAAGGAGAGAGCGGGGAGGTCATGAGTTGCGGCTCCCTATGCCATGGCCCTGGTTTCAGGCAGCGACCAGGACACTGATCCAGAAGAGGTGTCCCAAAGCCCTGGGGAGTCCAGGGGTCTGGCGGGGCAGGCTGCCAGGCACAGACCCAGACATCAACCCAGGACCTAGTCACCCCCACCCCAAGCCACAATCACTGCCTCATGGCCAAGGTAGACACCCCCCCAGGTAAATGTAAAGAGATAAGCGATGGAGCAGAAGGCTCCAGGGATGAGGACTGCCCCAGTGACAGGTAGCAAGGCAGGAGGCTCCGCTGCGCTCCAAGCCTCGATGCCAACCTGGAGCTATCCAACGTCTGCTGCTCCTTCCATCTAACCAAGCCTGCTCCCTGCCCCCTGCCATCTTTTTAGACTTCCTACAGCTGGAGCTGCCCCCCTCCCCACCCAAGAAGAATCCCCACCTTGGCCCATGGGCCCTTTACTGACAGATGTCGGGATGAGAGGCGGCCTGGTGCAGGAAGCCCTGCCCACATGCAGAGCCTGTCAATGGCTGATGACAGGTTCATATGCCGTGGAAAAGCCACTCCTCCACTTTCCCGCTGCTTCAGTGGATTAAGCAAGTAGGCACCACAAAGGAGGGGCAGGACCATGGGGGAAGAACCGGCCAGCGCCGGAGGGGCGGTCGCACCCCTCCCATGTGATCTGCAGCTACCCGAGAGGCGTGGGAGGGAACTGAAGGGAAGCAGGAACCACGACACTCCTGCAAGGCAAGGATCTGACAGGCAAAACGTCTCACTGCCTTCCCTCTAAGGAGTTCAGAATGGTGGTCTTGGTATACCCTCCTTTTAGCCTCACAGCCACTCTGGGAAGTAGGCTGGGTTGAGAAACAGCCCGGAGTGGCCCAGAGTCATTCAGTGGGCCTGGGTTTGGAACGGGGCCTCTCCACGGGCCAGGCCCAAGCACGCCAGCCCCCACGAGCGATGCCAAAAGACCAGAGAACGAGGGACGTCATGCTGTGCTCACAAAGCCGCGCAGCTTTCAGCAACAGGAAAATGAGGCTGCACACAAGCCACCGTGCCGCCATTCCCCTTCTCCTGCCGAGGGTTCTGCTGCCAGGCTGCAGCCCACACCGCCTGCGGAAACCGAGAGCCCTAACGGCAAGAGAAGGAGCAGGCCCCGGCTAGAGCAGCTGTCTTCAACTGCCGCAGACCCAAGACCCAGCTCGGACTCCCGACTGCCATCTGGGAGCCATTTCCACAATTGCTTTGCCGCGACCCACCAGGACTGACCTCACGACCCACTGGTTGGAGAGCCCTGGGCTAGAGGCCCTCCAGCAAAGGGCCCATCCTCACCTTCTCAGCTGCATCACTGCGACGTCTTTGGAGCTGTTGAAGTCCAACTGGCGGAGGAAGCGGTCCTTCACGTAGTAGAGCACGTTCCCGTGCACGGCGTAGGCCGGCCGCTCGCGCTCCAGCTTGTAGACGATCATGCCCCCGTCGTGGCCTGGAGGCAAACGAGGAAAGGCGTCACAACGGGGCAGCCGGGCGAAGCCTGTTGCAGCAAACACGACAAGCAGCCTCGCGGCACCCTGGAGGCTGACGGGTTCATTGCGGCGGAGGCTCCCTCAGGCTGGCGGGCGTCGCTGAAGGGAGATTCAATCTGCTTCGAAAGGTGACGAAGGAGGACGGAACACATGCGCCCCCCCACCTGTTCCACCTTTGGCTCCTCCCCCTTCATCCTCAGCCCTGCTCCAAATTCCCAAATGGTCTCCAAACGTCTCCAGAGTGCTGCAGAATGGCCAAGGCTAAGAGATTTGTCGTGGCGACAACTTGCACAGACTAGAATCCGCTGCTCAGATACATGAAGCGTTCTTCTCAGATCTGCCTTCTTGAATTTCACAGCCTCTGGGCAGCAATGCTTACTTGGTAAAAACAGACAATGCATCAAGTATTTCTGCCCCCTAAGGATAACGCTTCCTGGATCCAATGCTCTAGTTCATAAAAGCCGGAACCACAATAAAACTTTCCGGAGCCAGAGAGACTCTCGCTTGCAGCAAGAGCTGTCAGTGAACCTAGCCTGGATGCCCAGGAAATGATCCCTTTACCTGCAGCGAAGAGGTTGAGGTTCGGGTGAGCTGCCAACACCCAAAAGCGGTCATGGTCCCTGCGGAACGTCTGTACTCCCGTGCTGGAGGGGTGAGAAACGGAAGCAGAGCAATTAACACACAAACCACCAGCGGGACTTTGGGCTTGAAATCTAGGGATAAAGCTGGAAATGAGGAATTAGGACCCAAAAAGGACCGCGAAAGATTCCCAATTCCACAGAGGAACTTGAAAACATAACGCAAATGCACACAAGATTGAACTGTGCAAAGTTGGCGATCCCAGAATAAGGCTGGCTGAGCAAAAGAGAAACTCTGCTGGATCAGACTTTGACGTTCACACATCAAGCTAACCCACGGCTTATTTAACGCATAGTTAATCCATGGTTTGTTGCCCTATCCAACTGAACACATTGGTATGCTTTTATTTCCTTCTTCCTTTGCCTGCTTCCTCTCTGTATCCCAAACGCCTTTGTGATGCTCTAGTACCACCACATTTAAAGCGGTGGAGGTTGTTTTTTTTTTACCACACTTGCCTGCCGCATCTGTAGCTGGGCAAAACAACCCATGAACAACCCATGGTTTTGGGTTTACACATAATGACAACCCAGGGTTCAGACAACCCAGAGTTCACAACCCAACACCAAACCATGGGTTCTCTTTCTAAGTTGCTGGCAGTTAACAAATCGTGGTTTAATGTAGCTGAGTCTGAACATCACATCAAGCCAAGAGTTAAATAATGAGTTAGCATTTTGTGCAAACCAAGTCTTCGAGTCCTTTCAGTCAAGCATCCTGCTTCCAACAGCCAGATGCCCTCCTGGAAAGCCCACAAGCAGGATGAGAAGGCAAAGGCCCTTACCGCTTGGACATATCCCAGACACGAATGCTCTTGTCCTCCGAGTTGCTGAGGATGAGCTCCTGGCGGGGATGGAAGACCGCACAGGAGACGTTGTTGTAATGTCCACGGCAGGTGTCCACCTCCCAGGCTTTCGATTCTAAAGAGAAAGAAGGCTGCGGTCATGATCCAGAGAAGCAAAGCGCTTAAAGAAGGGGAACAGAGCTTGCCTGGGACCCAGCAGGGAACGCCCCACCAGACCTGCTCAGTGACCTCACGAGAGCAGTTCCGATGCCAGGCCTGCTGAGGTGCTCACGCACGGGCCACTGCGCTTGCATGGCCGGAGCGCCAAAGGGACTTAGTACCCCCCTTTCCATATTTACACCCCTCTGGGCACAGCAATTCTGTAATTTATGGACTTTGTTACTACAATTATCCAGACGATTAAACATCCCACTGTTTGTTAATCCTGGGTTGTTTGAGAGTGTATGGGAGCTCCCACAACACTCACCCACGCCTGCTTTACTTCTACTTTGCTGAACAACCCAAGAACCCCTCATTCCTGGGATGTTCCCTGTGACGTCCGAACCTGGAACTCTGGTTTGTTGAGGGAGAAACAACCCAGCATTTTAACCCAAGAGCAAACCATGGGTTAAAATCCTGGGCTGTTCCTCCCTCAACAACCAAGAGTTCTGGGTTCATATGTCACGGAAACAATTCAGGAATGTTCCTGGGTTGTTTAGCAAATCAGAAACAAAGTGGACAAGCAGTTGGGAGCAAACACGACTGCATGCTCCTGCACACTCTCAAACAATGTCCCAACCCAGCCTCTATGTGGAGATGGCCACTAACTTAGAAATCAGGTGCCAGAAGATCACCCAATTTCTTCCTATAAGCCCCCAGAGAAGCAGGGAACTCCACTGCCTTGGGCCATTGGCTCGTGCCCTGCCCTACAGCCGCCAATCCCAGACTGGGACCCCCACCTAAGTTGGCTCTGCAGCAGAAGAGGTGCCTCCTCTTATGCCAACAACAGCATGCTTGCAAAAAGTGCCTCCCTGGGACCAACATGGGCGGCCAACCTAGTCCCAGATTTAACTGAAGCCGAGAGACAGCAACTGAGCCACAACTTGTCGGCAGGCCTACGGGGGCGAGTGGCAATGGCGCCCGTGTCTTTCCGCTCCGTGAACCGTGGAAGGAAAGGTGGCCGCTTACCGTTCATTCGCCAAATCTTGACTTGCCGGTCATCGGCCCCCGACACAATGAGAGGCATGGTGGGGTGGAAGGCAGCCCAGTTCACACCACGATCGTGGCCCTAGAAGAAGAGTCGGACCGTCTCAGAGCAAAGGTGCAGTTAGGGGAGCAGGCAAATGGGAGGCAGGGGGCAATTTTTGCTACTGCTGCCCCCCTGCCGACACAAAGAGACTCCCTAATCGTGTCGTGATTAGGCTCACTAATTGCTATCGTAGAAAGGCCAATACAGCCCTTCCTCTCTGCCCCTTAGCAAAGTCTCTGGATTGCACCCTGGTCAAAGGTGAGAGATAGCTACTGCAGCAGCCCCGTCTGGTCTTCTGGCGTCACACCCTAACCCCCTCACTGCTAATCCAGAAGTCAGCTGCCAAGATCATCCACTCCTCTGACCACATGATGCCCTAAACTCCATCCTTGTCTTGTCTGATCCAGCGCAAACTCCTCATCCTTGCCGTCAGAGCTCTCCATGGCTCTTGCAACCTCCTTTTATATCTTTGCGACCTTTGCCCATGCAGCTCCGCCACCCTCAGTCATGCAAAGGTCCCTCCCTCGCTCCAATAACTGCCCATTTCCCCTTGCTTTACCTTCTGCCTTCCACCACATTTCTCTCACTCATTCCAAATCCTTCACTCAAAGGTCACCTTTCCCCTGAAACCTGCAATCCAGCTCTGAGGCTCACAGATTTTGATGCTCCTCGCTGTTTGGGCCCTAATAGTTTTGTCAGCAGATGCACGTGGATATCCCCCCTCACCACCACCACTCCACAAATCAGGAGTACCTCCAGAACATGCTTCACCACCGCATCGGTTGTGCCAAACAGGTCCACTCCAGTGATCCCCCGGACGTCCGACTCCACAGCTCCAGGGGAGAGGTTCTTCTTCCTCAGGCCTTCAAAAGGTGAGAGGAAGAGAGCAGGGCGGAGCAAGCAAACACGAGGTTACTGAGAGCGTGCGGCAAAATTCGGGGACGGGCCATTTATATAAGCGTAGAACGGACATAAATATGCGAATTGCAACACAGAGAAAAAGAAATCACGTTATCTTCTTTTCCTTTTCCCAAGAAACGTCTACTACAACATGTAGAACATTTCAAATTTCCCTACAGTTTGCCAGGAAGACTGATGCTCCTTTACAATCAGGAAGCAAAATCTGCCAACCTAGGAACGCTGTGGCTGAGTCGCTTGGAGCAGGAGGCCGAAGGTCAAAGAGAAAACATGGAAATGGTGAATCAGGACCTAGCATACTGGATCTTAAGCATTCTGGCTTCTAACCAAGTGTGAAGTGTTAAGAAACAGGGAAGAGGATTTTAACAGAAACGAAATAAATAATAGTAACAACAACAACAATAATAAGGCTCTTAAGATATTAGCATAACCAGACCGGCACTTTCAACACTGCCCTCCTGCTGATCCAGAGGCAACCAAACGGTCTGAGGCTTTAAGAAGGCAGCGCAGGGAACTGAACAACAGGTGGAAAATTTCTGGAGCAACTACACAAATCCAGAGGGAAAGGAGGACACGAACAGAATGAACCAGCTTCTTAATGTTGTGGGATTGAGCAGAGGAGGGAGGCAGAAAGAAAGACACACACACAAATGCACCATAAAGCAGAGTTGTGGGAATTAATATGCCGTGCAGAGCCGTTAAAGACAGACTGAGGAGCCTGACCATGCGAAAGCACTGTCCAACTATCAGGCG
Organism: Elgaria multicarinata webbii; assembly: GCF_023053635.1. NCBI lineage: Eukaryota > Metazoa > Chordata > Lepidosauria > Squamata > Anguidae > Elgaria > Elgaria multicarinata. Next base: position 1,878,443 of record NC_086191.1, on the reverse strand, counting down.
CTGGAGTGGAGTTAAAAGCGACCCCACAAGGTCAGGCAAGAACTGGCCACCACTGGCCAGCTGAGCCCACTAGGACACACAGCTTGAGAGACTCCCTACCCATTAGGGACCGGTCTCCCCTTTGGAAGCTCTTTTCACCATGCCTAGAACCTCCCTGTTCCCAGCCTTCTTCTGTCTGGAACAGCACCAAGAGTCCCTGGCTAAGAATAGTAGATGTTAGCTTCAGCCATGAAAAGGGATGCTGGCTTGTCGTTTTTGCAACTCAAACATGGTTAAGCCCCCACCCACCCACGCCAAAGCAAAGTGCAGCGTCCACCTGGATTAAAACAGGGTAAAGGAAAGAAAGGGGGTTATTTCACAATCCTCCAAAAGGTCATTGTTAATCTCACGAGCGAGGCGGCTTCAGTTATGATGCAACCTTTTCATGCATTTTAATACAGCAACCAGAATCCAGACCCAAAACAGCTCCATTCACTCTCCCTCTTTAAGCAGGAGCAAGGGGACATGGCGCTCCATCGCCCTTGACGTGGTGTGGGCCCTGCATGGGCAGTGACAGGGAAGGGTCTCTGCCACTGAGTCTATTTTTTTAAGAGTTGCAGCATGAACCCTCTGTTTCAGAAAAGAAATATCCTAAGATATGAACGAGGCCTAGCGCAGTAAAGCGGCAAGCGGCCAAGTTCCTGGCTCAAACTGGAGCTCACTGGAAAAATTTAACGCAAGCCCTTAGCAACCCACCAGCCACCTGGGACATACAGGTCTACCTCACAGAGTAGCTGTAGGCATGACCCTTGCTTTGTTCTGCAGCCAGCATTTAGAGGGTGGCAATGATGTTAGTGCCAATTAATCCAGCATCTCCAGATGTATAAAGACGCTGTAAAAGTTTCAGGATCTTTCCCATCAGTTCAGGGGGCCGAATTCTGCCAAGAGAGTGAGCGAATGTAGCAGCAAGAGCGCTGGGCAGAAGAGATGATGAGACTCTCCCTATGAGGGAGCACAGATCCTCCCCCACCCCCATCTCCACAGACACAGCTGGGTCATGTCTGAATGTGTGCTACGAAACCCCAGCTGCCTACCCAACCAAAAACTGCAATCCAGAAAGCGGCAAATCTCGCATCCTCGGGTTCTGCTGCAACACGCTCCTCCTTCGAGGTGCACCCAGGAGCTTTGGCTCCTTCACCGCCACACCCAGGACGCACCAGCCTCCCAACTGGTGTGGCTCTTTACATGGTTATATCAGTGACTGGACAGCAGCCCTTCCATAGTCAGCAAGGACCGACGCCCGTCACAGGGGTCTGGGCAGTTTAGGAGCCATTTGCTCAGGATCAAGAACAGCTTCTCAGAACCTGGAGCCAAATAAGACTCAAAGGCCTACATAATTTGGGTGCCTTCACACATAAGCCCTCTTTGTTCATGTTTCTCTGCCACTCACAGTGAGGTAGGATGTGGAAACGTTTATAAAATTATACTTGATGTGGATAAAGGGGATAGAAAACTTTCCCCCCTTTTCCCACCAGAACTAGGGACATCCAATGAAATTCAGGACAAAAGAAAGGGCCTCTTAATTCCCTTTGAGGGACTGGCTAGATGCGGCCCCTGCCTCAGATGGCTTTACATGGGGATGAGACGCATCCAAGGGAGGAGGGCGCCCATCTATAGCCATAAACTGAACCTCCATTTTAGAAGGCAGCAGACCTCTGGATGCCATTTTGGAGCGAAGCAAACAGAGTACCTGTGTGCACACAGGTTGCTACCTTGACACCCCTGCTTGAAGGCTTCCCAGAGGCATCTGGCCCATTGCTGTGGGAAGCAGGATGCTGTATAAAGGCCCCTTCGGCCTCCAGGGTTCATGCTGCCTTCCATGCTTCAGCAACGTGTGGCTGCACACTGGCACCCACATCGGGCTTTATTGCACCTCATAACTGCCAGAGGAGCAGGGCACTGGGAATCCACACACGGGTGCAGGGTGGCAAATGAGCACGTCACCACCTGGTTAAAAGGTATCTACCAAACCCGGCAGAAAAGACAGTGCCCTGCTCTCCAGAACCCCCCTGGCACAGTCATTCAGCAGGGCTGGTGGAACGGGAGCTGCCTCTTGCACTATTCTGAGCACGATCGTGCCTCGCCCAGACACCTGGTCAACAACCCCTCAATCCTCTTCTGCTCCAAGAGAGTTCCGCTTTCAACAACTGCAGTTTTTGGCACGGCGCTGCCGCTGGACAACCCCCTCGACCTGAGCAGCTCACCAGAAATATCCCAAACGCGCACAGTCTGATCCAAGCTGGCCGAGACCACCAGGTCCTCCGAAGGGTGGAACTGGGCACACATCACATAATGGTTGTGTCCAGTTAGCACGCTAAAAGGGAGAGAAGGGGAAAAATGACAACATCAGTGAGTGCTCTCCCAAACATTCAATATTCGAGGGCCAAGATCATTAAGCAAGATAATCTGGAGGGCCACAAGCTGCCCACCCCTGCCTTAAATCCAGCCGCGGCCCTCAGCCTCAACTTCATCTTCACTGTGACTACTTGCACCCCAAGCAGTTTGTGACGTGGTTCTTCTCCCTCATTTACTTTCACAACCACCCGGAGATGTTGGTTGGCCTGAGAGATCCCGACACGCTCAAAGTCACCCAGTGGATTTCATACTTGCGTGGAGTTGCCACAACCTAATCTGACGCAAACCACTGCACCTGCCTTACAGAGCTGTTGTATTCCAGAGAGTGTACCCGATATGCTCCGAACATTCAAAGAGTGCTATATAACATGGTGCATTCATCACCACATTTCACCTACTGATTGAGGAACAGGGGCTCAAGAGTTGCTTTTAAAATACGTTGGGGACCCACAAACAAAATGAACGATTTTCAGGTCTGGATGAAGTTCTGTTTTCAATTACCAAACACACGTCCTTGACTGCCAGTTCCAAACCCGAATCGTCTGATCATCAGAAGCACTTAGGATCCAGGGATATTCCTACAAACGAAGGAGAGACAAATACTTATCCTTCTGCTACGCACAGCTCTGGGGTGAACAGGCAGCCAAAAGGCTTTGTAGAGCTGCGGTCCCAGCACTGTTCTAGACTTCCTAAAGGACAGGCCCATTGACCTGCAGAGCTGCAAAAGTTCTGCTCCAACAGAACTCCAGGGAAAAACAAGACACAGCCAGGACTCGGAGCGCCTTGCTGGACTCACATGATGGAAGAAGGTGGTGCGGATGTAATCCAGGTGCCCCAACAGTGTGAAGAGGCAGCGACGCAGCTTGTAATTCCAGACCTGAAGAAGAACAGACATGGCAGAGTGAACGCTTGGCACTCAAGCTCTCTGCCTTTCCCCACCCTCGTCCCATTTAGTAACAACTCCGGCCATTTTAAACATCCGTCATTCCACAATCAAGTGCCTGCTGAATCAAATGCAAAAAGGTAGGAACTGTTGAAAGATGACACCAACCTAAGAGCAACAGCCCAACAGGATCAGGGCCAAAGATTCACCTACTGCAGCTTTTTGCACCCCACAATGACCAAACAAATGATTTCAAGAAATCCAACAGTATATGGCATGAAGGTGGCACCTGGTGACTGGCATCCAGCGGCAGACGGCCTCTGACCTACGGAGGTTCCATTTAGCTATCATGGCTAACAGCCACTGACAAACTTTTGCCAAGGTGGATTCCTGCCTTGAGCAGGGGGTTGGGCTCGATGGCCTTACAGGCCCCTTCCAACTCTGCTATTCTATGTTTCTCTGTGACTGAGTTTGGCAAGTTAAATCTGCACTGTGTAAGAACAGCGGGCTCCCTCTCTGCTTCCACCCCTCTCTTGGATCACTCCCTTCCGCGTCACAATCTCCTGCTACTTCTTGAAGGGCCGGGCGAGGAGAACCTCATTACCTTAATTTTGTAGTCATCTCCTCCAGACACAAAAAGTGGCTGCTGTTTGTGGAAATCAATACCTCTGACAGGACCTAAAAGACACACAGATGCACACGTGAGATGGCGGTGAGCCAGAGACACACCCAGCAGCCCTGTGTCCTCAAAGGTCAAGCCCAGCGATGTGGGATATATATTTTTCCAGAGCTTTATTGTTCCATGGAAAAAAATTCCAATTCATAAGATTCCTAGTAACAATGAATGGGTGCCAATTGCAAATACAATATGAAGCAAGCTGTTCAAAGACATAGTTAATGTTTTTCAGGTGATTATTCTTATCAAGTATGTGAGAGAATACATATATGTAAATGAAGTACATATATATCTCAGCGTGAAATGAAACTAATATGTTATGAGAGCAAAGGTGTGGGTGCCCCACAACTTCAGTGGGAGAGAGCTGAACTTTGTTGAAAAAGATTAATGATTATCAGCATATTATGCCCAGTTGTTTGGGTTGCTAAAATTAGTCTGTCTAGTTTTCAGTAGCTTTGATTTTTTCCCTTAAATTTAAAGAATGCAAGGGAAATACATGCTATCAACTTTGAATTTTACACGTATTCCAGAAAATTTTTCTACACAATACAGTATTTAATACACATCATGTATGCTTCAATTTTTCCCTCGAGTATTTCAGGTGGGATACTTGTTGTGCACTGAAACAAATAAATTAACATGGGGGTACTTCGTTAGACCCTTCCCCTTCTTCTCCGTGCCCAGTAGAATGTTACCCAGCACAGTATCTTAATGGTACTCCAATACAAGCTGGAATTATGAGTGGCTGGTCTTCCTGTTAAACCGGCAGCTGGTACCACAATTGCTAGTTCCCATTTTTAAAAAGTATTATACATTTTCAACTTCATAGCATGCAATAAGAGCAGAACAGAACAAAACAAAATTCGGACCATGAGCATCTTTATCTATAATAAAGTTATACAACTCTCCTGTTAAAACAGCTCCACTGGCTTCCAGTCTGCTTCCGGGCACAATTCAAAGTGCTGGTTATGACCTATAAAGCCCTATATGGCTCGGGTCCAGGTTATTTGAAAGAACGTCTTCTCCCTTATGAGCCTGCCCGTGCTTTGAGATCTTCTGGAGAAGCCCTTCTTTCAGTCCCGCCATCTTCACAGGCACGCTTGGTGGGAACATGGGACAGGGCCTTCTCGGTGGCTGCTCCAGTGCTTTGGAACTCTCTTCCTGGGGAAGCTAGACTGGCTCCCTCCTTGATGGGCTTTCGGAAGCAGGCTAAAACTTGTTTGTTCCAGCAGGCCTTTGGAGAATAATCTGGCCCTCCATCTACGTTAATGACTTATAATTTTGTTGTGTATTTTAAACATTTTTTTCAATGTATCTTTTAAACTTTGTAAGGCTGCCTTGAGGCCCAGTATTGGGGAAAAGATGGGATACAAATAAATATAATAATAATAATAATAATAATAATGATGATGATGATGTTGAAGCCAGAATCTTTGGAACTTTCAAATTAAGTTTGCTTTGGAGCGGTACAGAAGAACATCTCAGAAACCCTTCTCATAGGCAATGCAAATTCCCTTGCCCATTTAAAATGACTGGATCCACTTCTATTTGCACGTTCAAGTGTACCGTGACACTGTGATTTGCAGCAAGCTGTAAAACAAGACACTACAGCCCCACCCCCTCACATTTTACAGAGGCTCCTTCACACATGTTCGCATTCTAAGTCGGCTCCACTTACCATCATGTTCATCAAATTTGTCAATGAGCGTACACATCCGGTAGTCCCACAGCTGGATCACTCCATTGTGCAGGCTTGTTAAGATCCAAGGCCGCTTAGGGTGAAAGCTCAGCCCTGGAAAGGCAGACAGAAAAGGATGTTTCCAGACAAATGTTTGTGTTTTGGAGCCTAACTGTTATTTCTGTTGCAAAACGGCACCTTTAACACACAGCCTTTCTGCAAAGCATATGAGCCAACTACATAGTTGGGGCTGTTTCATCTGCCCTAAAATGTGCTCCTGTGTAATTCCAAGCTACCAATGCCTCCCATTAGCAATGCCAAAACCTGCCTTGGTGGTTAACGCCGTTGTACCATCACGCATTGCATATACATATATATTCCAGTGCATACCCGTGAGGTACACGTAACTAGGATCACATGGACTTTCCCATCCTCAGTGAATGTGTCCAATTCTCCTTTAAAACTCTGATGACAAGTTGTGGTAAAGTTGGTAAACAAATCTTGTAAGCTAGTAAGGTCTTGTCTGCTGAAGGCATTTCTTCTATTTTGTTCTGTGTACCCCTCCCACCTAGTCCCTACCGTGACTATGCCCCCCCCCACAAAATTCAAGGGATTCTGCTTTGAAATAAGGCATGTTTCCCAGAAAAATCACTGGGATTCTGGCAGCGTGGCCACGTCCAGTGGAAGCCACAGCCTCTCAAGCCACATAGGGTTCTTGTGAGGATAATGGACAGAGGAGAACTACATACACTGCCTTGAGCTCCTGGAATGAAAAGTGGGGTATAATAAATACAGTATATAGATACTTACTATATTATACAGAGTACAATGAGAAATTAGGATGTTTACTGTAGAAGATGTGTGCTGATTGGAGTAATTGCTGTACAGAGTTCGGCTAATTTTAATTTTTTATGTAGTAATGTGTGATAATATGTGTTCGGCTAAAACCCATTCAGGGTAGCCATGAATAAAATTTGTATTTGTACTTATCTATATACTTCAGTTTGATGAATACCCTATATATACATGTACTGTTCTGATATATTGGTAAATAAGTATCCTTTCTTCCCCCATTTTTCTATGTTTACTGTTAAATCATCCGCGGTTCATTAAAAAAAGCTTCTTATAGAAGAAATGAATACATTAATTCTGTAACTGAACACCACATTTATTTGGGAAAAAATGGTTGTAATCCCATGGCTTTGTAAATGAAAGGTGAGTCCATGGTTTTGACTGCAGCGATTATACTGAGTATATAAGTTTATATTATAAAATTATATACCACAAGGTATTATATAATAAATACATAGATACCTAGCTCTATCTATATAAATGCAAAAAGGGAGGTCCTTCTTTTTTTATCTTAGCGCTCTTTATTTTATGGAGAAAAGCAACTAAAGTTAGGAGGCTCTGAAAAATCTGAATACAGTGATTGTCATGTTAATCTGTTGTGCAGTTTTCCCTCTCCTCTCACAAAGTACTACTCAACGAAATTGACGGGCAGTAGATCTGTGAGCAAATGGAGAAAAGGCTGCATATATGCAAGTACCATCTGTCAACTGTTATTTTACCTGGCTTATTTTAAAGTTGTTATATTAAAGCTGCTTATTTTAACGTTTAGGGTGTTTTGTATAATTTGGTACTAATAATAATAATAATAATAATAATAATAATATATATATATATATTTATTTATTTCTTACCCGCCTCTCCCTTTGGATCGAGGCGGGGAACAGCATTAGAACAGGAATCAATACATCTTAAAAATTCTTGATTTAACATTGAACTGGATAGGCCTGCCGGAAAAGGCTAGTCTTTAAAGCTGCCTTAAAATCGCACAGAGGATTAATATACTTTTTATGCTGTAAACCATCTTGGGAGGGGGCACAACAGAGCCTTAAGAAGGCAACTAGAAATAAATAAAACAGACTATCAGCAAACGAAAGGATATATATAAGGGTGCAATCCTGTGCATATTTAGACAGAAAGAAGTTCTACCATTGCCAGCATTTCCCAGTCTGGGTCGTGCTGGGAATTATAGGACTTTTTTTCCCCTAAGTAGGGAGACCGTCTAAGTGCTTTAGGGTGGATTCCTGCATTGAGCAGGGGGTTGGACTCGATGACCTTGTAGGTCCCTTCCAACTCTGCTATTCTATGATACTATGATTCTACGGGTAGAGGGAATTGTGCAGGACACGGAATCATGGGCTCAAGTTAAAGGAAGCCAGATTCCAGCTGGACATCAGGAAAAACATCCTGACTGTTAGAGCAGTACGACAACGGAACCCGTTACCTAGGGAAGTTGTGGGCTCTCCCACACTAGAGGCCTTCAAGAGGCAGCTGGACAAGCATCTGTCAGGGATGCTTTAGGGTGGATTCCTGCATTGAGCAGGGGGTTGGACTCGATGGCCTTGTAGGCCCCTTCCAACTCTGCTATTCTATGATTCTATGATAAGTATGCACAGGATCGCACCCTAAATGGCCCTATTTTACACATTCAAAACTTTTGTAAACCTCCCAGAGAGCTTTGGCTATGGGGTGGTATATAAAATGCAATGAATAAATCTCCTTGTCCAGGTGTATCTTTGACATCCCTCACAGATGCACTGCATAGGTATGCATGATCTCAAGCACCTATAGAGATGCCTGAGACCCTATTCCGACTTACCTGGGAGTAAGCCCCACTGTTCTCAATGGGGCTTACTTCTGAGGAGACACATGGGGGATTGATGGGTCCCGTGGTATGAAGAAGGAGGAGGAGGCCTTTCGAGCTGGCCAATGACAGGCAGCGCTGAGGGGCCACATCCACTGTCAGCCCCACTGAAGCCTCCATTCATCTCAATGGGTCTACTCGGAGTACAGCCCAGGGTTTTGTCTGCCCCTGCTGAGGTGGCGCAGCCCCCGCTTGTGACCCCCAGTAAAAAGAGCACGTCAGCCTGCCGTTCTACACGTGTTTACTTGGGAGTAAAACGCATTGAACTCAATGGGGCTTACTTCTGAGTAGACCCCCGAGCAGGCCCGCGAATGAGGGGCGGGGTGGGCCGTACCTTTCACGCGGGCAGACTTGGTCTCGAACTTGGTGAGCATCCTGAGGCGCCTCTCGCCGTCCCCTCAGGCCTGGCAACTCCCGCAACAGCCGCCGCCGCCTCCACGTCACCGCCGCCGAGCTCCGGCCACCTCAGCACTTCCTCTTCCGGCCAGGGAACCACAGAGAAGACGCGGAAAGACGGGCCTTGCCGTGGAGGAGCGGCCCCTGGAGGCGGAGGAGGGAACGCCAGCGTTCGGCAAGCCGGGCAGCCGCAAAGGAGGGAGGAGGAGCAAAACCGGAAGGAGCCGCCGCCCTGGACCATAGAGTAGCGCCGGCCGGGCAGCAGGCCATGGAGACGCGGCTAGAGCGGCCCGGCAAAGAGCGGAAGCGGAAGCCGCCGGGGAGATGGCGGCTTTGGAAGAGGAGGAAGAAGCGGCGGCTACCAGCTGCGCCCGGAGAATGGAGGGAGCTGCGGGGCGGCTGCTCCGAGGGCTTCTCCTTTGCGCCTTGGTGGCGGGTGAGGCAGCCTGACATAAGCAGCTGTGGAGGCTGTGCGTGGGGGCCCTCAGGGGAGCTTATTTTGCCTCGCCGGCGGTTCGCCAAAGCCCGCGCCTGAGCCTGCTTAAGGGAGAGCAGCTGTAGCCCCCTCTGACACCGGGTCTCTTGTGTGTGCCTACTTTAGCCTTCCCCAAGCCGGCCCTCTCCATTTGTGTTGGACTACAAACCCCAGTATCTCCCATCTGTGGGATGCTGGGATTTTCAGTCCACCACAACTGGAGGGCGCCAAGTTGGGAAGGCTGTTATAGTCCCCATTTAACTGGAACCTCAAGGTCCAGCAAGCTGAGTCAAGTGCACAGTAGTGGCTCTGGGGAGCCGTGCGCACCTTGTGGGATTGAGGAGCTGAGGGCCTCCGAGCGCATGACTCGGGCTGAACATATGGTGTCAGTATCAGAGCTGAGCTCGCAGCCCTTCTGCACAAAAACCCACTTGTGGTTCCTGATCCTCATCCCCAGATTTCTTCATTTCAGCAGCAAAGAAAGGGAAGGGAAGAAAGTCTGTTGTTGCTGTTGTAGCTAAACAATTGGGAGTCAGCTTTGCAAATCGCCCAGAGATCTGCCAGTCGATTTCTATCTGCTTTCTCCTCACCCTTCGCCTGGGTGAGGAAAGAAAAGAGAGTGGTTTCTGTGTGTCAGGCAGAAATTCAAGCGGTGCATATTTCAGCAGTGTCGTTAGAACAATAACCACATTTGAGTGGGAAGTGGATGGCCTGTGCAAGGAGAGGAATGGGATGAGCGCAGCCCTGTTGATTCTCTTGGAAGCTTCCGGTCCTGTCAATCGCAGTGACGTATTGCCGATATACAAGCTGCTCTTCTTCGCTGGTTCCGTCCCCACCTGGAAGGCCAGACTCCGAAGGTGGTGATGTGAGGCTGCTGTCCTGCCCCATGGCCCGATGGCCTGTGGGACACCGCAAGGGTCCATCTCGTTTCCAGTGCTTTTAATATCTCATGAAACATTGGCTGAGGTCGTCCAGGGATTTGAGCTTAGATTGCGCCGGTGTGACGATGATGCACAACCCTTCCTCTCATCCTCATCATCCAATTTCAGGGAAGCCATAGAAATAATAAAACGGTGTTTGGAGTCAACGCAGGAGTGGATGTGGGTTAACGAGGTGAAACTCAATCCGACAAGGCAGAGGTGTAATTAGTCTGGAATGGATGGGTGAGGTAGTTCAACCTGTTCTCAGTGTGGTTTCCCTCCCCCTTGAAGAAGCAGATCTGTAGCTTGGGGGGCATCGCTGGATCTCTCGTTTTCCCTAGATGTCCGGTGGCAGGAGTGGCTGTGGTTGTCAGGGGTACCTTTTATCAGCTTGGGTTGATGCACTCGCTATGGTCTTTATTATTGTACTGCACATAGGGCTGCGTATGAAGGCAGTCTAGAAAGTTCATTTGGTCCAGAATGCGGCAGCCAGGCTTTTGTTCAGAGCATAAAATTCTTATTTTACATCAGCTCCATTTACTACTGGTCTCATTTCTAGTTGCTAATTCTAGCCTTTAAAGCCCTAAATGGCTTAGGACCAGGTTGTTGTTGTTGTTATTATTATATTTATTTGCATCCCGCCTTTTGCCCAATGCTGGGCCTCAAGGCGGCCTAGGTTTCCTAAGGAACCGCTTGCTCTCAGGTGGATCTGCCCAGGAATTCAGGTCAGCGTCAGAGGTCTTCCTTTCGGTGCCCTCTTGGGAGATTTTGCAAATGAGCACAAGAGACAGGACCTTCTCTGCTGTGGTGCTGCAACTCAAGAATGGCCTCTCAATTGAATTTTGTCAGGCTTCCTCTTAGTGTTTCTTTCAGAAACGAAGACACATTTATTTGATGGGCATTAAATGTGCAGCACTTAGTTTTATGGCTGCTAGTTTTTAATGTGTGACGTCTTTTGCCCTTGCCAACGTGTTCGTTTTATGTTTAAAGTGTTGGTCGAATTATTCTTTCTTTGTTGCTTTTAGAAGTTGTTTGTTGTAGCTGTACTTTTATTGACTATATTATTGTGGTTGTGCCAATTTGGGTACTATTGGGTACTATTCGTAGAGAAGTGGAATATAACGTACGGTGTTGTTGATGAAGAAGAACTCGTGTTCTTCCTGAAGGTTCAAGGTTCTCCAACCTGATGTCTTCCAGATGTGTTGGAATACAACTCCCAGCATCCCCAGCTAGCATATGAAGTCCAACACATCTGGAGACACTAGGTTAGGGAAGGCTGCTGTGTAGGAAGAGTAGGCAGCCCAAGGTTCTCCAACTGTTTTGGACTACAGCTCCTGCAATCCGTGCCCATCCGCTATGCTGGCTGGGGCAGATGGTAGTTGTAGTCCAAAACCTCTGGAGGGCTGCATGTTTCCTACCCCTGCTCTATAGTACCAGCCATCTCCAACCTGATGCTCTCCAGATGTGACCGTGCAGGTTGTGGGATTACGAGAGAGTTCATCCAACACGTTTAGAGTGTCCCAGTTTGGGGATGGCTGCCCAGTCTGGGCCTGACTGGGGAAGAAGCAAGCAGCTTTCTGACTTAAACAGGAGCGTAAGGGAAAGAGAGAGTGGAGTCAGGGGCGGGTGTTGCTTAAGCAAGTGAAAAAACCATAGCTTGGCTTTCTGACAGGCAGAAATCCGTCAGGGACATTTATGGCGGCGCGGTTCTCTATGATTCAACTGATTATCCCGCTTGCTTCTTCTTCCCCTCTGCATGTGCTGGAGTGTGTTCTAAGCGGGTCTCCCTTCCTCACTGGACGTTTCACAAAGCCCTAGCTTGAGCGGGGCAGAGAAGTCACAGGAGCAGTAAGCAAAAGGATTCTGCCGCATGACAGGCAAAAATCCATCAGAAATGCGCCTTTCCGATAACAGTGGATGATAGTTAATAATTACACGTGCATTGTGCCTTTTCCCTAAGGAGAGCAGGGTGTTGTCGTCTCAACAACCCCTGCGGCTGTCTGATAGTGCCGGTCCCAAGGTCACCCAGGCAGCGTCACAGCTGAGTTGGGATCTGAACCGAACCCTCCTTGGTCCAAGTCCAGGCTTTGTATCTGCTACTTCACAGTGACTTTTGGCTTGGAGATGAGTCTGTGCCTGAAGCGGCAGAAAAAGATTCTGCCGTTTGAGCATCTGCCTGCATCAGGCAGCTGGTGAAAATAAAGGTGCAATGTCTGAAAATAGAGGTGGCCACCCCTTCGTGGCTTTTTTTCTGTGCTGATCATCCCAGGATAAGGGTGGGTGAGTGGGTGTGGGCGTGAAGGATAGTGCGGTGGGAGGGGGACCGGATACTGGACGGGTGTGAAGGCCACATGATCCCTGACGTGCACTTTTAGGAGGAAGGAAAGTCCAAAGAAAGGCTTTTCTGGCCTCAGCCCTCCGGAAAAGCACCAGAAAACAATGAGGGAGGTGTCCATGAGCAGAAGCGAGTCAACTAACTTTGCTTTCTAAGTTAGGAGACTCGAAGCCACCCTGGTGAACGAGCAGAAGATGGCCAGAGGGTCTGTGTATTTGGGCAGGGTTTGAAGCTGGGAGGTGGTGCTGGTCACATGCTGTTGATGAATCTGGCATTTGTTCTGTGGTTCATTTCTCTGGTATGTGACATGCACTTAGGGAGAAAATGGAAGGCATTTCTGTACTGGTTCACTTTGATTGCGGTAGAGACGCACCGGAAAAATCTTGGAGATTTGCTGGTTAGGTGGTTGCAGTAGTGTGTGTGTGTGTCTGGCAGGAGTTTGTGCAACCGGACTTCCGGACTTCTCATTTAACCACATGCTCTGCTTCATCATTGAGATGAAGCAAGGAAGCACGGGTGTGCAAGTGACACCGACGAAAGTCTTTTTTATACTTATCATAAGGACTGTAAGGTAGTTTATCCTAGCTCCACGGTCACCCAGTGAGGTTTTTTCCCAAGTAGGGATTTGAATCCAGGTCACCACGGTACATTGGCTGTGGATTGGGCGTGAGAATGTGTCAGCACTTTTAATGCTAAGGGTGAACTAAACATTTCCAGCAGGCTGACAGGGAAGTGAAGGAAGACCTTGAGTCTGCTCAGACCTTGGCCAGGGACGGCCTTCCCCCAACCTGGTGCTTTCCAGATGGGTGGGACTGCAATTCCCATCATGGGAATTGTAGTCCAACACATCTGAAAGGCACCAGGTTGGGGGAAGGCCGTCTCTGGCCTCCTGTTATTATTATTATTAATATTAATATTATATTATCCTGCCATTTGCCCAATACTGAATCAAGGCCAGAACAGAAGAGTCTCTTGCCACTTTGCCCGTGAAGGTCACTCCCCGCTCACGCCAGCTTTTCCTCTGCAGGCTCAGGCTGGTGCAACTCGGTTGAGAGGAAAATTTATATCCCGCTGAACAGGACGGCTTCCTGCGTCCGCCTCCTGAATGCCACCCATCAGATCGGCTGCCAGTGTGAGTAGGAGCTTTTGCTTGGGAAAAGGAGGCGGAAGCTTGGCTCCTGTCCTGCCGGTGCCCAGACTGGTTCTCTTCACATCGTGCCGTCGGGGTGCCAGATGGGGCTTCATAGAGGGCAGGCAGACGGGGCCGTGCTTTTGAGGGGGTTTGGAATTCGCCCCTGGAGAAATGGCAGAGAAGCGGGGAGGCCGGGTGGTAAACAGGGCGGCCGTCGGCACGTGCTGAGGCCTGGTGACAGCAGCACGTGGGAACTACCCTGTTTCCCCGAAAATAAGACAGTGTCTTATATTAATTTTTGCTCCCAAAGATGCGCTAGGTCTTATTTTCAGGGGATGTCTTATTTTTCCATGAAGAAGAAGAATAAAACACATTTATTGTTGAACAAAAAAAAGGTCTTATTTTCGGGGGGATGCCTTATATTACAGCGAGAGGCAAAACTGGAAGTAGGTCTTATTTTTGGGCAATGTCTTACTTTCGGGGAAACAGGGTAGGGAGTTGAATCAAGCAGCAGGCAAGAGGACGTCCCGAGGGGCTGGAATACGTCTATGTTACCTGGGGGGGGGCACCTGTCTTCTCTCATTGCAGCCTCCATGAACGGGGACACTGGAGTCATCCACGTCGTGGAGCGAAACTCTGATCTGAAATGGGTGCTGACGGATGGACCACATTCCCCTTACGTGGTGGTGCTAGATGGGAATCTATTCACTGGGTAATGAGCTTCCCCCCTCCCCCCCAAGGGTATTTATTGGGTTTGTATCTGCTATTTCTGAGGGGCGGGGGCGCCTTAGTCCCATCCAGTGACTAAGTGGTTGTCTTAGTTTTAACGATGCCAGAGCATCACGTGCCCTTGAGCTGTTCTCGGGTCCCTGACGCTGCGCATTGGGGAAACAGCTCAAGCCCAGGGAGAGAAGCGGTCTTGCATAAAGAGATGCCCGGCTTCTTCTCTCTCTCTCTCTCTCTCTCTCCCCCCCCGCCCCCCAATTCTTTTTTCTTAGCAACTCCTGTTTACTCTTTTCTGTTTTCCTCCTCCTCCATCCCTTCCTTTACTCGTTGCGTTGTGCCTGTTTTAAATTGGTGAGCTTCTCTGTGTGGTGTAAAATGACAGAACTGCGAACCTGTTGTACCTTACCTTGTTTCATAATGTGAGTTTTGGAATGCTTGAGTAGGTGGGGTTAAGATCATGCAATTTTCCCTGTGTTAAGAAAGGTAATTTATTTGTGGTTAATTAAAAGCCGTTGAATAAATCAGCATAGACAGTTGCGCTCCTGTGGCTATCCTGTGAGATGTGACGTAGGGTCACAGCAGCAAAGAAGGCCTCGAGGTGGAGCTGTTTTGGGGAACGCGCCCTTGGGCAAACGCAGAGGGGCCTGGGGGCGGAGGCCGGCGGCTACGTCTCTCCCTGGTGGGGGGGGCTGAAAACTATTCCATAGGGGGTGGGGAGCATGTGACCCTCCTAAGGTTGTTGGACTCCAGCTTCCATCAGCCTCTGCCCACATGCGCTGTGGTGAGGGATGATGGGAATTGTAGTCTAACAACCCCACCCCTGCTATGCCATTCTTTAGGAGCAAAGCACATGGGGTTCCTGCTTTTTGGCAAAACAATAAACAGAGAAAGGAAAAGTTGCTCTTTCCAGTTACTTGAAATTGCTTCTTGGTGGGGAATCGAAGGGCCACTTTGGGGAAAAAACAGCTTGTGCCTTAATCCCGGCTTCCTTCATAATTTTGCCCTGTTTCCACCGAAAATAGTTTTGTTTGATGACGTCTTGTTTCTTTCTTGCATGCAGCACTTGAGTGCTGCAAGTGGCTCATACTGTTTTCAAGTGGTATAAAATACCACCCTGGAAGGATGTTCCTCTTCTCACATCTCTCTCTCTCTCTCTCTCTCTCTCTCTCACGGCAGGGCTCTGCTGCAGAAGCTGAAAGGCAGCTCTCGGATCTCTGGGCTGGCTGTGGCCATCGCCAACCCCAGTCCTGCTGGAGGGTTCTCTCCTGGTTTAACATGCCCCAATGATGGCTTCGGTAAGGAAAGGGGGTATTATGATCAGTGATGGGACGTGCCCCAGTTGGCTTTCTGAAGGGCTAGCCTGGGTCGGATTATGTGGAGGTGGGGAGGGAAGCAGAAAGCTGTCAAACGTTTGGGTGGTTAAATTTCAAAGAAGTCTTAACGCTCAATCATACAATCATAGAAAAGTAGAGCCTCTAACGCCATCGAGTCCAACCCCCTGCTCAGTGCAGGAATCCACCGTAAAGCATCCCTGACAGATGGTTGTCCAGCTGCCTCTTGAAGGCCTCTAGTGTGGGAGAGACCACCACCTCCCTAGGTAACTGGCTCCATTGTCATACTGCTCTAACAGCCAGGAAGTTTTTCCTGATGTCCAGCCGGAATCTGGCTTCCTTTAACTTGAGCCCGTTATTCCGTGTCCTGCACTCTGGGAGGATCGAGAAGAGATCCTGGCCCTCCTCTATGTGACAATCTTTCAAGGACTTGAAGAGTGCTATCATGTCTCCCCTCAATCTTCTCTTCTCCAGGCTAAACATGCCTAGTTCATAGAATAGCAGAGTTGGAAGGGGCTTATAAGGCCATCGAGTCCAACCCCCTTCTCAATGCAGGAATCCACCCTAAAGCATCCGTGACAGATGGTTGTCCAGCTGCCTCTTGAAGGCCTCTAGTATGGGAGAGGCCACCACTTCCCTCAATGCTTATGTCAAGGTTCCCTTCCTGATGATGTGGCATTTCAGCTATAGAAGTGGTGTGAGTGACACTCCAGACAATTTAAGTTTAACACAACAGTTTACTATAATAAAACAAGCAAATTACAATTGATAGTATTTAATCAAAAGAGCTGTGTGTTACGAAGGTATTTAATTTATTTATTTATTTATTTAAGCATTTTTATGCCGCCATTCAGCCAAAAAAGGCTCTCACAGCGGCTTACAAAAGTATTTCTTGACAGTCCCTGCCCACAGGCTTACCGTCTAAAAGACATTACACAGAAGGAAAGGGGATTGGGAGGGAGGAGGAGGTGGGGGGGAAGGAAAGCAAATTCAGGCAGTACAGTCTTAGTTGCAAAGTTGCAAAATGGAAGTTCTTTTACCCTAGCTGCATTTAGGCTTTTCCAGCTGCTGCTTCCCCGTGCTCTTGTCTTTTCCTGCTCTCTTTCCGGCTGGATTTCTCTCTCTCTCTCTCTATATATATATATATAATCTTCCCCCACAACAGAAAGAACTGTTTCAATCTTGAAGAAATGAAACTTAACTGGAGAAATGAAACCACTCTTATGGATATCCTCTTCCCAACAGCAACAAAACCCCCAGGCCTCTAAGGCCTGACCTTTTGACTTTGCTTCTGTAGGTCTCAAACCTTCATGGCTTATTTATTTATTTATTTATTGCATTCATAGCCTGCCTTCTTTCCTCCAAGGAGCCCCAAGTGGCACGCATAATCCTCCTCCTCTCCGATTTCATCATTTATATAGCGCTTTCTCATTGCAAACCTTACTACAATCCTTTCAGATAGTGACAGTAATGTTGACTCTCGTATTGCAGATGTCGGCTTGAGAGAGCGTAGCTTGTCAACGGCCAAACAGGGTGACTTTTGAGCCAAGGATTCCCTGGTTCAAGGCTCCCCCTTTTTCCCACTGTGCCACTTTAGCTCCTGGGCTTGCGTCTCCGCTCTGTTTGTTCCCCCTCTGTCTCCCAGTCGTCCCTTATTCCTCTGGGCTCCTCCGCCTCTCTTCATTCAACCGACCCTCTTTTCCTTGGTCTGCAGCCCGTCCTCCGTCTCCATCCCTGGGCTCTTTCACTCAGCCGG
Source organism: Elgaria multicarinata webbii (assembly GCF_023053635.1). NCBI lineage: Eukaryota > Metazoa > Chordata > Lepidosauria > Squamata > Anguidae > Elgaria > Elgaria multicarinata. The sequence continues at coordinate 1,861,028 of NC_086191.1, read as the reverse complement.
GCTTGTTCTAGGAGCAATTCAGCCGGCATCAGCCAGAGACGCTTCATTGACACTGGGGCAGCTCAGCCAATCACTGCAAGATGTTTCCCAAGCACAGCCAGAAAACGTCTCAGTGCATAATAATGCAGACAGCTCTGGACGTGAGCGTCATTTCCAAGGCAGCAGGATTGCATGTGTGTGTGTGTCCGACTTCTGACCATTTGCCGTCCTCTGAACCACTCAAGCTCACTTGTACCTTCCGCCCCCTCCCCCCCCCCCGGTGTTCTTCAGGCGTCTATAATGGCAGTTACGGCCCCGAGTACGCTCACTGCAACATGACCGTGTGGAACCCGCTCGGCAACGGCCTTTCCTACGAGGACTTTGGGTTCCCCATCTTCCTCCTTCAAGATGAGAACGAAACTCAAGTTATTAAGCAGGTACTGTGCGTGGATTATGTCTTCTTGTAAGTTTTCTCCTGCGTTTTTGCATCCTCAACCCTTGAGTGGTAGTTTATCGCGTTGTCTCATGAGCGATTCCCAATTAACGTTACGAAACTGTGCAACTCGGATGGTGGAAAATCCTGAACCGGCCTCTCTTCCTCTGCTAGTGCTACCACGCCTACAACGCCCCTCGCAATGGCTCTGTGCCCCAGTACCCGTTGTGTGCCATGCAGCTGTCCTCCCACATGCACGCCGTGACGAGCACCGTCACGTGCATGAGGCGCAGCGCCATCCAGAGCACCTTCAGCCTCAACCCAGGTGAGACGGCAGCGCCGGGGTGGAGGTTGTTCCTGTCTGTCCCCTCTGGCTGAGTGCCTAAGAGAGCGGGCTGTGCATCGGGAAGGCTTGCCTGTGCCATGGACACCCGAGGGAGGCCCTGAGGCTGGGTGGGGGAACTCAGGCCGAGGGGGGGTCTTGAGCTGATCCTCCATGGTTTCCCACGTGGCCACGAGCCCTTTCTGTCATAAGAACCTCAGAAGAGCCCTGAGGCTGGATCAGACCGAGGGTCCGTCTAGTCCAGCACTCTGTTCACACAGGGGCCAGGCAGCCTTCAACCAGGGACCCACAAAGCAGGACGTTCGGGTTTCCCCAGCTTCTGTGTGTGTTTTTCCCATTCCAGAAGCTTGCTGGCAAGAAGAGCTTTCAGCTGCCCCCTTCGTGGTCTTCCATTTGAAGAGCCCCACGTCTTTGCACCGCACTTTGGTCGGTGGGTCTCAGGGCTCACGTAAAAAAATGAAATAGATTCCGCAAGCCAGAAATCTCCCCAGCGCCACCAGCTCCTGGTTTAATCTCCAGTTAAAGGGATTGTGGGACGGGGTGAACCCTGAGGCGTTGGGAGAGCTTCTGCCAGGCAGAGATGACCGTAGTGCCCGGGGGGCAGCTGCGCAGGGGGCCAAAGCCGCTGAGAGACTCCTGGTTCGGTCCCTGGCATCTCTAGGTGCAAAAGGGCTCTTGGGTGAGCAGCCTGGGAGGGGATGGCTTTCTGCCTGAGTGCGTGGAGAAGCGCTGCCTCGCTGGATGGACCGCCATGTCCTCTCCCGTCAGCTTGATCCCTGGCTTGTCAGAGCTCAGATCAGGGATATCGTTTTCAGCCTTCCCGGATCACCTTTCTGCCAGCTTGGCACTCAGGGTAATTTGCAAATAATTCACAGCTGAGAGCGCTGCCACAAAATTCAGCGCTGAGCTGCATCGGAAAAAAGCAACCGGCAGGAGCTCTGTGGTAAAAGGCTCAGCCGCTCTCCTCTGGCCGGCTGCTTTCTCAGGTTTGCTTTTCCCTCCCTGCAGAGGTCGTCTGTGATCCGCTCACTGATTACAACGTGTGGAGCACGCTGAAGTCCTTCAACGAATCCGCAAAGCAGCCCTCGGAGAGTTTCGTCATCGCTTCCAGCCGAGTAGGCAGTTTCTCAAGTTCCCAAATGTGCCCACAGGTCCAAAAAGGTTGAGGATCCCTGATTTAAACAAAGAGGCCATTTCGAGTTAAATTCAACGTTAAGCCCACTCATAAGATGCAGCAGTTATAATACGCTATTAGAAGACACCAGATCAAACACAGGCTCATGTTCCACTGGGCTCATTAAAACCGTGCTGAAGCTCAAAGACTTGCAGCAGCCTGGAACAGGCGAGATTTAAGCCCCCGTCCTGCAGGGGCCATGTGCAGATCAGCGGAAACCTATGTGAACGTAAACAGAAACCAGTTTCTTAAGGTGTCTATCACCAATTTCCTTTGTGACATGTCATTAAAAAAAGCCCTATGAGGAGAGAGTGAAAGAACTGGGCATGTTTAGCCTGGAGAAGGGAAGACTGAGGGGAGACATGAGAGCACTCTTCAAAGACTTAAAAGGTTGTCACACACAGGAGGGCCAGGATCTCTTCTCGATCCTCCCAGAGTGCAGGACACGGAATAACGGGCTCAAGTTAAAGGAAGCCAGATTCCGGCTGGACATCAGGAAAAACTTCCTGACTGTTAGAGCAGTACGACAATGGAATCAGTCACCTAGGGAGGTTGTGGGCTCTCCCACACTAGAGGCCTTCAAGAGGCAGCTGGACAACCATCTGTCAGGGATGCTTTAGGGTGGATTCCTTCCTTGAGCAGGGGGTTGGACTCGATGGCCTTGTAGGCCCCTTCCAACTCTGCTATTCTATGATTCTATGAAGTTACAAGAATCCAGATTCCGGCTGGACATCAGGAAAAACTTCCTGACTGTTAGAGGCCTGACTGTTAGAACCCATGACCTAGGGAGGTTGTGGGCTCTCCCACACTAGTGGCCTTCAAGAAGCAGCTGGACAGCCATCTGTCAGGGATGCTTTAAGGTGCATCGATCAGGGGGTTGGACTCAATGGCCCAACTCTTCTCTGCTTCTGTGAAAATAATATCGGCTCCAGTTCTCAGCCTCCCCACTTCCACAAGTGACGGGTCTGTGCTGCAGACTTCAGCGCAGGAGGGTGGTGGCCCTCCAGACATGTGTATCCCAAGCTGTAGATGGCTTTAAAAGGTAAAACCAGCCCTTTTGTTTCCGTGTCTGGAAACCCAACCGTTGGTCGTGAGGCCAAGACGATGCGCGCGGTGCTGCCGGACCGTCGGCACTCGCTGGATCTTCTTGACTCTTTCCCTTCCTCCTGGCAGATCGACAGCCACTCCTTCTTCTGGAACGTGGCCCCCGGAGCAGAGAGCGCCGTTGCGTCTTTTGTCGCCCTCTTGGCTGCGGCCGAAGCCATCCACAAGGTCCCCGGCATCGAGTCCTTGCCAAGGAACATCATGTTTGTCTTCTTCCAGGGGGTAAGGGCTCGCCTTTTCGTGGGAAGAGGAGGAAGGGGCGAAGTGTGTGAATGGGCCCAGGTTCAATCCAGGTAGAGCTGGGCATGGCCCCTCTCTGCCTGAAACGCCGGGGCACTGTGGCTGCCAGTCAGTGTACTCCATACTGAGCTCAATGGGCCAAGGAGCTGCCTCCATCTCAGGCTGCTTCCAAGAGACGTCCCGAGAGGCTTCTGCTCTGGCGGGGGGGAGAGAGCCGCATCTGTGCGCTCCGTCATTCTCAGCTGGAAACGTGGGCTGTGGAGTCCTGGAAGAAATGTATTTATCCCCCAGGGGAACTGAACAAACAGGCCAGAGAAGCAGATGTCCCCTGGTCCCTCCAGGGAATTAGCCAGCGATGGGGGGTTTCTGGGAAATTTTGAGTAGGAAAACCTTGCGGTGAATTTTCTGATGTCCTCAAATCTATTAGGGATCTGATTTAGCAGTTTTACTTGACGTAAAAGTATGTCATCTTAATTTTAAATGTGGCAGGAATACCTCCACAGTTCTGCCAGTAGACAAAATTATTTGAGCTGTAATGTTTGATTGGGAGGAGGCAGGCAAACGGTGAAGTACACTGAAGCTGCAATCCCCCCCCCCCCATTCCCTGGGAGTCATTCCTGTTGAATGGAATTACATTTATTCTGAGTAATAGCATTGGGTGTCAAAAGGACTAAGCGTACAACCCTATTGATTGTGCTTGCATTGGACCGAATCCTCAATGGAGTCTCCGTTGCCCTGCTGGGCTGTTGCCAGCAGGGCAGAAGGAGCAAGGGGGGGGCATTTTTGCCTTTGCGCCCTCTTTTGTTTCTCCCCCACCCCCCACCCCAATGGGCCTTTGAGCCTGTCTAGCTGAGGCACACTTGTGGGGTGGGGCTGAAGAGGCCATAGGGTTTCCCCTATCCTGACCTCCCTTCTCTCTTCGCCACCCACCGCAACGCCCCATTTCACACCTCTCCAGGGCTGCTTTTGCGACTTCCTCTTGCACGAGCAGGCGCAGGGCAGGGGAGCAATTGGATCCCAGAGTCACCCTTCCAAGGTCTTCAGAGGGGGGTTCTGAAGAATCCCCGGGGTGCTCTCCTGGGACCCCGGATTTGCTCTCTGAAGTGTTGGGCTCAAACAAATTCAAAGCTTTCCTTGGACATTCTTTTTATTGGAATGTTTGTTAATATTCTACGACTTGCTAACTCAGTGTCATATACACTTCTTTACATCGCTTGAATTTCTTTCTTTTTTAAAAAAAAAAATGGTACTGAAAACTATTCTGTTTGCTCACAATGCTGTGCGTTTTTCTCTTCTTATAAAGGCAGGCGTGCTTCTTAGGGATGACCACCTGAAGAACAAAACTGATTCCATTTTGACTGTTATTGGATCTATTTGTTTTGTCACTAATTTTAGGAAAGAGGCGGGTTTTTTTTAAAAAAAAAGTTTCCCCCCCTCTTGCATCCTTGGCGATAGAGTTCTAATGAAAGCCCCCAGATTCCCCCCTCTTGCTGTGGGGACCACGTGTGTCCTGTAGCGCTGAAGTAAGGGTTTCGTTTCAAAGGCTGACACCTCGTACATCCAGGCATTCTGTGGCTAATTGGGGCCCCTGGGGTCATTTTCCTCTCATGGATTAAGTCAGTGCTGGAGCGATTCTTATGATAAACTCTTATGATAAACTACAAGCATGGAACTGCTTGTAGTTTAATCTCTGCTTGCATCTGCTTCCTAACACTGGGGGGAAACACATATAAAAACTGATAAAATGCAACTGGCAATCATAATAGAATCATAGAACAGCAGAGTTGGAAGGGGCCTACAAGGCCATCGAGTCCAACCCCCTGCTCAATGCACGAATCCACCCTAAAGCATCTCTGACAGATGCTTGTCCAGCTGCCTCTTGAAGGCCTCTAGTGTGGGAGAGCCCACAACCTCCCTAGGTAGCTGATTCCATTGTCGCACTGCTCTTACACTCAGGAAGTTTTTCCTGATGTCCAGCCGGAATCTGGCTTCCTTTAACTTGAGCCCGTTATTCCGTGTCCTGCACTCTGGGAGGATGGAGAAGAGATCCTGGCCCTCCTCTGTGTGACAACCTTTTAAGTATTTGAAGAGTGCTATCATGTCTCCCCTCAATCTTCTCGTCTCCAGGCTAAACATGCCCAGAAAACATGCCCACAACCATAAAAGCTGTGGTTATCTGTGTGGTTAGAGTGTTGAACTGGAACTCGAGAGATCTGGGTTCAAGTCCACCCTCGGCCATGAAGCTCACTGGGTGACTTTGGGCCAGTCACTGAGTCTCAGCCTGACCTGCCTCACAGGGTTGTTGTGAGGATAAAAATGGAGAGGAGGAGGGTCATTGTGTTCCTTGCAGTAGGAAAAAAGGCAGGATATAAATGTAATAATAATAATAATAATAATACAAGCTATGGTAACGGCAATACTACCTCCTACCAATTGGTCACACTGGGCCAGAGCGACCAGTTCTCTGTCTTGGTGTGAGGCTGTTTCATCCGTGAGTGGGGAGGCCCACGGCCGAGCGCCAGAGCCCCCTTCTGAGCTTGCAGAAGGCACCACGGTCCATCCAGTCATCTCCCCTTCAAAGGGTTTTGGGTCGCAGTTGGTGATTGGGGCAGGGGACCGTTCCGGGTCTGAAGCCCTGGAGTCCTGCTGCCCGTTGGCGGTGGATCAGTGGTGTGATAATGCAGCGCCGTTCCGGGTGCATTTTTACCGGGGGTGGGGGGTTGTACACAGAAGGTCCCAGGTTCCATCCCCAGCATCTGCCGTTCAAAAGGTCTCTGGTAGGAAGTCTGGGAAGGGCCCCTGCCCAAGACCCTGGAACGGAACTAGCAGCCGTAGTGCCAGACTGTGTGTGTAAGCCTGCTTCGTGGGGCGGGGGGGGGCAGGTTGTCTCCATTGCAGCCAGAGCCCAGGCTTTGCCCACCGAAGGTCCTGAGATGGTCCCTAGTGACGGCCACCCATGGGTGAAACGGGCCATTGGTCTGACAGCTGAAAGCCACACCCTGGGTTGGCGGGGAGGCCGCTGAGTGGCGGGACACCTGCTGCTCACACGGAAGGTTGAATCCCCCCAGTTAAATTTCCAGCACTTGGAATGATCTTGGAAGGAGGGCTGGGAAGGGCCCCGAGGGCTGCTGCAACTTGAAGTAGACCCTTCTGAGCTTGATGGACATCAGGCGCTGAGTTGGGACGTCCTTTCTCAATAGAGCCCCCGTTATCTGTGGCAGGGAAGCCTTCTACCGCCCCTCGGCTGGGATTTAGCTGACCGCAAGCGCGGGAACTGGGCAGTGCCCTGCCGGGTCAGGCCACACCGGTGAGGCCAGCTTCTTAGAGAGGAGCGTTCTGGTCAGCCATCCAGATGTCTCCAGAAGGTGCACAAACGGGGCAAGAAAGCGAGGTCTCTCCTCTGGTGTGCAGCGGCGCACTGCCTCTGAACATAAAAAGTCACGTGGAGAGGATTAAAAATATATGCACGCTGGAGCAAAATGCCGTTGGAGCTGGCAGCTGTGTGAAGCCAAGAGGATATTTGCAGGGGGGGGCGTGCAACGCGGAAGGGGGGGGAACCGATGGTGAGCAGCTGATGTTCCCCTCCAGGCATCACATTGAAGGGCCTCATTTGCTCAGTGCTGCCAGCGTTGTGGCGGCTTCCAAAGTCCTGGGAAATGGCCGTGTGATCTCCCCCCCCCCGGCCAAACTCTGTGGCGGGGGGGGGGGGATTGGCCGCTGCGGCCTCTCTCGGAAGGCTGCAGAATTCGCCGTTCCAGGATTGGCATTGTGAAACCGGCTGCCATCATGCGCGATCGTGCTCGAGGGCACTGAAAGTGCTTCACATAGTTTTTGCAGCGATCTGGTGCGCTGGGCGGATACGACGGCCCCGTGCCCCTTGGGGTGGGTGGGTGCTGGGGGGTGGGGAGAGAATGACACCTGGCCTAAGACAAGCTGATGGCGTGTAGCGGTCGAGAGACTGAGCGGTGAGCCGGGAAGGTCCGGTTCAGGTCCCACGGATGCCGTGGCTGGCCTGTGGGACGTCTCTCCCTCTCTTTCAGCCTCGCTTCCCCTGCCCTCAGCTGCGATAATCGCAATCTCCCTTGCCGGGTTGTCGTCAGGCATTGATTTTAAAGCGCTTTAAAAATCCCCCTTCTTGTTGTGACCGTTCATCGCTGAGCTCTGTCCCTGAAAACGCTTTCTGGTTTTGCCTCCGCCTCTCAAGGAGACCTTTGACTACATTGGCAGCTCCCGCATGGTGTACGACATGCAGAACGACAAGTTCCCGGTCCAGCTGGACAGCATCCACTCCTTCCTGGAGCTGAGTCAGGTAGGGGCTCCTTCCCTCCCTTGGCTGAGAACGCCTGCCTGCCTCTTGTGGGCCCGAAAGTGGCTGTCCTGGCCTTGCTTTTCCATGTCTGGGAACCTGCAGAAGATGGGGCCGAAGATCCGAGCTGCCGCAGCGTGAGAACTCGTGGGTTGAGTCCGATTCCTGCCTCTCTTTCTGCTGCTGTCGCTCGGGGTCCCTGGTCAGCGGGAGGGGGGCTCCTTGGCTCTTCGCCAGAGAGCTGAGACTGCCCCAACAAGGGCTCCCATCCGAGCAGAGTGACGGGGGCTGCTTGTGTTGCAGGTGGCGCTACGGATTAACTCGGATCTGTGGATGCACACGGATCCCGTCTCTCAGAAGAACAAGTCTGTTGAGGTAAAAGCATGGAAACAGCTTCCGGTGGGATGGGCGTCCTGGCAGTGGGAGCCGACGGAGGCCGCCTGTGGCTCCCACCAGAGGCCTTCCTGGCCGCCCTAGAGCCCGGCAAGGCCCCACTGCGCACTCCTCCACGTGCTCTGCGCATGGCCCTGCCTCTCTGCCCCTCTGCGAAAACGTCCCGTTGCCACGTCTTGGTCCCCTCGTGTTTGTCACTAAAGCAATTTGCGTGCTTCCTGGGTCCTACACAAGCTGCGGGTCCTCGCTCTCTGTGGCTTCCAAATGCCTGCCAGAAGGCCTCTAAATCCCCCTGCAACCCGCCTGAATTGCACGCGGCCCCCAGCGCTTCTGGCAGGCTGTGCCTCAACAGGGGATGCGGCTTTGGAAGGCACAGAACCGGCCCGGTCCATTCTCTCCCGCTCTGTCTCTGTGTGTGTGAGCGTTGGGGGAGTGGATGGGCTGTTGTGAATGGGAAGGGGTGGGGTGCCCATGCTTGTGGCCCCTTGGGGGGGTACAGCTCTCCAGGATCAAAAGCCTGCCCCCCAACCGCTTCAGAGCAACTCCTTCATCCTTCCCTCCTACGAAAGCTCAGCCCGAGTACGCGTGCTTGAACGGAACCCACATTCTCTCCCCGTGTTCACCTGACACCCAGCTTCTCCTTCCTTCTGTTGTCTCTCCCGTGTCAAATTTTAGATTGTAGCCTCATAAGGGCAGGGACCTCCACGCGGAGGGATGGGGCTGCGTTAATGATGGTGCCCGGGGGGCGGGGGGGGTGAGTGTCAGAGAGCGGCGTAACGCTGCTGGGCTTGAGAAGGTCCGCAGAGGTGTTTGCTTGTGTGAGAAAGAGAGAGATCCTGGCTCGTGTGCCCCGGAGCGCTCCAACGGCCGCCTGGCCAGGCCCTGTGCCAAAGGTATCCGTGTCGATCCTCACCGTAGGCTGAGCAGGGGATGAACTCTTTGCTTCTCTTAGCTGTGTGGATGTTGCCGTCAGGTCGGCTTAGCTTCTGTTTCTTCCCCCCCCCCCCCCCCCCGCGACTGCTGCTCTCCAAAGCGGCCTCACAACAGCTACAACGTAATAATTAAGCTCATTACAGAAATGGCAGTAATTGCTGTTGTGCTCCTTGCTTCTTAGCAAAGCATTCAAAACATGGTGGAGACCTTGAAAAACAGCAGCGCCCACACCAGCGTGAGCCTGAACGAGATCGCCGCCTCTCAGCCCCTCCCGCCGTCCTCCTTCCAGCGTTTCCTGAGGGCCAAGCAGATCCCTGGCGTGGTTCTGGCGGACCACAACAGCACTTTCCAGAACAGGTAACGGCCCGGCGGGCCCGGCCCATCAGCTTGGCCGGCAACTCTGCATGCGTGGTTTCATTTTATCTTGTACACCGCTCCGAAATTTTTCAATGGGGAGCGGTATATAAATATTCTAAATAAATAAATATCAATGCTAGCCACCATTGCCAGTGTTAGAGGATCATGGGAGTTGTAGGCTGAAACATGTGGGGGGCAGAAGCTGCCCACCCCTGCCTTCAAGGAGATTACAGCTGCCCCTGAGGGTGGGGAGGTGTGTCTGGTGTTTTTAAAGTTGCCCCCCTATATTTCTCCCCACAATGTTTTGGAGGATTCAAGTTAGAATTCTGGAACGTTCTAGGAGTTTGATCCTTCCCTGTGCTGGCTGTTGTTCTGCATTGCGTTGCAAATATTTGCATTGTATTTTTTTATTTTTAACTCTATGGTATTTATTTATTACGCTTCTATACCGCCCCCGTAGCCAGGGCTCTCTGGGCGGTTTACAGAAATTCTAAAATTAAGATAAAAACGAGTATACAAAATTTAAAATTCTAAAACACAGAACATACACACATAAAGCGTTAAAAACCATTAAAAAAAACCTAAACGTGTGGGTGATTAAGATGTGCCGCCATATGCCTGGGCAACGAGGAAAGTCTTAACCTGGCGCTGGAAAGATAGCAGCGTTGGCGCCAGGCGAGCCTCGTCAGGGAGATCGTTCCACAGTCTGGGGGCCACCACCGAAAAGGCCCTGTCCCTCATTGCCACACGCCGAGCCTCTCTCGGAGTAGGCACCCGGAGGAGGACCTTAGATGTTGAACGTAGTGACCGGGTATATTCACGTCGGGAGAGGCGTTCCGTCAGGTATTGTGGTCCCAAGCCGTGTAAGGCTTTATAGGTCAAAACCAGCACCTTGAATTGAGCTCGGAAACATACAGGCAGCCAGTGCAAGCGGACCAGAGCAGGTGTTATATGGTCGAACCTTCTGGTTCCCAAAATCAATCTGGCCGCTGCATTTTGCACGAGCTGCAGCTTCCGAACCGCCTTCAAAGGCAGCCCTACGTAGAGGGCATTGCAGTAATCTAACTTGGAGGTTACCAGAGCACGGACAACTGAAGCCAGGTTATCCCTGTCTAGATAGGGGCGTAGCTGGGCCACCAACCGGAGTTTGTAGAAGGCGCTCCGTGCCACTGAGGTCACCTGAGCCTCAAGTGACAATTAACTGTTTTTAATCCGCCCAGAGAACGTTGGCTATTGGGTGGATTACAAATGAAATAAATAGATGAATTCCATTTGGCTTGTTCAGGTTCCCAGTCCTCAAGTCGCTCCTGCTACCGTTCCAGACCTCCTTCAGGCCCTGATCCCTGGGGTATCTCCGCAGTTGAAGAGGGTCTCTGTTCGGGAGGGGCCCACTCTGTCTTCCCCAGGGGTGGGGGCAACAGCCTGTGAGCCGTTCACTTCCTCCTGACAGCAGCCTGTAGGCCAGAAGGGCGTTTTGCCGTACAGCCAGTCCACTGATTCCACGTAGGCAGCCAGTTCCAGAATAAAGCCATCGAACAGAAATGCACCGCGTGTGTCTGGGCAGAGCTGGGCCGTACGTACGAGGCCCAAAACAGAGATGTAATCGTGGGAACAGGGAGTTCGGCTCACGTCTCCTTCTTTACTAGTGAAATTGTGAGCAAGACTTCTGAAAGATCACGGCGGTGACCTGAATGTTCATAGGGCTGCCGTGGAAAATATCTTTGGGGCAGGATCCGGCCGGAAGCCTGTCCGTTAGCTGCCCCTGTTCTACACAGGCACCCCCCACCCCCACTAGCTGCATAACTTGAAACGCGTTAAAGAGTCCTCGCAAGCTCTTTCTGGCGGTGGCCAGCAGAGGGGGGTCGCAGCCACCGTTTCACACGGGGATCAGGAACTGTCGTGATTGTATGGGGAGGGGAAGGAGCCTGCTGGGAAGAGCGAAGCAGTTGTGGATTCGGAGAGGGGGGGGAGGCGGAGGGCAGCAGACGGGTGCGATGTAATTAAAGAGGCGCAGCGTAATTGTTCTGACAGCCGCGAGAAATCCAGTTTCGTACTGAGAATGTTTCCCCGCTGCTGGCGGGCGGCCAGAGGTGGGCGAGCGGCGATGGAGCAGGCAGGGCGGCCTCATCCCTCTCCTCCAAGGGCTGCTCTCGAACACAGACAAACGGGAGATGGGGAGATGGCGTCTTTGTGGCAGCCGGGGGGAATCCAGGTGTTGCAGCAAGGGGGCTCTCCCCTCTCTCCCCCCCACCCCACAACATGACCCCCAGTCTCAGTGCCCCACCGCCACAAGGTGATTGTATGTTCCTTGCTGGCCCGGAACCAGAGGAGTCTGGGGACGGGGAGCCCAAATCGTCTTTGGCCCCATGCAGGCCAGCAGAGGCAGGAAGGTCAGGTCTGGAGCAAGAGGGCCTGAACCCCAGCCGGCCTGCTTCTCGGGCCCCTCCCTCTGGGCGCTGCAGGTGGGTGGGCGGGGGCGAACCCCTCGTGGCTGCAGGCCCGGCTGGGGGCTCAGGCATAGTGGCCTCCCACAGGTGTCCCTGAAAGGAAGCCTCCTTTAAGGTCGTCCACAAAAGAGCTGCATGTCCGGGGCAGATCCAGCCACACTGAGGCCGTGGCTGCCCACCTGCAGAGGCCTTTGGGGGTGACTCTGCTTCTTGCCCCACCATCCTCACGGTGGCAGCACCCGGGCTCTGGCTAAGCTCCTTCCTTCCCCAGGAAGGCTCCCCAGGCCCCTTCCTCATCGGGGACCCCCCCCCCTTGGATACTGCCTTCGGTATGGGTTCATTGTTGGTTTTGGGCTAATTTTCCTCCCTGTTTCGGTCTCTTGCTCTGCTTTTCTGTGGTTATTGAATAATGTTTCGGGTTTTGGTTTTTCCTGGGTTGGGGTACTTTGGCGTCTCGACCCTTCTGGGGGTGGTACAGAGGCTTGTGCCTCATAAGATAACTCAGCGCCACGTGTCTGGAGCGCTCTGCAAATGCCACGCGGCGTCCTGACGGCTGCATCCCTCGGCGCCGGTGGAGGCGTCCTGGCAGCAGGCCGCTTGCTCTCCGCCGCCGGCAGCCCGGCCTGACTTGGCAGAGGGGGCCCAGCTCGGGGCCTGCCTGTTAGAATGCCGCCGCGATGGGCCCGGGCATCTCGTGGTTGGCAGCGGGCGCGGCACACTTCTGCGGCCCTTTTGGCATGGGCCCGGACCCTTGAAACGGTGGGTGGGCGGGTGGGAGCTCTTTCTCTTTGGCCCCCAGGGCCCCCCTGCCTGCCCCACATCACCGGCTCCGGCCCTGGCTGCACTCCAAACCCGACGGGTGGGACCTGCCTGTGAGCAAGACGCATTTAGGAGTCGGGAGTGCAAGCTGCAGGGATCTGGCCCTTCCCCCCCCCCCCGCACCCACCCCGGCCCCCTTCCAATAAACGGCTTGAGCTCATCAAACAGGCAAAGCTGCAGAAGGGCCAAGTTAATTACAAAGCCTCATTAAACGCTTTGAGGAGAGGGGGAGAGGGGGGCTGTATTCCAGGCTGGGGCCCAGATTCCCCCCGCCCCCCTCCTTCCCAGGGGAAAACCTCCCGGCACCTGCTCCAGGCACACGACCTGTTCTTGAATGCCCCGCCAGGCCCTTGCTCAAAGCAGCCCCCCCTCCCTCCCCTCCTCTCCTCCTCCTCCCCCAGGTACTACCAGAGCATCTACGACACGCCGGAGAACATCCTGCTACATTACCCCCCAGGACTGAGCCCCGAGGAAGCCTTGAATTACAGGACGACCACGGCTGAGGTTGAGTGTGCTGCGGTGGTGGTGGTGGTGGGGGCACCCCTGTGGCCTTTCCAAAGGCTCCTGGGCAGGGAGCAGGGAGGGGGCTTCGGATGGCTGTGCGTTGCCTCGGGTGCCTGCTTGCCCTAGAGATGCGCCGGAGGAGGGCTGCTGGCCCTGCTCTCCCTGCGCCCGCCTTGATTAACGCGCCGCCCTCTCCTCTTCCTCGCAGTCCCTGGCAGACGTGGCCACCGTGGTGGCCCGGACTCTCTACCAGCTTGCAGGGGGAACAGCGAACGCCTCAGCTATCCAGGCGGACCCGGAGACGGTAGGGGCTGACAGGGGCCGAGCGCTTTGCGCGCTTCCCTTCCGCCTGGGCCCGTCCCTCGCACGGCGTGTCGCCTCGCCTCCTCGAACAGCTCTCTTTCCCTTCCCCCGCTCTTCATTTAAGGTTTGCGGTCCTCCCCCGCACCCACACTAAGGCTGCATGAACCCCAAGTGGCCGCAGGGAGCAGTCCTGGGCCGGCCGAAGCGTGCCCCTGACCAAAGGACCCTCCAAGTGGAGCCGTTTCTTCTGCCCTCTAGGCACAACGGGGGCCCTGGACTTGCCTCCCCCGCCCCCCCCCCCGAGTCCCGGCCTCCGGAATGGCCGCTCAAGCCCCACCCGCCCCCGAGTCCCTTCACAGCAGCTCTCTGGAGGTCTAGAAACGTCTTTTTTGGAAAGAGAAAAGCTGGCGTTCTTGGGGTGCTGAATTCTGTCCCCACTTCAAAGTTCTGCCCTGGGGTTGAAGCCTTTCATTCAGAAAGCCCCGGTTGGGTGGCGAGCGGCCCCCCGCAGCCAGCAGGACGGCTCAGGGGGAGTTTGAGCCTGAGCCTCTTGACCCCGGTCCTGCCGTTTGGGTCCACTGTGTCCGACGCTGCCTCGCCTCAGCCTCCGTGCCGCCTTCTCCTTCGCTCAGGGGGAGTTTGAGCCCGAGCCTCTTGACCCCGGTCCTGCCGTTTGGGTCCGCTGTGTCCGACGCTGCCTCGCCTCAGCCTCCGTGCCTCCTCCTCCTCCTCCGCAGGTCACGCGCATGCTGTACGGCTTCCTGGTCCGTGCGAACAACAGCTGGTTCCAGGGGATCATTAAGGCGGAGCTCAAGCGATACCTGGGTAAGGGCGGGCCCTGTGTGCATTTGTGGGAGGGGGGAGGGGACCCTTCGGGCCCGAGGCCTCCGCCCGGCCGGCCCCCCCTTCCCGCGGCAAACGCCCCTCTCCCGCTTCCTCCTAGTCGACGACCCCCCCCAGTACTACGTGGCCGTGTCCAGCCCCGTGAACGCCACCTACTTCGTCCAGCACGTCTTGGCCAACCTCACGGGCACCAGGCTCAACGACAGCGTCACCAAGGAGCAGTGCCTCAGCCTGGGCAAGGCCGCCAAGGGAGAGGTGAGTTTGCTCGCCCTGCTCGCTTCGCCCCGCCTGGGGGACGCTGGGATTTGTAGTCCACCACCTCTGGAGGGTGCCAGGTCAGAGTTGGCTGCTTTAGTGCTGGTGGAGCTTTCCTGCCTCCCCTCCCCGGCCAGGAATCTCTGAGGCCGCTGCCGTCTGCTCTGTTGGGTGGCTGCTCTCCAACGGGGGGTTCTCCCCCCCCCCCCGAAGCTCTGCTGTCGGAGGGGCCAGGAATTGAGCCTGGGGATCCCTGCTGTGCTCACTGCGAAGCGGCTTTCTGAGCGATTCCCCCTCCCCCAACGCTGCCCTGCAAAGCTGCAACTTCGTTAGGTCGGGAGAGGACAAAGTGCCCCCCACCCCCCAGGTCCCAATCCAGGGCCCCTCCAGCTCGCGGGCCCTGCTCACCTGGGGCACCCTGCGCCTCCGTAGCCGTTTGCTGCCGAATTTCAGCAGCAGACGCGACTATTGCAAAACTTTTTCCGCTTAAAAATTGAAATAAAGTCGTGGCAGGACGTGTTTCCCACCCTCTGCTGTGCAGGAACACCGTTGATCCATGAGTGTTTTTCCTGAATTGTTTTAACTTGCTAGAAGCTGTAAATCAAACTGCTTTTAATGGCTGCTTGTATTTTCTGTCTTTTTAGTCTTACGTTTTTAGGTGTTTTTTTTATTGTTTTAGAGTTACAATTTTATTGTTCGCTGCCTCAAGCTCTATTCAGGAAAGGAAGGGACTGTAAAGTGCTCTCAATAAATAGGTGTCCCAAATGTGTCACTTTCAAGAGCTCCTGGAAGCTAAAACGTCCGGCTCCCGTGAGAAGCAAACGTGACGCTGCCTTGCTCCTTCCCCCAAACGTGGGAGCAAGAATTCCCACCTCCCAGCTCCGTCCTGGGTCTGGGTCTGGCAAACATCTCTCCTTCTGTCGCTCCCGTTTCCTCTGCAGTCGTACGATTACGCCTGGGTGCAGGGCTCCCCGTCCCCCAACGCCACGTCCCCCCGCAAGCCGTTCTGCGTCAGGTCCACGGTCCACCTCTCCCAGGCGTCCTCCCCAGCCTTTGAGCTCCAGGACTGGGGCTCCACCGAGTACTCCACGTGGACAGAGAGCCGCTGGAAGGAGCTTCACGCCCGGATCTTCCTCGTGGCCAGCAAGCAGTTTGAGGTGAGTTGGCTGCACACAACCGAAAGAGCAAACCCGGCAGCAGGCTTGCTTGCTAACGGAGAGAAACTGCAACTCGACGCAGGTCTCTCTGCACGGCCGTGAGGGCTCTGGGGTTGACCCGACACTTGCTCTCAGGGCTGGACCCCGCGTGGCAGGAGGTGCCCTCGCTCTGTGGCTTGGACTTCACTGCTTGAAGGGATCTCTGGTAAAGGAGGCTGCGGAAGTCCTCAGCCTGAGACCTGCTACCGGCCAGAGCGGGCAATACTAGATGGGCGCAGGGTCTGACTCTGCATAAGGCCGCTTGAAACCTGATCGCCTGAGACTTTGGGAAGGGACGGAGCTCAGCAGTGGCCTTTTGCACGCAGCCGGGCCTGACTCGGGTGCCGGGCGCTTCCAGGACAGGCGAAGCGTGGCCGGGCCAGGCTCCTGCTTGCTGCAATCTGTGTAAATCGCAGGTCAGCAACCCAGCGTCCTCCCAGGGTTTTGGAGCACAACTCCAACAATCCTTGATGATTGGCCCATGCTGGCTGAGGCTGATGGGAGTTGTAGCCCAAAACATCTGGATGTCATAAGGCTGCCCACCTGTGGCATAGAAACTATACAAATTGAGTAAATATGTCATTTCCTCTCCCTTTATATAATTTTATTTTGGTTTTTGCCAATTGTGGGAAGCTGTGCAGTGCTTCCAGTGACAGGAAATCCTGTTCAGTTCCCTCCTCTGACTTCCGAGAGTTTAGCAGGCATTGGCCCACGTAATTTCAAATCCTTAAGGCCTAGCAACTTGTCTTGTTTTAATGAAATCTGTCGTACTGCGCTTACATGGAACTACTTGTAAGTGACCCCTCCTAGTAGAGCCGGTGTGGTGTAGAGGCTAAAGTGTTGGACTGGGAGTCGTGAGATCCGGGTTCTAGTCCCCACTCGGCCATGGAAACCCACTGGGTGACTTTGGGCCCATCACAGACTCTCAGCCCAACCCACCTCGCAGGGTGGTTGTTGTGAGGATAAAATCCACCCCGCTTCTAAAATCCCTCCCCTGACTTCCTATCTCTTACAGAATCCAATACAAGCTTCTTCTTCTCACTTTTAAAGCCTGTCATGATCTGGCTGCTCCCTACCTTCCGTCCCTTATTTCACTTCATCGCCCCGCTCGTGCCCTCCACTCCGATAACACCACGTCTCTTACCTGCCCAAGAGTTTCCACTTCTCTCGCTCGGCTTCGCCCGTTCTCGCTCGCTGCCCCCTATGCCTGCAATTCTCTTCCAGTGCATTTGCGGACCGCCACGTCAATTTCAGTTTTTAAATCTCGCTTGAAAACGTTTCTTTTCTCGAAAGCTTTTCAATCATAGCATGGTCATAGTAGTCTATATTTTAGTTTTAATGCCCCCTACCCCGGTTGGTTTTCCCCCTCCCTCCCCTGTCTGTTACGGTGATTTTAGATTGGAAGCCATATGGCAGAATGTCTTGTTTTATTCTGTACAGCGCCATGAACATTGATGGCGCTTTATAAATAAATAATAATAATAATAATGAGGAGAAGGATTAGGTACGCCGCCTTGGGTTCCATGGAGGAAAAAAGGTGGGATATAAATGTTATAAATAAATAAATACCTAGAGAGCTCCAGCTATTGGGTGGTATAGAAATGTAATTAATAAATAAATATTAATAAATAGAGGGCACACACGTTGCCTCCAGCAGCCTCAATTTCAAAGATGCTCCTCTGGCAAGATTGCAGGGTGGCTCTGGGCGTCTCTCCACGTCTCTTGTGCTGCTGCCAACTCCTTTTAGGTAGGAGTGTGCTCTCCGCACCGAAAATCTAGGGGTCCGATGGACCTCCGAAATCACGATGCGGTTAGGGGGCGGTTTCAAACCCGTTGGAAACCCGCGGTGGGGTTAGAAGATCGTTTGGAGCCCCGAATGGATCCGTAGTTTTTTTAGGCCACGTGCGGGCTCGTTTCATGTTGATAGACTGCTAACCGGACACTTCTAAGTTAGGAAGACACTGAGAGGTGAGGGAAGGGTAGTTTTGAGACTGACATCTGTGGCTAACCAATAGCCACAGTCTCCTCCCTGGCCCCCCTCCAATCACGTTGCTTAGGGGGAGGGATTGCAAATGATAAAAGGAAGAGCTCGTAGCTGTGCTCTTTCGCAATGTGGCTGAGGCTGACTGAGTGTCCCAGAAATGGGAAAGTTCCATCAGTTCTCCCTAGCACCATCCTATCTGGGGGCATTTTGAAGCCCCCTCTGCCCTTGTCCAGCAGGGCTAATGGGGCCAGGGGGCAGGAGCCTTGCCCACAGCACTGCCGCTACTGCTGCTGCCAGCCTGAGACTGACCGCTGGCTTGAAGGGGGTGCAGCCTCTGAAGATCTAGCATACCTGGGATCCTCTGCCACAAAAGAAAAATGACCCCAGGCGCTAGACTTGCGTTTTGAAGCAGAGGGTGTGGGTGGAGCCACACCTGACTTCTTCTCCTACATTTCATAGAATCATAAAATAGTAGGGTTGGAAGGGGCCTACAAGGCCATCGAGTCCACCCCCCTGCCTAATGCAGGAATCCACCCTAAAGCATCCCTGACAGATGGTTGTCCAGCTGCCTCTTGAAGGCCTCCAGTGTGGGAGAGCCCACCACCTCCCTAGTTCACGGGTTCCATTGTCGTACTGCTCTAACAGTCAGGACGTTTTTCCTGATGTCCAGCCGGAATCTGGCTTCCTTTAACTTGAGCCCGTTATTCCGTGTCCTGGTTCCATTGTCGTATTTTATTTATTTATTTATTAATTTCTATACCGCCCAATAGCCAGAGCTCTCTGGGCGGTTCACAAAAATTGTTAGACTGCTCTGACAGTCAGGAAGTTTTTCCTGATGTCCAGCCAGAATCTGGCTTCCTTTAACTTGAGCCCGTTATTCCGTGTCCTGCACTCTGGGAGGATCGAGAAGAGATCCTGGCCCTCCTCTGTGTGACAACCTTTTAAGTATTTGAAGAGTGCTCTCATGTCTCCCCTCAATCTTCTCTCAAGCTCTCTTGAGAGAAGATGAAGCGCATCTGAAGTGTGTGTGTGGGGGGGGGGCAATGGTTGGAGGTATTGTTGTTTTTAAAATTCCTAATAATCAAGGTATGAAAGGATCTGCATCCATCTTTGCATGGCTAAAGCCCTACTTAAGAGCTTAGAAATTACAGAGACGTAAGCATTTCTGTTAATTCCCATTGATGATAATAGAGTAGTTCTCCGAAAATGGAACAGCGCAGGGAGACAGAGCCTCATCAGAGTTCTGCCCTGAATTTCAGGGAGGAGCAGACCCGCTCTGCACACCCGCTTCTAAGTCCTGTTCGTTTCCTTTCTATCCTTTTCTGCAGATCATTATACTGATCATGGGCCTTGCTATTCTGATTGTTTCCTTTGTCGCCACCTACTTCATCAACGCCAAAGCAGATGTGCTTTTCACCACCCCGGGAGACTCTGGGGCTGTGGCGTATTGAAACCTGGTTGGGGAAAGCCTTGTGCTCAAAACCAGGCAAGGTGGAGAACGTGAAATTGCTGGTAGAACAACACTGGAGCTCCTTCGCCAGTTAACACGGACTGTGGAACTACGAGGGGTGTCTCCTTCTCTCCCCCCCCCTCAAATAAACCCTTGTGCTGCAAGAAGGTATTGGCAATACAGGGACTGTTTTTTGGTGAAGGAGGGGTGAGTTTATCCAGGTCTCCCCCACCTTCGTTTTGCATGGCTGTCCAGAGAAGGTGAGGTCTGAAGCCTGGCCCACCTGGATACCTGGCACGCACCTCTGTAAGGACAGGAGCCGGTTGCTGGGAAAACCCTCTCCAGGGGTCTGTGCAGATGGGGACCTTTCTTCAGTCTCTTTGGTCCTCCCTCTTCCATTATTGTAAAGTTCCAGATTAGCAGAGCAGTTGCTCAAATCCTTTGATCTGTGTGTATCAAGATGAAAATAAAGAGGGACGCGCCTGGGGTGGGTGGGGAGGAGGCTGGGATGTTGGGTGTAAAATATCCTTTTTTAAAAATTTGGAATTTTTGTATATATAATATAAATAGCTTGGTTTAATTAAAAAAAAACCTACTTACAAATTAAATCCATTGATCCCATTATGGCTTTTATGTCTTCTTTGGGTGACCAAGGAATCGAGGGCTTTGTGCCTGGGGTGGAGTGGTGAGTGGGTCAGTCTCTCCTGACCTGGAGAGCGTGTGACTTTTACGTCACCCCCAATAGAAGCCAAAGAGGTATTCTGAGATGAGGTTTGAGCCTCCAGGATGTGCAAGGTGGAAGACAAGCAGAGCTGTGTGAAACAACAGGAAAACTGACACTGTGTTTTTGAAAAAGAAAGCTGCTAGTCCTCATGGCTGTGAAGGCAAGCTTGAAAAGTGTGTAAGTAGCTCCTGGTAAGATCACATTCATGAAGAGCAATGGGGGGAATATAGAGCAGGAGGTGAACAGGAAACTGCACCGGTGGACCTTGGGGGATGGGAGAGTGAGACTTAAATCTCCATCTAGGCCCAACTGGGTTTGGGCATTTGGCAACCTACGTGGATGACCAAACGTTACCAGATTCCAGCTGTGGTGCAAGTAGAAGTCGTGGAGCTCCTGAGCTCAAGTGCAAATTCTAGGCCCAAACAAAACGTTGCAAAACTATTTTTTTTTCAATGTTTAGGCCTGGTCCCTGTAGTGTAGGGGAAGGAATTTCAGGTTATCAATTGGAATCTGATTTTGAACCATAAAGAAAAAGGCCTAGAAAGGTACCAGCCAACACAGGAAGCTGGAGAGGAGCTTCTCCCAGGATCTTCAGCCAGGGATGAATCTTCACCGGACTTTATCAGCAAAAACGCGAACAACTCAGAGTCTGTGGGAACTCAGCAATCCTTGGAGGTGAACGGGACTTCCGAGCTGACGGATCCCAGAGTCCGCCGCAGATTAAGACGGGCGGCGCTAAAAGAAGGCGAGAGTCGATCAGCTCAGCTAGCGTCTGGCCAAAGGCTTCTTCAGAGGAACCCTCCCTGAAGTTAAGGGAAAAGACCTTCCCTTTCATTGAAAGGACAATTGTCTCGCCTAGTCGGCCAAGTTTTAGCCTGGAGGAAAGTTCCTAGTGTTTAAACTCTCTTCAGGTGCAAAGCGGTGTTTATTGGCTGAATAAAGTTTTGTGGATTGCTTGGCAGGTGCTTATCAACACCAGAAGCCTGAAGCTCTGTTAAAGTATATCAGTTAAAGTATATCAAAATGGTCCTAACCAGAGAAGGATATAAGCAACTGGGCCTCACCCCCACAACAACTATGAAGGCAACGCACCGAAAGGGTCACAGGCAACCCAAAATAACTTGGCAGGCCTCTTTATTGCCTCGCGCTGCAGCGGGAGGGCTTGGGAACACGACAGGCTGCCCCAATTGCTTAGTGTCCAATTCTTAGAGCAAAATGGTAGGAAACATATTGAATCCTATCCCTGCCCCACAGCTTCCCTCCCCACCATCTGCCCCTTAGAGCACGTTGTTCCACAGCTGAGCACTGACACAAAATACGAGGTTTGCTCACAGGGAAAAGTCCTTGCTGCTTTTGCTCTAAAAAACAGACCTGGCTTTGACCAAAGTTTGAGATTGATAAACAAATGGTCAAAGAACACCTAATTTCCTTGAATGAGTTCAAATCTCCAGGGCCCGATGAACTGCATCCAAGAGTAATGAAGGAGCTAGCGGAAGAACTCTCAGAACCTTTGTCTATTATCTTTGCAAAATCATGGAAGATGGGTGAGGTGCCGGACGACTGGAGGAGGGCTAACGTTGTCCCTATCTTCAAAACGGGCAAAAAGGAGGAACCTGGGAACTACAGACCAGTCAGTCTGACATCCATCCCTGGGAAAATTCTGGAGCAGATTATAAAGAAGTCAATCTGCCGTGATTATTAGAAGCCAGCATGGATTTGTCAGGAACAAATCCTGTCAGACTAATTTGATCTCATTTTTTGATAGGGTAACCTCCCTTGTGGACTGTGGGAATACTGTCGACGTCATATATCTTGACTTCAGCAAAGCTTTTGACAAAGTACCACATGACATTCTGATTAACAAACTAGCTAAAAGTGGGCTAGATGGAACAACTATTAGGTGGATCCACAGTTGGCTACAGAATCGGACTCAAAGAGTACTTATCAATGGAACCTTCTCAAACTGGGGAGAGGCAACGAGTGGGGTGCCGCAGGGCTCAGTCCTGGGCCCAGTGCTCTTCAACGTTTTTATTAATGATTTGGACGAGGAGGGGCAGGGAACGCTGATCAAATTTGCAGATGACACCAAATTGGGTGGGATAGCTAATACCCTGGAAGACAGAAACAAACTTCAAAGTGATCTTGATAGGCTGGAGTGCTGGGCTGAAAACAACAGGATGAAATTTAATAGGGATAAATGCCAAGTTCTACATTTAGGAAATAGAAACCAAATGCACAGTTACAAGATGGGAGATACTTGGCTCAGCAATACTATAAACGAGAAGAATCTTGGAATTGTTGTAGATCACAAGCTGAACATGAGCCAACAGTGAGATATAGCTGCAGGAAAGGCAAATGCTATTTTGGGCTGCATTAATAGGAGTATAGCTTCCAAATCACGTGAGGTACTGGTTCCTCTCTATTCGGCCCTGGTTAGGCCTCCTCTAGAGTATTGCTTCCAGTTCTGGGCTCCACAATTCAAGAAGGATGCAGACAAGCTGGAGCGTGTACAGAGGAGGGCAACCAGGATGATCAGGGGTCTGGAAACAAAGCCCTATGAAGAGAGACTGAAAGAGCTGGGCATGTTTAGCCGGGAGAAGAGAAGATTGAGGGGAGACATGAGAGCACTCTTCAAAAACTTACAAGGTTGTCACACAGAGGAGGGCCAGGATCTCCTCTCGATCCTCCCAGAGTGCAGGACACGGAATAACGGGCTCAAGTTAAAGGAAGCCAGATTCCAGCTAGGCATCAGGAAAAACGTCCTGACTGTTAGAGCAGTACGACAATGGAATCAGTTACCTAGGGAGGTTGTGGGCTCTCCCACACGAGAGGCCTTCAAGAGGCAGCTGGACAAGCATCTGTCAGGGATGCTTTAGCGTGGATTCCTGCATTGAGCAGGGGGTTGGACTTGATGGCCTTATAGGCCCCTTCCCAACTTTATTATTCTATGATTCTATAAAATTACCTGCTGCCATCACAACCACCTTGGCCCTTAATTTTTGGTGAATATAAAACCCCATCACCATACAGAGAGCTTTAGCCTTACCTGGATTTTAAACAAGTGGTAACATAAGAGGCATCCGGCTGGATCAGACACAATGTCCAAATATTTAGTCCAGCAGAGGCCAGCCAGGTGGCTTTATGTCCTGCTTGCTTATTTATTTATTTATTTATTTATTTATTTAATTAGTATTTATAAAGAGATTGCATCTAAAGATTTCAAAGTGGTGTACACATTTAATAAAAATACAAAAACAAAGGACATAGAGCCATAGACCACGTTCTGTCTACATAATATAGAAGGCTGGACCACATGGGGAAAGCTTGCATCAACAGGTGGGTCTTCAAATGAAAAGGGCATGTCTCATTTTAGGGGGAAGATGTTTCCTCAGAGTGGGTGCCGCTGCACTAAATGCCCTGCTCCGAACTGCTGTGGGGCAGGCCTCAGGAGTCCATGGCAACCTCAGGAGGCCTCTCCAAGTGACCCCAAGGCTTGGGTGGGTCTAAACAGGAGAAAGCTGTCCCTTGCATTACCAGGTCCCATGATTTAGGGCTTGTGGACTTCCTGACCCACAGAAGCTGCCATTGATCCATCTAGCTCTGTATTCACTACCCCAGCCTACTGCTTTGCAGATATGTTGAACTACTACTTCCATTGGCCAAGTGGCTCTCAAGATGAGGGCTTTCATCAGCCAAAGAGCAACCTGGGAGCTTTTGCATGCCAAGTGGGGTTTCTAACGTTGAGTGATGGCCATGGCCTCCTCACTCCCTATTTCCACCGATTCCAGATTAAATAAAGTTTTATTAAAGAACTGCGAAGAAGGAAGGAATTGGAGAGGGATTTAGGTGAAGCAGGCAAACGGCATGAGAAAAATCAGGTTAAAACTGTCAACTTGCCTAAGCGTGAAAATATTCTAAGCAGCATTTCGATTCAGCATCTTGAAGTTAAGCGTTTTCCACAGCGCTCTACAGACCCGTTTGTCTGTGTGTGGGGTGACAGTGGGGGGCGGGGATTCCTCCAATCAGGCATAATCTTATGGGCCTATAGACACCTCTACAAGGTATGGCACGTTCTGCATGAAGGGGTTTCTGCATTGAGCAGGGGGTTGGACTCAATGACCTTAGAGGCTCCTTCCAACTCTATGATTCTACACGGAGACAGCATGTTGACATCACTGCAGGAAACGAGTTGCAGCTACAGGTGAGGTGATTTCACTTATCTCCCCATTAGACAGAATAATTACAGGGGATTTCCTGGCCTGCAGGACGCTCTGTGAATGGTACGGGAGCAATTCAGCCATTGCGAAGAGTAAACGAGATGTTTTTGCAAAGGTGCTTATTTTCAGGCCTTTTTCCTTCCCCAAACTTTCCTAATCCCCTCTTGGAGCGACTCACTTCGATGGCCTTGCCACATCTCTTTTGGCAGCTAATTCTATTAATTAACCAGAATAAATACTTCCTTCTGTCCTGAATCTACAGCTGATCAATTTCATTGCGTGATCTCAAGTTCTCGTATTCTTGAGAGGCAGCGGAACCGCCCCCCTCTCCACTTTCTCTGCAGCATCCGTAAACCTTGCTCACGAGTAATCATAGAATCACAGAATAGCAGAATTGGAAGGGTCCTCCAAGGCCATCGAGTCCAACCCCCTGCTCAATGCAGGAATCCACCCTAAAGCATCCCTGACAGATGGTTGTCCAGCTGCCTCTTGAAGGCCTCTAGTGTGGGAGAGCCCACAACCTCACCAGGCAACTCATTCCATTCTTGTACTGCTCTAACAGTCAAGACGTTTTTCCTGATGTCCAGCTGGAATCTGGCTTCCTTTAACTTGAGCCCGTTATTCCGTGTCCTGCACTCTGGGAGGATCAAGAAGAGATCCTGGCCCTCCTCTGTGTGACAACCTTTTAAGTATTTGAAGAGTGCTAACACGTCTCCCCTCAATCTTCTCTTCTCCAGGCTAAACATGCCCAGTTCTTTCAGTCTCTCTTCATAGGGCTTTGTTTCCAGAGCCCTGATCATCCTGGTTGCCCTCCTCTGAACACGCTCCAGCTTGTCTGCGTCCTTCTTGAATTGTGGAGCCCAGAACTGGACGCAATACTCTCGATGAGGCCTAACCAGGGCCGAATAGAGAGGAACCAGTACCTCACACGATTTGGAAGCTCTACTTCTATTAATGCAGCCCAAAATAGCGTTTGCCTTTCTTGCAGCCCTATCGCACTGTTGGCTCATATTCAGCTCATTTCTAAACTAGGAAGCGTCAAGCGCCTTGGCTTTCCCTTGCAGGGAAGGTGCTCCAGCCCCCGTGACAATTTTGGGTACCGTTTTCCCGCACCCTTTTTTTAGCTCTTCAGCTTCTTTTCTTTGAGCGTGACAACCAGAAGCATATGTAGTGTTGTAAATGCACTATTCCAGATAGAAAGACAGTGAAAGATGGGGGGGATTTTATTTCCTTCTGTGATTCCCTCCCCCCCCCCCCCCGTTTGGAATGAGAAGCGCATCTTTTTATCCGCTCTCCTCTCCCTCCCACCAACCCTTGGATCTGGCGGCTGGCAAAGCGAAGAGGCAGCTGCCCCGGTTCTCCATCCTTCCACAGCGGGCCAAGAGGTCTCCCTGCGGACGGTGCAGTCAGCTCTTCCCCCTGTCCCCAGGCTTCTGGCTGCTGAAAGCCCAGTAGCAGAGGGAGGACCACCAAGGCCGAAGCAGGCCCCTTGCCTGGCCATTTCTGACTCCCTCCGTCCAGCCATCTTCTCAACGGAGAAGTGAAGTCGCAGGCTGTAGAAACCTGCCTGCCTCCGTTCCCCCGATGCTGCCGCTCTTCACAATAGCAGGGCAGGTCGCTCAGGGGTAGACCCCCAGGCTTGATTTCCCGGCGTCTCCAGCTGATGCGACGTCAGGGGGAAACCGGGAGGCGCTCCCTGGCAGAGGCTTTGGGACAGCTGCAGGTGCCGGGATGGAGAAAACTCCCCCTTGCCTTGGCAACCAGGAAAGCAAAACAAGAGTGGGACGAAGCGTGTGCTTTCCCTAGCAAGTGCATGTGCCACCTGACTGGGCGTCATTTGTTCCTGGGAGTACCTGAGCATGTGCAAAGTGCCTTTCCTGCAGCTCTGGACAACTGCAGCCTCACTTTACAGGCCTCCCCCTGTTGCTGTTGGGCGGCCCTAAGCAGAAGGCCTCAAGTTCACTGCCCAGGCGAAAAGGCCTGGAAGCCCCCTCCCTGCCTGGGGCGCTGCGGCCAGTTAGAGGAGGTGGCCCTAGACGAAGCCCCACTGGCCTGCAAAAGGGAGCAAAACACTCCCCCCGATGCCTGGTTGTGCCTCGGTGTTTTTTCTCAAAAGACAAGCACCCCCGCTTCCTTTACTGACGGTTCGCTCAGCAGTGGGACGATGCATGCAGAAGGTTGTAAACAGAGCAGTCCCTCGAAACTTATTTTCATAATGTGGAAGAGCTTAATGGATCAGGGCCCACAGGATGACTTCGGCCACGGCAGCGATATTTCCGCAGGGTACCACCTCTCCAACCCTGGAGACAGTGCTCCCACGGTGCCGGAGGTCAGCCTTACCTTCTCCCTGGCATGCTAGCTTTTCATCTGCAGGGAGTACATAAGCAGAAGCATCCGCTTCTGGGAGTGCCCGCCACCTGCACTGGGAAATCACACCATTCAGGTATCAGGCTTGTCTCTTCTGTAAGAACTGTGACGTAACGTTGCTGTTTAGCAGCACATCAGTGATCTGTGACGATGCAGCGTCAGGAGTGTGATCAGGAGAACAACGCAGGGGGAAAAGGCTAAACTCCCATCCTCCAACCTCCCAGATGTGTAGGTTTTGTCTGCCAGGGCCTTAAAGGCCAGCTGTAGCCTTGAAAGTGGGCAAATTGGGCTTCTTGCAGAGGTGGTTCTTTTTCCTTGCTTGCTTCAGTCTCCGCTTCTGCCTATCCCTAGCTGCTCTTTGCAAAGGAGGAGGCACAGCTGGGGGACGTACAACTGCCTATTCCCATGACTTTGCATGAATTAGACCATCCCTAATGCTAATAAGCAGTGGTGGATAAATCCCACTGACTTAGGACCTGCTTGATTTGCTTTTGTTGACCAGGAAAAGGTTTGAGCAGGCACTCAGGTCAAGTTAAGAGCATCAGAAGAGCCCTGCAGTGGGATCACATCAAAGGCAGGGGTGTCCACCTCTTCCAGCCCCCCCAGCTTCCAACTGAGGCCAGCTGGGTTCTTCTGAGAAGCCGGCCCTGCCATTAGGCAGAGTGAGATGGCCGCTGCAGGCAGCTGATTTGTAATATTCTCAAAGGACAGTGGAACTACTTTTTAAAGCAATTCTAAAAAATGTTGAAATACTACATTTTAAATGCCATTTTAAAATGAATGTGTTAGTCTTTCATGTGTGTCTTACTGGGCCCTTGTTTGTTCATCTAAAATTATAGAATAGTAGAGTTGGAAGGGGCCTCTAAGGCCATCCAGTCCAACCCCCTGCTCAATTCAGGAATCCCCCTTAAAGCATCCCTGACGGATGGCTGTCCAGCTGCCTCTAGGGTGGGAGAGCCCACAACCTCCCTAGGTCATGGGTCCCATTGTCACACTGCTCTAACAGTCAGGAGGTTTTTCCTGATGTCCAGCTGGAATCTGGCTTCCTGTACCTTGAGCCCATTATTCTGTGTCCTGCACTCTGGGATGATGGAGAAGAGATCCTGGCCCTCCTCTGTGTGACAACCTTTCAAGGATTTGACGAGTGCTATCCTGTCTCCCCTCAGCCTTCTCTTCTCAAGGCTGAACATGCCCAGTTCTTTCAGTCTCTCCTCATAGGGCTTTGTTTCCAGACCCCTAAATGGCCCTCTTGCCCTGTTTGTGCAGATGAACAGATTCTGTGGCTGAGTATTTGGTGCTTTGCCTGCAGACAGCCTCTCCCTCCCAGGTTCTCTCATGGCATCTCCACTTCGAGCCACCTTGGGCAGCCAGTGTTGGGAAAGATTCTGCAGGGCGCCTGCCCGCCAGAGGAGGAGACTGGGCTAGATTGAGAGCGTCTCCTGGCAGAAGGCAGCTTCCTGAGTTCCTGGTTTGGCCCCTCTCGAGATTCCACTCCTTTCCCCAGAGGAGACCCGGAGAAGGCTAAAGCCCTCCAGAGCCTGAGTCTTGACAACCTCACAGACCAGCTTTTCCAGATGTTTTGGACTACAATTCCCAGCATTCTTGACCATTGGACATGCTGTCTGAGACTGATGGGCATTGGAGCCCAAAATATCTGGAGTTCACCAGCTTGGGAAAGGCTGCTACAGACCATAGGTGCCATAATTCTACCACAGAAACCCTTCGTAGATCAGGTAAGGGTCAGTTCAGGGATCTGAGTGTCACAAGAAGGGTCAGTTCAGGGATCTGAGGTGACCACCCCAAGCTCTAGTCAAAAGAGGAAATTGCCAGATGACTATCAACCTGGCCCATGTTACAACTCTATTTTTTAATGAACGAATGAATGGATGGATGATTTAAAACCTTTAAACTTCTTGTTTTATATCAGTATCTTCTGTGCCTGAATGAAGTATGCTGTGTAACTCAGTATCTTCAGAGATGAGTTCTTGACCATGTTGTTTCATTACAGAGCTGATGTCCACATCGTGGTAAAGGGATTGAGCTGCCAGTCAATGTATTTATTTCATTTTATTTCTATACCGCCCGATAGCTGAAACTCTCTGGTGGTTCACCAAAATTAAAACCACAAGGTACAGCATAAAATATTAACTAATAGAAGCTCAAACCACAATATAAAAGTACAACTAGGATAAAACCAAGCAGAAACACAGGGATTTAAAATACAGATTTAAAACAGCAAAGCTTAAAAGGCTAGGATGCTAAAATACTGGGAAAATAAAGAGGTCTTCACTTGGTGCCAAAAGGAGCACAACGTAGGCACCAGGCGAATCTCTCTGGAGAGCTCATTTCACAGCCGGGGGGCCACAGCAGAAAAGGCCCTGCTCCTGGTAGCCACCCGCCTCACTGCCTCAAGTGGTGCCTCAGCCCTGCCCAACCTCAGTGTGAGTCCTTAGTCAGGTCACTCTCTTCCACCCTCATCCTCCCCCACCTGCAATATGAATGACTTAGAATCATAGAGTTGGAAGGGGTCTTTAAGGTCATCTAGTCCACCCCCTGCTCAATGCACACATAGAATCATAGAATCATAGAATAGCAGAGTTGGAAGGGGCCTACAAGGCCATCGAGTCCAACCCCCTGCTCAATGCAGGAATCCACCCTAAAGCATCCCCGACAGATGGTTGTCCAGCTGCCTCTTGAATGCCTCTAGTGTGGGAGAGCCCACAACCTCCCTAGGTAGCTGATTCCACCGTCGCACTGCTCTAACAGTCAGGAAGTTTTTCCTGATGTCCAGCCGGAATCTGGCTTCCTTTAACTTGAGCCCGTTATTCCGTGTCCTGCACTCTGGGAGGATCGAGAAGAGATCCTGGCCCTCCTCTATGTGACAACCTTTTAAGTATTTGAAGAGTGTTATCATGTCTCCCCTCAATCTTCTCTTCTCCAGGCTAAACATGCCCAGTTCTTTCAGTCTCTCTTCATAGGGCTTTGTTTCTAGACCTCTGATCATCCTGGTTGCCCTCTTCTGAACACGCTCCACATATTTACAAGGTTGTTATAAGGATTCCAGCCAGGTCACATATGTATTTATTTAGCCAATTTATAAACTGTTTTGAAGTCAACTTGGAACGTCTTTAAATGAGTGTTTTATAGCACATTCAGCCTCCTGGGCCATTTTCCTAATAAAACCTCAGAAAACCCGAATCAATATTTGTTGTGTTTTCCTGCAATGTGCAAACAAAGTTGCACTCTAAAATGCTCACTAGAGGGCGCTGCCCCCAATCAACTGCATTGAGCCTGTACCAGCCAGGTGGTTGCTGCTCCCTTCCTTGTGTAATTACAGCTTGTTGCAGAAGCGGGAGAGAAGCAGGAAGCAGAGCCACGGTAAGGGAATGCGATTTCCCCCACCTGAAGGAGCTCTTGGAGTTGTTTACAGCACAAAAGTTTCATCAACACAATGTCCATTCTTAACCTGTCTAAAAACGGAGGATTCAAAATGTCGTAGTTAAAACATTTGAAATAATAATAATAAACTACTCTCAATTAAAACATTTAAAATCAGAGAACTAGCCATTTATTTGACCAATTAAGCCTTGTAAAATGGTGATAACAACCGTAATTGTGTATATAGTCAAGGCATTTAAAATACATGGTCTTCCAGTAGTTCTTCCAAAAGCTATGAAAAGTCCAATACCATCCCTTCTTCTGGGTTTGGGTTTTGTTATTCGCCACACTTAGCAAATAACTTCAAAGTCCATGACGCACCATGCGCACACGCAGCGCTCATGCACACACACACTCCAATTTAGCCTGCTTTCTGCACACTGCTTCTTGGCTTCCTGCCTCGCCATCTCCTATGTAACTCGGATACCAATATTTGAGCTCAAGGGAGAATTCCCTTCATCCAAGCTTGCTTTGCTTTAGTAATTAGCTATGGCAGCAGGAGGAATTGTGCAAAAAACTAAAAACCTGGGCAGAAAGTCAAACAGTCTCCTTTGCAAAAGGTCCGCTGCCTTGGAAGCTCCTGCATTTGTTCATTTTTATTTATTTATTTATTTATTTATTACATTTCTATACCACCCAATAGCCGGAGCTCTCTTTTAAGGAGCCATGCAAGAGTCTTTGTCGTTCCCGCTGTAACCTGGCTCTCCCTCTGGCAATAGTCCAAAAGGAAAACGCTAAAATCCATGTTAGCGTAATACTTTTATATGGGTGACCCTATGGAAAGGAGGACAGGGCTCCTGTATCTTTAACTGTTGTATAGAAAAGGGAATTTCAGCAGGTGCCACTGGTATGCCTGCAGCACAGGGTGAAATTGCCTCTTCATCCCAACAGTTAATGCTGCAGGAGCCCTGCCCTCTCGTGTATCTGTTCACTCTAGCTGTACTACAAATGACACCTGCTGAATTTCCCTTCTCTCTGCAATGGTTAAAGATACACGAGTGCTGTCCTCCTTTCCATAGGGTCACCCTACTTTTATTAGACCAAGGCAGGATCTACACTACTGCTTGTAATGGTTTAGAAGGGTTATGACAACTGTTCAGGCCCAGGACACATTACATATACTGTTTTCATACCGTTTTAAAAGTGTTATATCCTGCTTGGTGTGGATTGGCCCCAACTAAAGGCCGCCAAATACTTTTGAGTCCTTCAGAACCTTTCATCAGGTAAGATGGTAAACAGAGCATAAAAAAAGAAAGAAAAGGTGGGGAGGGAAAATGTGTCTGTGTTCTGGAGCCTGCATTTGCTTTGGAGCGAAAGAAAGGCCTGGGACGGGGCACTCTGCGCTTCTGGAGCAGGGACAGAACTGGGGGCAAGGACTGTTCCACCACTTACAGCTGCTGGCATCTGCCACACCTCCCCAACACATGCACACACGTCCATTCAGTCAAACAACCATGCGCCATATTCACCCATACACTCTCTCACACACATGCCTCTTCCCTCCTTTGCTTGCTTCTCTGGGAGGGGAGGCACAGGAAACACGTCCTTCTAGGCCCTCCCCGCTCTGGTCTGGGCCTTCTCCTTGGCCTTTTCCCTGGTAAATTGGGCCCTAGCCCCGGTTACCCTGGAGAAGCCTCATTTTTCCGGGTCACCCTATCAAAGCATAATGGGCCACAGGTGTTTAGGTACTGTTCCCCTTCTACCCCACCTCTCCTCTAGCTCTCATGTACCTGGTAACTCATCCACTGTGCCGTCCCGTGTTGCACTTAATGCACATTAAAGCTATTTAATGCCAGGTTGGTCTACAATAAGACCGCACTTATTCATGATTTAATCATGGATGAGATGGCCGAGGCTTGGGTGGGATTGACATGATCTCTTTCCGCCTACCTGGGTCCTCGGTGCAACACCAACATAGATTGGAGGGCCGAGGAGGGGCTGCGGTGTGAGGGCCACCATGGTTCATAGAACCACCATCTCTCTCACCAGGAAGCCGCTCCACCTTGGGACAGGCCTTGTTGCACCTGGTGTTGGGCCACAGAGACAGATTGGGGTGCTGCTGCTGCTGGTGGACCGCCTGCCCTGCTGTCCAGCATCCTCCCTGACCGAGCTGGCGGAGGGGGTCTTGGGTGTGGTGTCGGAGGAACCCAGGCTGGTGGTTCTGGGTGACTTCCAACTTTCATGCTGAGCTGTCTCTGGAGCTCCAGATTGGGACTTCATGGTCTCCAAGACAACCATGGGGCTATCTCCGTTTGTCACCAGCCCAACACATGAAGCAGGGCAAGCCCTTGATCAGTTTTTTTGCTCCAAATTGTGAGTTTAGTAATCTGCAATGGAGAGGAGGGCTCCCGAGTGACCCCATCGTTATGGTCAGATCACTTCCTAATGAGATTTGAATTCAGAGCGTTACTTCCCTCCTGCAGGGGTGGGGGACCCATTTGGATGGTCTGCCCCAGGAGACTGATGGAATCCAATGGATTCCCGAATGCTCTTGGGGATTTTCCAGTGGAGAGAGCTGGTGATCCAGCTGAGGCATTTCCCAGACAGGCTGTCTAAGCTTCGGAACCACTTTGGTTTGGAATTCAAATCTGGAACTGAAATCGTGCACAGCTCAAAGAAAGAAAGAGCCAAAATCCGCATTGGAACAAAGTCTGGATTGTCACCCTTGGCATGGGGTGGGTGGGTGAGACCCCTCCTCCTGTTTTGAACTTTTGGGAAATTGAACATCACACAAACTTAACTCACTGCCAATGATGAGGAAATTGCCATTTTTAAAAACTCCTCCAAACCTTAAACTACAGAGGGAACACGAATTATTGAGTTGGGAAGAAACAATAATCTCTTTGTCAATTTGAATTTCCAGAAGATGGGCACACCCACAGTCTGGGACATTTTGGAGCCTACATATTGAAATGCTTCCCAGATTTACAAGCTATATCCCCAATTTTGTGGGGAGAAGCCTTTTTCCTAGATTTATGCTCATTCTGTTTGAAATGCCCTTGGAGGAAATCCATGGCAGGAGAAAAATGTTCCAAATTTGGGAGAGCTTTTTAGTTTTCCATGTTTAATTTTTTTTTAAAAAAATTATTGATTGCCTGGGAAACAGAATTTAGATAATGCTCCCCGCATTATTTTATTTTCTCAGTATTTTAACACCTAATTTAACTTACATTTAAACTTTGCTGTTTTAACTCCGTATTTTAACCTATATTAATTTCTGCTGTGTGGTTTTCCCCTGGTTGTGCTTTTTATATTGTATTTTGTATTTGTGTTTTTAGATTGTTGGTTGTTTTACTGTGCTCTTCATGGTTTTAATTTTTGTGAACCGCTCAGAGAGCTTTGGCTATTGGGCGGTATAAAAATGTAATAAATAAATAAATAAAATAAATAGCTCTTTTTATATGAGTTAAGGAAAAATATGTGATGGTGTGAAAATAAAAGATATTGACTATTATTTATTTATTTATTGCATTTATATCCTGCCTTTTTTCCTCCAAGGAACCCAAGGCGGTGTACATAATCCTCACAACAACAACCCTGCGAGGTGGGTTAGGCTGAGAGTCTGTGACTGGCCCAAAGTCACCTAGTGGGTTTCCATGGCCGAGAGGGGACTAGAACCTTGATCTCCCAGTCCAACACCTTAGCCACTACACCACACTGGCTTTTCTACATTTAAGCAACTCAAGAAATGTTTTCAGTTTTTATTTTACACGTTTAGACATTGCAGAAAATATTTCTTATAGAATCACAATAAATATCCCAAAATAAAACAAATGCAGTCCATTTCTCAGTTCAACAAAACTGCAGATCCATTTTTTTTCCTGAGCCTCATCTGTAAAGTTGATCAGTTTCTATAATTCTCGGTATCTTGGTCACGTCTGTAGTTGGCGGAGTCAATGTTCCCAGAGCTAGAGTAATATAATCTTAGCAGCTACTAGAGTCTAAGCAAGGGAAGTAATCTACAAATGCTTTGATAGGCTTCATCCAAATAATTCAGCAAGATAATGAATGGCTCTAACACATTACTACTGGAGACCAACTCAAGGAATAATGAAGTGAAACTGGGTGAGAAATTATTGAGAGGGGGGGGGATAGATACCCCCACCCCCTGAGATGATGTCTCTGCAAGCCATCACCAAGGGGCTTTTGACAATGATGCAAGCTTTGGCAAATGTTACTCGGCGGTTTTTGAAAATAAACAAGGTATGTGCTCACCTGTGCGGCCTTGGGAGAGGAGGAGGGGCGGCCGCCTGGCCCCAGGGGACTTAGGCTCACATCCCCTCCGATGCGGCACAGATGAAAATAGCAATGTGTCTTCTTGGGCCGTGTTCTTGCTACGAAGAACACTGCCTGAGTCCGTGGCTTCAGTACTTCCACCCCCCGTAGCACGGTGCTGAAGGCTCCTTCTCTTTTGTTTGCTGCACATCGAACTGACCATTTATAAAACAACACCGACAGCCAACCACCTTAGGGTGAAGACAGATGTAAAAGCACACACACTCATCATAGGGTGGGAACAGACGTAACAATCTAAGAGAGTGGTAGAAGTGGTTAGAGCATTCTTTCACTGCCCTGAAATAATATTTATTTATTTATTTATTTATTTATTTATTTATTATTACATTTTTATACCGCCCAATAGCCGAAGCTCTCTGGGTGGTTCACAAAAATTAAAACCATAATAAAACAACCAACAAAAGCACAAATACAAAATACAGTATAAAAAGCACAACCAGGATAAAACCACGCAGCAGAAATTGATATAAGATTAAAATACAGAGTTAGAACAGTAACATTTAAATTTAAGTTAAAATTGTGTTAAAATACTGAGAGTATAAAAAGGTCTTCAGTTGGCGACGAAAAGAGTACAGTGTAGGCGCCAGGCGGATCTCTCTGGGGAGCTCATTCCACAGCCGGGGTGCCACAGCGGAGAAGGCCCTGCTCCTAGTAGCCACCTGCCTCACTTCCTTTGGCAGGGGCTCACAGAGAAGGGCCCCTGTACATGATCTTATGGTCCGGGCAGGTACATATGGGAGGAGGCGTTCCTTCAAATAACCTGGCCCCAAACCGTTTAGGGCTTTAAATGTCAATACCAGCACTTTGAATCGGGCCCGGACCTGGACTGGCAGCCAATGAAGCTGGAAAAGGACTGGCGTAATGTGATCTCGCCGGCCAGTCCCTGTTAGTAGGCCTCTCCCCACCACCAACACACAAAATATATTACATTTGTCTTCGCCCTTAAGAATATTGACCAGAATGTTTAGTCCTGCATTGGACTGGGTTGCCTGCATAGTATACCTGCCACCCAAACACATTCAATAATATTTACTTGGCTGGGCAGGCCATTGTGGGCCCCTGCGTTTGTGTTCATCCACATGTGCATTGGAACGGGAGTAGGCAGAATTTAAATTCTGCCTGATCCGCGATAGGATCAAGATGCTCCACTCTTGACTTGCCAAAGGCAATATGCCCTCCGGATTGCAACTGCCAGCATTCCCAGCCAACTGTGGCTATCAGCTTAGACTGATAGACCAATTAGGATTCTATCTGCACAGAGAAAGCCTAGTTACAGTTATCCAGGCCCCGGCATCCTCTCCTCCACGTTACTGCAACGTGTTATCTGTGGGGCTGCCTTTGAAACGGCCTGGAAACTTCGGATGCTCCAAAACAAGGCAGCAAGATTGGTAACAGGCACTGGATAAAACGAATGCCGAAGCATTGTGATCTGCGCTCGTTGCCAGTCCGTTTCCGGGCCCAATTCAAAGTGCTGGTGGGCACTGTCAAAGCCTGCAGCCAGGTCACCTAAGGGATCGTCTCCTCCCATATAGACCTGCCCCGAACCTACAATTATCTTCAGGGGCCCTCCTCTGGATGACCCTGACAAATGAGGTGAGACGGGGCCTTTTCAGAGTTGGCACCTCAGTTGTGGAATGAGCTCCCCAGAGAGGCTCGCCTGGTGCCTGTGTCGCGGCACTTTTGACGACAACGTTGTGGTCATTTTTGGCATTTTAGTCCTTCAGTTTTTGTTGTTTTTAAATGTGTTCTTGCATTTTTAGATCTTTACATTGCTGCATTTTTAAACTTTGATTATATATATTTAAAACGCTGATTTTATATTTTACTTTCAAACTTTTACCTTTAACGTTGCTGTACTTTATGGTTTTAACAATTGCAAACCTCCAGAGAGCGTTGGTCACCGGACAGTGTAAAAACTGTGATAAATGAATAAGAGTCGGCTGCAGGCGGCCCCCACCCTGCCCAGAGAGCCAACTTTCCCCCCAAAGCCGAACAGGGGCTGCTCGCGCTACTTCCCCTCCCCGCGACTTTTGTTGGTCCCCCTTTCTCTTCCCGGAGAAGGGACGCACAGTCTGCCCCCGACGCCCCCCAGGCCTGCACGCACAACTGTGCCTGGCAAGTCGCACTCCTGCTTCCCCCCTATTTGTGCCTTTGGGGGACACCCAAGGCGGGCGAGGTGAGATGCTTTGGGGTTCATTCGGGATCAGCTCTTCCCCATGAGAACCTCTGGATTCCACCCACCCACCCACCCACACAGTGATCACAGCAGGGACGTGTAAGCCTACATGCTGGTGTGCGCGTGAGTACGGCCCCCAGCCCATGCCCCACGCAGCGGGTGGCCCCTGGGGCCAAGAAGGTCACCCAACTCTGCGCTGGCGGCGTGGTGGTGTGGATGCATCGCGTCTCTAGCACGTGGCCCATGTCAACACGCGTTAAGATCGAGGCGCCGCCTCCCTCTCTCATCCTGCAGCGGTGGGGGTCTCGATCAGCTGCTTCCCCCCCCACGTTTCATTACCCCACAGAGCAAATCCGTGGAGGAGCAGCGACCATGCCTGGCAGCCCAGACCTTCATTGCAGGCCCTTCTGGGGGTGTCTCAGAACTTAAGCAGGGAGGTTCTGGAGACAGGGCCTTTTTGGTGATGGCACTCAAGGGCCAAAACTCCCGTCTTAGACATCTTTTCGGCGCCAGGCAAAGCCCGCCCTGTTGTGTTGGGCGGCTCCTAATAGCATTTGAGCCGCCTCTGCTGGCTTCCGTTCCCCCCTTTGGGTTTTCTAATATTGGCTCCTAATTTTGTTAATTTTATCGTTTTAATTGCCCGTTTCACTAGGTTCTACTCGTTTGTTTTTAATGCCACCCCCCACTGCTGGCTGCCCTGAAACATTTGTTAAAACGCAGGATACAAACCCTAAAGCAAACAAACAAGTTGCCGCAGAGTAAACAAAGGCGGCAGATGGAGCCTTCGGAGACTCTGTGACACCGAGAGGAACCGGGGAGGTGTTTGGTCCGGGATGGCTGCGATGTGGCCGCACTTGCCCCGGGCTCGGCTCCCGGGCTTCTGAGCCCCGTGTAGACGGTGTGTGTGTGTGGGGAACACGGGACGTCGGCCGGGGCTGCTTCCCTTGCCACAGTTGCAGGGCTGGGAGTGGGGGAGCCTGTGCCTACCGGCCGTTCAGCATCTGCCTTGGAGGCGGGTGGATTATTATTATTATTATTATTATTATTATTATTATTATTATTATTATTATTTATTACCCGCCTCTCCCTCTGGATTGAGGCGGGGAACAACACCAAACACAATACAATACCTAAAATTAGTTAAAAGAGCATATAAAACCAATACAACATTAAAATAACAATCACCGCATCTTGAAATGCTTAGGTTTACAATTCATCTGGGCAGGCCTGCCGGAAGAGACTAGTCTTTACAGCTGCCTTGAACTCAGAGAGAGCTTTAAGCTGCCGAATCTCCTCCGGCCGGCCGTTCCACAGGCTGCAGCACTGTGGCTCTCCGGCCCAGCGGGGACGTCTCCCGCTGCAGCCTCCGTGGACCGGCGTGGCGGCTCTCATTGCGAGCTGCCATCTCTGAGGGAGGCGGAGAGAGGGGGGGACCCAAAGAGGGGCTCCCCGAGAGGAGCAGATGGGCAGGGGGGATTGATGGCCAGCGGCCTGGGAGAGACGGAGCCGCTTGGGCCAATGAGCCGGCCCGGCCCAGCCCTCCGGCAAAGGCGGCCCTGGCGGAGGCCTGCGGCTGACAGATGGACGGACACAAAGGCTGGGGTGGCGGAGGGTGGGCCGGGGGGGGGGGAGGACAGATGGACAGGCAAGAGAGTCCGCCGGAGAGGAGGGATCGGAGCTTAATTAGCTGGGATCCGATTATGACAGACTCGATTAGGGCCACGGGATGGCCAAGCGCTTCTGCCGCTCGTTGGCTTGTGAGGGAACAAAGGCCCCGAGTGGCGCGGAGCAAGCGGGGACACGAGCGCGGGGAGGGGGGGCTTTGAACACAAATCCGACAGCAGGAGCAGCAACAGCTTGTGGTGACATCGAGTCACGTCGAGGCCTTCTGTCAGGGCTGCGTGCCGCACACCCCAGGGAAATGAGGGTGAGCGGCCAGCCAGCCGGGAGGCCTAGTGGGGAGTGCAGCCGCCTGCTGAGCAGGCCAGGCCGTGGCTGGAGGCACGGCGGAGCAGGGACTATCCCAGCTCCTGCAAGACCCAGGCCGCTTCTACGCCTGCCTTTTTCCCTGGGATCGTCCCTGTGCATGCAAATGACACACAGGGGATCCCAGGAGCAGGCAGGGACGACCCCTCCATTTGCCTGGGATGATCCTTAGGTGTAGAAAGGCCCCCAGGGTGGCAGGAAGACACGAGAGCCGGTCAAGGCCCACCCTGGAAGACCAGCTCAAGGCCAGCTCAGCCCTTCAGCATGCGTAGGGTGACCCTATGAAAAGGAGGACGGGGCTCCTGAATCTTTAACAGTTGCATGGAAAAGGGAGTTTCAGCAGGTGTCATTTGAATATATGGAGAATCTAGTGAAATTCCCTCTTCATCACCACAGTTAAAGCTGCAGGAGCTATACTAGAGTGGCCCGATTTAAAAGAGGGCAGGGCACCTGCAGCTTTAACTGTTATTATGAAGAGGGAATTTGACCAGGTTCCCCATATATACAAATGACACCTGCTGAAATTCCCTTTTCTAGGCAACTGTTAACGATACAGGAGCCCCGTCCTCCTTTTCATAGGGTCACCCTCAGCACGCGCCTCCCTTCCGGGGCTACGTGGGGGCATGGCGAAGGTTGTTGCTGTGAGCAAGCACGTTTGACCTGTGCGCACTCGCTCCGCGTGGGCCCCGGCACACTGGGGGGAACTTGGCACTCCTTGAACGAGGCGCCCTCTTCTCTGGGGCACAGCCCGAAAAGGCAACCCCACGTAGGAGCACTTTCTGGGATTGGGGCAAGCCACAACTGCTGTTTCCAACACGCCCCGGGACTGATCCTGCCAATCGCAACTTGAGCGGGCGAGGCTGGGGCAGGCGCGATGGACAGAAATTCTAGCCTGTTTTCTCTTGTATTCAAGGAGACAAATCGCTAATAAACGCCAATCGCTCAATGGCGCCTTGAACTTTTAACCAGGCCCTCTGCACAGTTTGCAAATCCTCCCGGTTTTATGGCGCTAGTTTCCCCCTCCATCATTAATGAAGATGTCGGACCGTGCTGGAAAGCTGACAAGTCCCCTGTCAAACCCCACAGCTTGATGCTGATTTATTCCTGTGTTTGGACTCCGACTTCCCAAGTAGTTGTGGATTTGTCTTATAGCAGGCGGTTCTCTAACCCACCACTATCCTCATGTCCTCAAAAAGCAGCTCTTCCTTCAGAGTCTGCACTGGTTTGGTTTGTTCCAAGACCTCCTTCGTAGCTAGGGCCACCTCTTCCAGCGTCTTGCACGTTTCCAAATCAATGGTGTTTTTGAAAAGTTTTAAGAAACTCCCAAGAGTTGGAGTTAAGTGGGTAAGCCTATAATTAGTTAGGGTGGGTGACGGTAACAGTTCCTCTCCTAGTTGTGTACGACAGCATATTTTGATGCGCGCGATAATAATTTCGGGAGAGGCTGCCACGGCCGCCTCTCTTCGGGGAACGTTCTGTCTGTTCCTCTGTTTTAAAAAAAGAAGCAGCTGGGGAGTGAAGAGCGAACCTCTGCCAGCCCTTCAAGGGTTAATTCCGTCTGCTTTGCCTGACAAGAAGAGGCCAGTCAAGGTCCCCCAGCGGGGCTGTGCAATATGTCACTCCGCCTCGTGCCAAATGCTGCCTCTCTGGTGCCTTTCATGGCTCCCCTTTGCCTCAACGCCGCACCGCCCCTGCCCCCCCCCCCCAAGCTCACCGCAGCCTCAGCAGTACCCATAGCAACTCGCCCAGAGTTCAGCCTGGCTGCTTTGCCTGCTTGGGGCCTCAATCCTGCCCAAGGGCTGCTGCCTTTCTCCTGGAATGAGAAGTTGTGCCAAAATGCGCCCAGGGATGCGCTTCAGGTGCGCCAGGAGCGACGGCTGCGTGGATCGGCACACCGTTCGTGGCCCGTGCCATTTGCTGAAGACAACCTCGAGAGGCAACACCAGGCCCCAAGGAGCGATCCGAAATCAAGAGCGGCTGCAGTAGCCTGGACCTCCGCACGTTTGCACAAAATCCAGCTGCAACAAATCCAATTGCGATTTCTTCCTAGAAGAAATAAACGGCGCACAGCAACAGATTTAGCACGGAACGTAACCCACTGTCTCCGTGCGAAATTAAACTAATTTACACCTGACTCATGCACACGAGAAGCCCATCTTCTTATCACAATTAATTTGGACAATCCTAAAATCATTAAGTGCCTTCTGGTATGTTTCCACTGCCCAGTCAATTTCAGCCCTTCAAGAAATTAAGGTTGCCAGATGTTAATGCTCCCCTCTTGAGCCTTTAGTGGCAGGACTGATGTGCACACACTGGCAGGTGAATAATGCTTCCCCCCCCTCCCCCGTGCCATAAAAGCTTTCACCTGCTGATTTCTGCAGATCAAACTGCTGTTTAAAGCACAACAGCCAGCTGTGCTCTTTTTTTCTGGTCAGTTGGCAACCATGCCAGGTCTTTACATCAAGGATGGTGTTGAGGTCTTAATTCCACCCACCCCCCTCCCTCTTTTCCCTGCCCACAACCACATTGGTCAGCGTCACTGATCCCGTCCGGGTCCTCTGCACTCTGCTCCCCTGTTGGGTCTTGTTCTTTTCCAACTTTCCCCCTTGCACATCTGCTTCCACAACCCTCTATTAAAATGAAATGAAAAACATTCCATTTCCCCTTCTCTTCTCAATCATTACATGGCCACAAAATACATCTCTGAAGATACAAGTAGAAGCATAGCTAGAGATCTGGGCAGGGGCGTGACTGACCAGCGCTTTGGACATGGCCTACTAGCAATGGACATTGGGAGGTTTGCTGACTGTCCTGTACCAGTTACCTTCCATAACCTGGTTGCAGTCATGTGACTGGACACAGACAATCCCGGCAGGCTCCTGAGCCTTTAACAGGAGGGAATTTTCACAAGTGCAGCTTTTCTCTCCTCACGCAAAGTTGCCCTGGCCAATATTCCTTCTTCTACACAGCTGGTGTGGCGTCATGGCAAATAACACTGAACCACAAAACTCAGGCAATTGATGATTTCTATTTAAAAGAAATATTTTAATCTAAAATTATTATTTTAATTTTCCACTTCCCCCCCCCCCCCCCACGCCCAACTCAGACCACAGACATCACCCAGGTTAAATGGAAATGCCAACGCTGAAGGAAAACTGCTTAATCCAGCACTGTAAATAGTGATCGCTGTAGCCCAGTGATAAAGAAGGCAACAGTACCTTGACTTGCCAAGCATTTTGGACAATGAAAGTAAACCACAGGATTCAAGTGAGGAGCTGAAACCACAGGCCTTGAAAATATTGCTTTGCATTTTGCAGGGCTGTCAGCCTCTCTGGCAAATTCAGTGAACGGAGCCCAGCTGAGCCTCAGCGGCTCCACTTTGCTTAGCTCTCCCCAAACAACTTGCATCTTACTGAGATTTTGTAATGTGTTTGTTTCACATTGCTTCTAGCAATTTACTTGTTGATGGTTTTGTGTTTTATTATTTTGTATGTGCTTTTATTCATGCTGTAAACTGCACTGGAATAATAATAATAATAATAATAATAATAATAATAATAATAATAACAACAACAGCAGCCAGTAATCTTGTCTCTGCCATAAATTCGCAAACAGTACAATCCTCTATATGTCTACTCAGAAGTAAGATCCATTGAGTTTAACGGGGCTTGCTCCCAGGTAAGTGAGTGTAGGGTTGGAGCCTAAATGGCCTTAGAGAAGCTTCTCTCTCCCTTTCTCTGTCTCCTCAACCTCCTCCCCATTTATTTTATTGATTTTTATCTTAGGGCAGGAGTGCTAAATCTCTTTCAGCCCATGAGCCAAATTCCATTTCAGAGAATCTATTAGGGGCACATTCCTGTTGTGAGTGGGGCCAAAACCAAAAAGGCCCCGCTCTTGTAGCTTCAATCTCTTCCTGCCAGTCACTAAGCCTTAGGAGAAAAAATGGCACAGGAGCCAAGGACCCACCCAATGATTGGTGGCTTGGAGAAAGGGGGTGTGGCCAAGGGACAGAGGGCGTGGCCTTCTGGGGAACCCCAGGTGGGCCAGACTGGGTGCGGAGGCATCAGGTGACGCACCCCGTTTCTCGGACTTACACCCCTCCCTCCAGCAACAAGTTCAGGGGGTGTCTTGCAAAGATACTTCCCCCCCATAATTCTGTCAAAACAAATGTAAAGCAAGCACATGCAAACAACAGCATGTCAAAGGAGCATCACATTCGCAGTCGCCCACGAGTTGTGCGCCCTGGCAGGGTTGTTGTAAGGCAGCCTCCCCCGACCCGGCCTTTCCACTCCCATCTGCCCCTGACACCGGCCCCCAGGGGTCAGGCATGCTGGGGCTGCCTCCCCCTGCAAGGAGGGAGGGCCGTGGTGCGTGGGCCGTGGTGCGTGGTGGCGGACCGTCCGCCTGGGCCTCCACAGGAAGCAAGGCCCGCGGGCAGCCTGGGCGGAAGGTCCATTGCGCCCACTGTCAGAATTCAGGGAGATGCCAAGATGGGGCTGGGCTGGGGTCTCTGTTCAATCAGCTTTAATGATTCCCCTTCTGCACAGGGGCGACGCGTGCGGCTTCTGCCTGCCTGCCTCTTTCATTCGGTCCCTTTCCCCCCTTCTCTCTCTCTCTCTTTCTTCTTTATGAAATATGCATGCTGAACAGATGTCTCCAGCTCCCCCAGGGCCCACACCCCATTCCCCCTCCCCCTCCCCCATGCCTCCCCCTCCCCTCCTGTCCCACGGGCTCTCTCTCCTTTTCCCAGCCAATAGCATCTTTGCTCTTGGCTTTTAATATTTATGAGGGGGGGCACCGGAGCGGCCAATGGGAAGCCATAGGGTGGACACTGCATGCTGCGAGGCTGGGTATATATAGAGCCATGGGCAGGCCCCTCCAGGTGTGCCCCTGGTGCCAGTGCGGGCTAATACCTGCCTGCGTGTGGGGCACGACACCCCCCACCCCATGTGGCTGCCGCACCCTGGTGAGATGGAGGGCGGCTCTGGGAGCAGAAGGTGCAAACTTTCTCGCCTGCAGATCGCATGAACCACTGGATGGAGAGATGGCAGGAGGGAGGCCCCAGGCCGCTTCACCTGGATTTCCACTGGGATGTTGCTTCTGAAGAGGAAAAGGTGCTCCAGGAAGAACAAGTTTGGGAAGAAAGGGGAGATCACCTGTTCAGCGGTAAGATATATATATATATACATATTTGGATGGGGTGTTTATTCTTAATCTGAAATGAAGAACAATGACAGAAATACACCTCTGTTTTAACATAACAAAATGTCAGTGAAATTCCATTGCTCCTATCAACAAAATCTGCCCAAATGGATGCGCTTATCATTACAAAAA
Source organism: Elgaria multicarinata webbii (assembly GCF_023053635.1). NCBI lineage: Eukaryota > Metazoa > Chordata > Lepidosauria > Squamata > Anguidae > Elgaria > Elgaria multicarinata. Next base: position 1,817,427 of record NC_086191.1, on the reverse strand, counting down.
GCTTGATAATCCATTCATCGATGGCAGGTTCTGAGTGATGCTTTCAGTGTTGAGCGTGGAAGGACTTCTCTTAGTAGCTCAGTGAATGTTTCCCATTCTGCATTTTGAGCAATGGTGAGCGGTCATTGCATCCCCTGCTACCCCTGGGTAGGTTTGCCAGCTGATCACCTGAACTGCTCTTGTGCCTTTTAAGAGCAACATGACCTGGTGAAATTATATGGCGAAGCTTCTAATTTAAGCTTTAGGCTGCTCATGACCGCAGATCAAGTTGGTGTCAAACACACAGGAGTAAAAGTCAGTTAAAAAAGAAAAACTCATCCGCCCTGCCATAAAGACAATGGAAGTTTAGGCAGAAGTGTTCCAGAGACGATTGTTTTGATTTCCATTACAACCATACAGCATCCCAACTTGTCTCTTACAAAGTTTTGTAAGAGGCAAATCCGGAGTAGCGTGGTGGCATTTGAGCTGGGGGAAAGCGATGCAGCCTGACCCTCCTAAGACAGAGAAGAGGGGTGTGATTGGTTTCCCCCATCCTTCATCCCATGGATAAAGCAGAACACAACCCACTACGACTAAGATCTATTTAAAAAACCTCACCCGCCTGTCAGGTTAACTCGAAGCGCTGGATTGATAGGTCTTTCAGTACTCCCCAAAGAAGCTCAGGTTCAGAAGACAGGGTTCTATAATGGAGGAAGAAGGGCAATTTCGCTGAACCTTGAGCCCACCCTGTACTTACAGAGCGGGTGCTTCTACCGCTCCGTGATGGGCTCTCCGGAAAGCGAGTCTCGAAGAGGGCAGTGAGGCACAGGTGAGAAAGGCGTCCCAGGTCTTGGTCCTGAGGATGTTTCCACACAGAAGGTTAAATTAGCTTGAGCCCATCCCGGCCAGGAGATGGCTGAGAAATACAGCATCAGAGTTCTCTCACCTGCATCTAACTTTTTGAGAAGTTTAGCAAAGTCAGAGTCCCGTTTTGAGTTCACTTCGGTTTCGCTTTGCAGAAAGCGAAGAGAGTTCACTTCGGTTTCACATTTTGCGTCGTGTCTGATGGCCTGAAATGCGCTTTGTTGTCGTTTTTAAAGTTCGTTTTGTGATAGGATGGCTACAATTCTTAGCAATGAGGTGAGATTAGAAATGGCAGAGCGAATGAATGGATTTTCTCAAGCACAGGAGTTTGACTCCAGCTCTCTGGGGCGGAGATGTATGGCGGAGCCTTTTGATGTTATCTGTCTCAGAGACATAGGACAGCTGAGCTGTTGCGGACTTTCCCCCCAAACCTACAATGTCAGAGAATGTCAAGGCAGACCTCTAAATCTAGCCTCCAGATCTTTGGCTTCGATTGCCCGTCGACCCGGCTTGTTTACAGTGCCTGGGCTTAGTGCAAGTGCGAGAACAAGAGAAGTAATCCAAAGTGGGGGCTCTCAGGCGCGGGGCTCTGAGTGCTGCTGGCTATTCCATCTTGCCCTCCTAAGTGGCTTATTCTGCTGGGGGGTGGGGTGGCGGAGGCAGAAAAAGGAGTGGGGAAACGCAGGAAGGCTTACAAATGGGGAGCCATGGCATAAACCTGGACCCCACCCACCGACCCAGAGTAAAAGTCCATGAATGAGGCATTGGAACTGGAGGTAGCCCGTGCCTCTGAGCATGTGCAAGGTGTCTCGCCTTCCTCCACACATCTGAAACGGAGGTCTTTCAATGTCATCATTTTCAGGCAAGCAACTTTACCTTGGCATGGTGCGAATGAGAAACTAAGCCTTGTGGACTGCTTCTTTGAAAGCGTTCCTTCCCAAACATTGTTGGGGCACAACATTTCCACCAGGCTCTTTGTTTTAACCACTTCAACAGGGCTTAATTTCGGCCCCAGCTGAGCCTCAGGAAGGAGAAGCCTCTGGGTTCGTTCCGAGGGCTGTTCCGAGGGCTGTTCCGTGACCACAACCAGCCCCTCCCAGCCTGGGGCCAGGGAGCGTGCCCTCTGCGCCACCGATGAAACCAGCGCCCCTGTAGTCCCACCCAGGCCCTCTTCACCCATTTCACATTGCTCTGATCTGCTTGCGCTGTGCAATGACTCGTGCAACGGGCCATCTTGCTTTATTTTTCAAAGCCAAGGAAGCGCATTGTTAACCGTTAGCAAGGAGGCTGCCTAGCATGTGAAAGGACAGCCTGTTTAGTACACGCGTGCCTGGGCATGGGCACGTGTGTGCGCTGGAGTCAAGAGCCAGCCACTTCGAGAGACGCCAAATAAACCTGGTAGAACAGCCTTCCCCAATGTGGTGCCTTCCAGCTATTTGGGACCAGAGCTACCATCATCCCCAGCCAGTCCCATTCTCGATGGGAGTTGCAGTCCAACACACATTGGGAAAGGCAGCTATAGAAAGAATATTCCAGCAATGTTTTAACAAGGTATCCCCCCAACTCAAAAAGAGGGGCTGCAATTGACCAGGTTCAGCGCCCTGGAAATAGGGGCAGAGACAAGCCGAGCCCCTGAGCCAAATCAACCCTTCCAGCCTCATCACGTGCGCAGGTGGTACACCTTCCTCCTGCAAACACCTGCAGCCACTTTCAGGGAACAGTTCTACACCCTCAAGCTCTGAAGAGCTCAGCCAGCTGGGGGGACCCCGGAGGACCCCGGAGGCCTGCAAAAAGACGTTCCCTCATTCAGAATATGGATTCATTGCTTTCCGACAACTGGTTGGATTTTAGAGAAGGGAGGAATTCAAGAGCATGAGCAAAGTGGAGCGGGGAAGGATGTATAAGAAGAGCCCCTGCTGGATCAGGCCAAGGTGGGTCTATCTAAACCTGCATCCTGCTTCCAACGGTGGTCAGCCAGATGCTTCCTGAGAAGCCCACAAGCAGGACGTGAATACTTCCCCCTGTTTCCTGTCCCCAGCACTGGTATTAAGCAGCCTGCTCCACAGCGGCCCCCCACCCCCATCTGCGGAACAGGCACATCCCAGGGAGACCCCGCCTAACTAGTCTACATTTAGATGCCAGCTGAAGATCGTCCTCTTTGAGCAGGCTTTTCATATTCAATCTAGCACTTGGTTTTTAATTTTACTACTGGCTCCTCCATGCTTTTAATATATTTGTTAATATTTAATATTGCATTACTATTTTTACTTTGTTGTTGTTGTTTGGCTTTATGATTGGAAACCGCCTTGAGCGCATTTGCCAATTGGGTGGTTAACAAATTTAATAGAGGAATGAATAAATAAACAAACAACAGCATATTTCAGCAACACCGAGGGAACGACACTGGGTGCCTAATACACTTGCTGTCCAGGCGTAAGGGCTTTGCGCTTGTTTCGGAGGTCCATCACGGCTCAGGGTCTTTAGTGCTGTAGTGCCCAACCGCTGCAGCTCCTGACCAGCCTTCTGGGTTTTCGGCAGCTACTTACCTACATATTTCCCCCCACAAACATTCCCAGGAAGGTAATCTTGTCTTCTCTAAACAGTCACGATATCCAGTATTTCATTATGATCTTCAACTGTATTGTTTTGTTCAACACTTAGAGGTTTCTGTTAGTGTGAGCCGTTAATAAATAAATAAAACACAGATAAATAAGATGAGCAGCCTCTGAACCAGAGGTTCCGTTTACCAATCGCGCCTCGTAGCCAGTGAGAGCTCTCTTCACCCCACCCCATAAAATAGCCTGTGGTAGCGAATTCTGTGATAACTGCACGTTGCGCGAAGAAGTAAGGCTTCAGAGCAGGTTCTTCTGTTCATTTTCCTAGCTCCAAAGCTGCTGGAACTCCCAGCACCTACAAGATTCATTGTCTCTCCCCTTGATCATGTGAAGTGGCATTTGAGCATATGCAGAGTGCTTTCCCTCTCCTTAGTCCGGGAGCTTCCCCTGGTTAAAGAGTGTCTAAAGCAGGCCCGAGTGCCAGGACTACTCATTTTTAAAATTAAGTACTGAGGACTAGTAGATTGACGGCCGCTACCGCCTTCCCTCCCTGGCGCTTGGATGTGCCAAGCTAAGCCCTCGAGCTGCTTTCCATATGTCCAGGGCACCGGAGCCGGTAACAAAGGGTCTCTTTGCAGCCCCAGGCAGCCCCAGCTCTCTCCCCCCACCCCGGCAGGGCGGCACCTTCCGTCCTGCCCATTCGCCACCTGTCATCTCTCCAGAGAGATGGGGCAAGGAGGTGCTTCTGAAGCCTGGCCTCTGGTCCCTCTGCCACCCCCCAACCCCCACGTGGGTCTAGGGAGAGCACTTTGGCCTGGCCTCCCCCACAGACCAGGCTTGGCATCTGCTGGAACATTCCCTCTCTTTATAGACGGACGAGGCCTTCTGTTGCCCGCGTTTGACTTTCATTCAGTCACTCTCTCCCGGGTTTCCTCCTCCTCGCCTTCCACAGTGTTTTCTTTTAAGAGCACCTTACACATGTCCGTCCGTCTGCCTGTATTTATCCTCCTTCTGTTTCCGTTTTCCTCAAGCGTCCCTGCCTTTTCTTTTCTCTTTTTCTCTCCCGGCCTCGGTTCCCTTCCAGGGACTTTCCCCAGGGCGGCCATGTGTCCTCTTTTACAGAGGACGGTCCTCTCTTCGAAGAGCTGTGGTTCAGGATCCCTAAGCAGCCGGACCCCAAAAGAGCGGGATGGGCCTTGAAGTTGCCCACCTGCAGCAAACTGGAAGGAGCACGAGGGTGAGATGTACTGCATTACTCTTTCAATGACAGTAGTTATTTCTGAATTAGCAAATGCGAATGTTATGCACGTCAGCGTCCTCTTTTTTAAGTGATGCCTTTTCTCTCTTAGGCTGCTCCGCACACATTATCCAATATGAGAATAATAATGCAGGTTAGTTGCAAGATTGCAACAAGATGATGCATGTCGAGCACTTTGAAGTGCCACGTCAACCCTTAAGCACTGTTTGTCCGTCATGTATTCATGCCTTCATCCCATTTTCCGTCTTTCAACAGATAAGAACCATTTGTGTTTTTTGACAGACTGAAGAAATTCCCATTGCTGGATGGCTGAAAGAACGGGGCACAAATCCAGCCAGAACTCAGCAGCATCTGCACGTACATGCGAATCAAACAGAAAAGCTTGGTTTACTGAATGACGTGAACGGGAGGTGATTCTACCAGAACACTCATCGCTTGGTGAAATCCTGATTGCGAGTGCCAGGGCCCCTCCTGCCTGTCCAGTTTTAGTGTCTCCCCCCCCCCCGCCCATTCTACCTCCATCCTGCCCACATTCATTTTCACCCCCCTCCCTCCCTCCTTCAACAGCTGACTTTCTCTCTGCCCTCCGCTCTCCATCACCTTCCTTCCACCCACCTGCACCGCCTCCTTGGCCTCCCACGACATGATGCTGAATTCAGACCAAACGGAGATCGACCTGCAGCCGACGCACTCGGAGACGGAGTCGGTCTTCAGTGACTGCGGGGGAGGCCGGGGGCTGGGGGTGGAAGACGGCAGCGCCTTGGGCCTGTGCAGCCAGTCCCGCGCCGCCGAGTCTGGCGAGGCCATGAAGAAAGACCTCCAGCACCTGAGCCGAGAGGAGCGGCGGCGAAGGCGGCGAGCCACGGCGAAGTACCGGACCGCTCATGCCACGCGAGAGCGGATCCGGGTGGAGGCCTTCAACATGGCCTTTGCTGAGCTGCGCAAACTCCTGCCTACGCTTCCCCCGGACAAGAAGCTGTCCAAAATTGAGATCCTGCGTCTGGCGATCTGCTACATTTCCTACCTGAACCATGTGCTCGATGTCTGAGTCTCTGGGACTGCAGCTGTCTTCCGGGATGCTACACCTCACGCCGACCCGCATTTTGGGAGTCTAGGCCCCGCCGAGCCCATATCTGCTTGAACGACATCTTGGCCATCTCCAGGTTGCACCTGCCCTCCCGTCCCATCTCTGAGTGGGCCGTGTCTAGGCCGTGCCTCGGTCAGCCGCAGTTACAACAGTCACGGCTGAAACTCTCCGCCGTTCTGCACTTAAAACCGCGCACGGCAGCTTCGAAGAAGCGGAGCAATTGAAATGATGACAGAGTTGCACCCCTTCTCAAGGACAGGACCACGGTCAGCTGCAGGCAAGAAAATGGCATGACTCCCAAGATGCTTTGCTGGGCACCGTCTCCCTGCCCAGTTCTAAACCAGCCTGGATTTCCATTCATTTCCACCCCAAAACAGCATTTTTGTGTTCACACGCGCCCAAACTTCATCTGGGTATACATTTAACACATGAACGTACGTAAATGAAAATCGGCAGGGTTCATCTCTGGAGCGGGGGGTTGGGTGGGGATGGCCCGTCCTATTTCCTGTGATGGAGTTTCCTTTAGCCCCTAAGTTTGCCGCGGAGGATTCCACGACAGATACAATGGGTGCAAAATCATCCTTTTGGGTCACAGATATACAAACAAAAGAAGTCACAAAGGGGACGTTGTGTTTCCGCCTTTCTCCTGTAGATCTCCCGGTCGCGGCAGCTTTGTCAACACGCCAATACCAGCAAAGGTTTGCAGTTGTTCACGCACACGTAGTGCCTCCCTCCACACTAGACACACTAATAAAGCACACTTGTGAAGAGTGTTACTCTATGGCTCACATGCATGACGTGGCGCACCCCAGCTCCTTGCTCTAACACAACCGGCCGAAAGCACTGGGCAGGCACCCCAAGCCTTGGCTACACAAGGACATTGACCGAGTAGTAACCGACCCCACTTCGCCTGGCTGCTCCTGCCAGGGCGTGAACTCCTTAACCACGTTTCTGCGCGTGATCAGAAAACAGCAGAGTGGATCCCACGGAGAAGATGTGCAAAGAAGCATAAAAGAAGCTACAAACGGCCTTTGCAGGGAGTGACCGGAGACCCATCTTTGATCTCAAAGGGTAGCGAGGGACCCACTTCTAATTCTAATTCCCCTCTGGGTCTGGGTCCATTCCCCCTCCCTTTTTTGGCTTTAGGGTGACCAGATCTGATGGAGGACCAGGCTCCTGGATTATTCGTGACTATGCAGGATTTTGGGAGCTGCAGCTTGTCAGGAAGGGTGCCTGCCCTACCAGCGCATCTCCTTGTACACCTCTGTGAATGATACAGGAACGTCATCGTCCATCTCTGGTCGCCCCGTCCCTGTTTCTCTCTCCTTCTTACAAAGAGACACAAGTGAAAATAGTGCGTAGGAAGTTGCCTTGTCCCAAGTCAGACCGCCAGTCCGTCCAGTTCAGTTTTGCCTGCCCTGACTGGCAGCAATGGCTTTCCAGGGTCTTGCACAGGAGTCTTTTCCAGCCCTACCTGGAGATGCTTCTGGGGATTGAAACCGGGTCCATTTGCAGGTAAACCACTGGGCTACAACAGCCCTTTCCTCTTAGGTTCATGATGCACAAGCCATTGGTGGGTCTCAACCCGCCTGTTGAAAGCTGATGATCCAGATCAGCCTCCCCCAACCTGGTGCCCTGCAGCTGAGCTGGACTATACCTTCCATTGTAGTCCAACATTTCAGGAGGGCGCCTGTGGTGGGAGGCAGATTCGAATCTAGACCAACCTTCAAGCTGCAGCAGGGGCCATCCTGGTGTTCCCTTGGGAAGTTCCAAAACAAGGTATAGAGGTGATGGATGTACCCACTGCTCCTCCCTGCCCTGCACCTGGTACTTACAAGCACAGGGCCTCCACCTGTGGTGGGTCATTGAGCTCCAATAGCGAATCGTCTTTGCCCCCCCAGCCCTTCACCTGGTCCTCAGAAGTGTGAGTCATCTGCTTTTCCCGAAACACGCAAGCGGGCTCTTAATTCAGAAGTGCCAGTGGGGGAAGGACCGCCTTTGGACCTCTTGAACAACGTCTCTGTGCCACAAACATTTATTTATTTATTTATTTATTCTTAATGTATTTATTTTAAGATATTATTTATTTGCAGTATTTATGCACTTTTGGGGGGGGCGGGGGATTGGAGGGGGCTGGGGTGAGGGGAACCTTGTTTATGGTGCATCTTTCTGTATGTGTGTATTTATGTGTATGTGTCTGTTACTTGGTTTAGAACAGACAAGAGTTTATTATTGTTGTTGTTTATGATTTTGTAAGGAAAATATTAAACTCTTTGATGCAGATGAGAATGATCTGGTGGAGAAAAGTGGCGTGGGGGGGCGACGGAAGACAGTGCCGTGTCCATTTCTTTCTTCTTTAACACAACAACGACACTCATCCCCTCCTTGGGTACCTTGGGTGGCAGCTGGGTAATTTCGCAAGCGGTAATTGATGGTCACGGGCTCCGCCTGTTAGGATCAGCCTAATCAAATCTTACGCTCCAAAGCGTGAAATGATCGCAGTGGGGGGTGTGTGAAAGGGCCCACAAGCCCCCAGTCAGCCAGTGGTGAGGCAGAACACTTGGCTGTCTGTTCCAGATGCATCATGGGTAGTATCATGGACTCGGCCAGTTCTACCATTAGGCAGGCTGTGATGGTGTTAGTGAGCACCATCCAAGGCCGTTATTACGCGGCTGCTACCACCGTGGTAAGACATCACGGGGAATTTTCACCTTAGCCAAATGCGGTCAGCCGTCAGATGTTCCCCACATGCTGCGGCGTGCAGAAGGGTCTCCGGGGCTTGGGTCTCAGCCACAGGCCTATTAGAAGGATGCACCGGCCTCACTCCTGCAGACAGAGCACAGGTCTGAATCTCAGGAAGGCGGCCACTAAATCCCCACGGCATCGCCCATGGAAATGTCTCCTCCGGACCCCGTCTTTGCTGCACACTCTTCCTTCCACACCACTGGTAGAACCCATTTGCTAATTTCCAGAGGGGTGCCTGTGTCGTCTCCGCTGGAACAGACCAGCAAAGAATCTTGTGACACCCTAAAGACTAACGCCTTTATTGTGGCATAAGTTCAAGTGAACATCCGGACTTGCAGGGATTTATGCTCCACTGTTCTACAATGAACTATCAAGGCAGCTAACAATAATCCAAAGCAATTAAAAAAATACAACAACCCCTGTATCAATAAAATAATCTATGTGCACTGACCCCAGAAATCAGGAAAAGCAGAAGGGAGATTTTATTTAAAAGCCTCAGAAATGGAATGTAGTTTCTCAGACGGGCTCATAGTTGAGATATCCTGGTCCAAGGCCCTTTAGGGCTTTTGAAGGTCAAAACCAGCACCTTGAATTGATCCTGGAAATAATTGACAACTTACAGAATTTCTGTAAACCGCCCAGAGAGCCCTGGCTATGGGAGCGGTATATAAGTGTAATAAATAAATAAATAAATAAATAAATAATGCAGATGTAGAGTAATATGCTCTTGCCGGCCCGCTCCAGTGAGACCTGGGAGTCACATTTGAAGCAAATGAAGTTCCTGAACTGTCTTCAAGGGCCGCCCCAAGGGCATTCGGGTAAACAAACCTGGAAGCAATTGAGGCATCAGTGGAAGGAGGAATCCTAGGGCCAAGGCCTGTGGCAGGGTTCCTTCCCAGCACTGTGCGCACCCCCGCACACTCCCTCCCCCCCCCCCCAGTGCAACCCAGGCCGCAGACACCTCTGTTGACAACCTCAAGGGAATCTGCCAGAGCAAGATGGGATGAAACTCCTCTTCCAGGTTGGAGTTACTGAACTCTGAACATGGTCTGGCAGCTCAGAACATTTGGAGATGGAGGCTGGATTCATTCACCCATGCCTCTTCGTTCTTTGCAGAACACAACCTGTGGTGTCACAGCTCCAAGCCAATGCACACACCTGCCTTTTAAGTTTCCTGCGACTTGGTTAGGGAGTGCGAGGATGCTGGCAGTTCTCTGCCCCTTCTTTGGTGTGTGTGTGTGTGTGAGGGGGTGGGTGGGACATAAGAGCTAAGCTGAGGTCTAGGTTGGGAGCAGGGCAAGATCTCTCTGCCTTGGGACATGCCTGACCCACAGATTAGTTTTGCTTGTAGGTTAAATCATGTAGTCAAGGGATGTCCTATAGCTGGGCTAGAAAATCTCTCTCTGCCGGAGGCTCTGCAAAGACGTTGGAAAAGGCCCAGTCCTGGACTCCTCGGACCAGTGGAGTGATTCATCTAGAGGCACGGCGACCAGGGCCCAGAACCGCAAGCCCTTTTTCTGCTTCATACAAAGTTTGGCTCGAAGTGAGCTCCCTGGGTAGGACAGGATGGGCACGGAAAAAGCCACCCCGCCTCTCATGTGGCTGTTCAAAACGTAAAGCACGCGGCAAATCAAAGCATGCAATCCTCAAGTCCTCATTAATATCTCTCCTTGCTGCCTCCCTCCCCTCTCTCTGCTTTTTAGTTCTCTGTTTTTCTTCTGCCACAGGGCGTCCCCGAGGAGAGGCCAGGCAGGCGGGGGAGGCCGGGCGGTTGCAGGTGTTCACAAGTGGCTCCAAATTTCTTCAGAGAATCGATTGGCTACGGCTGCTGAATCTCTGCCCGCTGGGGAAATGGACAGGCCAAGGCAAAGAGGAGAGCGGCAGGCAGGAGGCACGGCGGCTGAGGCCTGATCCTCTGGGGCAGCTTTCTTCTTCGGGATGCTGGAAATGGCCAGGGAAGGAAGCAGACGGAGCGGCTGCTTGGGCCAAGCCGGGAGCTGTTTCCCAAGGGGAAAAGAGGGCGCTCCATCCGCGGCTTCCTGCGGTGCCCAGGCCCTGCGTCCAGTGCCAAGGCTCAAGCCTGGAACGGAGCTGGAAGCAGGGCTCCCCATTTTCTCTGCCAAATAAATAATAAAAATGTTTATGGGCGTTTTAGAAAGCTTTTCTAAAACAAGAAAGCTTTTCTTCTTAAAAGTACAGATGCTATTATTTGGGGGCTAAACCTGAGATGAAGGAATATTTTGGCCTAGGTAAACCGTTGCGCGTATTTTTTTGAAGAAGGGCCGTGTTGCTCAGTTTGATAAAATGCCTTTTAGTTCAACCATGGATTAGATGCCTGAGTATAGTTTCAATTATACACTCAGACAAAGAATTCATTCTTTCGACACTCAAATCAATCAGTGCGCCTTCCCCTTGTGAGAAATGTTGTCATCTAAAAACGCTAGCTATTGGATTTCTCAATAATGTCAGTAGTCTTTCTTTTTCCTTTCTTACTGAAATTGTGCTAAAAGTACCGGGATATCTTAAATATGTAACATCACTGCTGCGGCAGAAAAATCTGGATACTGAGACAACATTTATTTGTGTATTCTGTTTATATCCTACCTTTTTTCCTCCAAAGAACCCAAGGCGGCGTACATAATCCTCCTCCTCTCCATTTTATCCTCACAACAACAACCCTGTGAGGTAGGTTGGGCTGAGAGTCTGTGACGGGCCCAAAGTCACCCAGTGGGTTTCCATGGCTGAGTGAGGACTAGAACCCGGATCTCCCAACTCCCAGTCCAACACTTTAGCCACTATATGCCACACTGAGGCCTAATCTACACCAAGCAGGATATTGCACTATGAAATTAGTATATAAAAAGCAGGAGCCACACTACTGCTTTATACCGGTACTGAAGTGTACTGACAACTGTTGGGCCCCATGATATATACTAGGGTGACCGTATGAAAAGGAGGACAGGGCTCCTGTATCTTTAACAGTTGTATTGAAAAGGAAATTTCAGCAGGTGTCATTTGTATATATGGAGAACCTGGTGAAATTCCCTCTTCATCACAACAGTTAAAGGTGCAGGAGCTATACTAGAGTGACCAGATTTAGAAGAGGGCAGAGCGCCTGCCCTCCATATATACAAAGGACACCTGCTGAAATTCCCTTTTCTATGCAACTGTTAAAGATACAGGACCCTTGTTCTCCTTTTCATAGGGTCACCCTAACATATACCATATACTGCTTTCAAACCATTTTCATAGTGCTATATCCTGCTTGGTGTAGATTAGGCCTGGCTCTCCACATTGAAACATACTGACTGTATTGGGAGGCAGCTGCAAGAAATGCAGAATGACTCTGTTTTCAACAATGTTTGTGAAGCAGCTAAGAAAACGTGTGAATCTGTCGGCCAGAAGTATCATCAAAACATCTTTGTAAACTCCCTCAGACTTCAGGAAAGGTGGTACACTCTGAGCACTGATAAGTAGGATTCCAAGGCGGAAAAACGCAACAGAAAGAATTCAAGAGGTGGCAGTTATGGGGGTGGGGGTGGGGGGATGCTGATCAAATTTGCAGGTGACACAAAATTGGGTGGGGCAGTGAATACCTTAGAAGACAAAAACAAAATTCAAAAAGACCTTGAGAGGTTATAAGACTGGGCAGAAAAGGGCAAAGTTCTTCATTTAGGAAAAAGAAATAAAACGCACAGGAATAAGATGGGGGATACCTGGCTTGGCAATAGTACGCGTAAAAAGGATTTGTAGTCAATCACAAGCAGAATATGAGCCAGCAGTGTGATGTGGCTGCAAAAAAGGCAAATGCAGTTTTAGGCTGTATAAATTGAAATGTAGTTCCAAAATCTCAGGAAATGATAGTGGCGCTCTCCTCTGCGCTGGTTGGACCTCGCCACAAATACTGCCTCCAGTTCTGGGCAGCACCCGTTAAGAAGGATTCAGATACATTGGAGCGAGTTCAGAGAAAAGGAACAAAGATGATCGGGGAACTAGAAAGAAAGTGCAAAAAGGAAAGATTTCAGGAACTTGGTATGTTTGGCCTGGAGAAGAGAAGACTGAGGGGAGACATGAGAGCACTCTTCAAGCCCTTGAAAGGTTGTCCACACAGAGGAGGGGGTGCAACCTCTTCTCTATCACCCAAGACTGAAGGACACGAAAAACCTAAAAAGAAAGACAATAATAAAAAGCTAAAACAAAGCCAGAATATTCAGGACATGTAATTCACTAAATGACTGATATGTGTATCTGTGCTCAGAAGCCCCACATTTTGGAGGCCACCCGCCCCATGGAGAACAGGCCAGTTGAGACCTAAGCAAGGCATGGGTCAGTGCGGACAGGGCCACTGTTAGCATCACCCCCCATCTGTGGCCAGACCGCTTTCTTTCTTTCTTTTTTTTAAAAAAAGAGAGAGGTAAAGTTAAGTAATAAGAAAGGGTTTCTGAGCATAAAAAAAGATGAACATCTGCCCTCTGTCCCCTTGCACCGAGAATGAAGGATCCAGGGTTTTTCCCCAGGTAGATGGCACTCAGGTATCCTACCCTACCCCAGAGCGTTATCACACGGGGGGGAAATCGCGTTTCCTTACCGTTGCTTCTCTACCCCCGCTTCTGTCCTTCATTACTTCCTCATTCTTCCTGGACGGGAAAGAGGAAGTAAACAAAGACCACATGGCCCATTCAGAGTCTGTTTTCATTGTGCTGCTTTTCCTGCACACAGCAGGAGATCGCGCCATATTGGATTTATTTTTATTTTTTTAAAAAAGCCAGATTAAAAGGGGTTTATTTTACTACGGAACAACGAGTGGAAGGAGCGGGAGATGAATGAAGACGTCTAAAGGATGTGCGCACATCCGTAAGCGGGCAGTAGCGAGCATGCGATAAACCGCTCATCTGATGATGCTCCCAGTTCATCACCCTTGGAAGCATTCCTGATAACATAGTCAAAAGGGGTCTTTTATTAAAAATGGCCTTTTAAAGCTGCCAGCTTGTGGTGCTATTGCTGCATCAGGTCTGCTACGTCTTATGCTGGTATTGTGCACCTGTTTACTTCCACTATTGACTGGGCTCCCATGTGCACCCTCTAACTCTGACGGCCCCCGCCTTGCAACTCCGACCCCAGCGCCTGCCTCTGTGAGTTGCAGCGCTGGAAGGCTTCTGATTCACGGCCATGGAAACAGCTGCTCCCCTGCTTAGTATGGTTGCAGCTTGTTTCCCTTGAGCAGGGCAGAGGAGAACTGAGCGGGACTTGAGGGGACATGCCTGGGCATGCTTTAATGAAGAGGACAAAAAAGCGGTTCATGGCTGCCGGTCACACGTGGGCAGGCAACGCGTTAGTCCAAAGGGCGGCTCTTGTATGGAACAATTGGGGTAGGAGTATTTATTTTATTTATTTATCATATTTATACCCTGGTCCTCAGCCAAAAAAGGCTCTTGGAGCGGCTTACACTTAGAAAAAAAGACAGTCCCTGCCCTCAGGCTTACAGTCTAATAAAGACATGACACACAAGGAAAAGGAGTTCAGGAGGGAAGAGGTAAAGAGAGAGAGAAATTAAGTGGACTGGGAAAAGGGCTGATGGGATTGTCCTGCTCCCGAAGGAGGGGAGTCCAACTGGAGCAGGCCCCGATGTTTCCTCAGCCTGCTCCTGTCCCCTCGGTCCTTCTTCTTCCCCACAGGGCCAAGATGGCAGTTTGCCCTGTGGAGGTGGGGGAAGAGTCCAACAGGAGCAGGCCCCGATGTTTCAAAAATAGTAGTAGTAATAATATTTATTTTGTTTAAGGTGGCCATGTACGCATTGCCAGAAAAGAGGGCAGTTATTTGCATAAAAATTGCACGTGCTAATTTCTCTTTCAGCCAGACTTGGACTGGACAGCCCAGGACACCTTCAAATACAGGGCAGGCCCCTGTCAAGCGGGACACATGGGCCATCCTTGCTTCGTTTCTGCTGGGGAGGCGGAAGCACTGCAGGAAAGGAAAAGAATGTGAAGGAAGTAACAAAATCCTAGGCGGAAATTCCTGCATCGTTGGACGGTTAGAGAAATTCCTAGAGGAGAAGGCTATCCATGGCTGCTGGTCCTAATGGCCAGGTGCTACTTCCAGCATCAGAGGCAGGAGGCCTATGTACACCAGTTGCTGGGGAACATGGGCGGGAGGGTGCTGTTGCACTCTGGTACTGCTCGTGGGTTCCCAGTCGACAGAGCCGGTCGGCCACTGTGCGAACAGAATGCTGGCGTAGAGGGACCCCCTGGTCCTCGTCCAACCCACTAATGTTCCTTTCAATAATTAATGCCCACAGCTCGCTTTGACTAAAAAGACTAATTTGTTGGGCATCTTTCCTGTGGCCTTTTTGATACTTTCATTAACTTGGTTTAGTTCCCCTTACAAACAAATGCCTTCAAAAGTAAGTGAGCATCTGAAGGCTTCAGCAATAACCGTCTCCATGCCTGTGACCGAGCACGTGCTTAGTGGAATGAGGTGATAGAGTCCTGTTGAGGTAGAATGGGCTATACCACTTGAGGCTAGCAGCACATGAAGAAACCACTTTTGAACGTTCTCCCATGTTAAAACATAAATCCTGCAGTTAGAACACTAGATCAGCAGAGAAGTGTACCTGTCATGCTGGTTTTCTATTTGAAAGGAGTCTTTAGCATAAGGGATCATTTGCAAATGCGATCTCCAACCTGCTTTCTAAAGGTTGGAGAGCACCTAATGTCCACACTCCCATCTTATTCAGCCGGCCCTCATCCATAACTGATGTGCTAACCGTTTCATCTGAACAGCCAAGGAGATCAGTAGTGGGGTCAGATGGGAAGTTATAGCCTATATAGACAGTCCAAAACAGGCAATAGCTTTTTTCAAACTGTTTTGAAAGAAGGATCACTGTTTGTAATGTGTGCACCCATTCTATTTTTGCTTTGGCTTTCTTTCTTTCTTTCTTTATTACATTTCTATACCGCTCAATAGCCGGAGCTCTCTGGGCGGTTCACAAAAATTAAAAACATTCAAAGTATAAAACAACAGTATAAAACCATAATATAAAATACAATATAAAAGCTCAACCAGGTAAAAACAGCAGCATCTTTTCGGCGCCAGGTCAAGACTTTCCTCTTCTCCCAGGCATTTTAACAGCATTTAACAACGTTAAGTTTGTTTTTAATGGACCCCAGAATTGTTGTTTTTAAATGGATACTGTTGTTTTTATACTGTTTTTATGTTTTTTAAATTTTTGTATACTTTTAATGTTTACTATTTTTAATTGTTGTAAACTGCCCAGAGAGCTTTGGCTGTGGGGCAGTATATAAATGTAATAAATAAATAAATAAATAAATGCAAAATTACAAATTTAAAACACCAAGTTAAAATTTATTTATAGACTCTTAAAATGCTGGGAGAATAAAAAGGTCTATCACCTGGTGTCTAAAAGCATATAATGTAGGTGCCAAGCGAACCTCCTTAGGGAGCTCATTCCACAGCCGGGGTGCCACAGCAGAGAAGGCCCTCCTCCTGGTAGCCACCTGCCTCACTTCTCTTGGCAGGGGCTCACGGAGAAGGACCCCAGAGGATGACCTTAGGGTCCAGGCAGGTTATGGAGGGTTCAGTATTGTTTCTAAAGCCTGCAAGACCTGTTTGACCAGAGGTGATTGCAGGACAAAACAAATATGTGGGAACACCAAAGAAAGCAAAGCCCCTCTCAAACCATGTTCACCTGTCTTGAAAAACGATTGACCCCCCAGGAGTTGAAAGCCCTGTCTCATTTGGCAATAGAATCTGGAGCAAGTTCTCTGATGTTGAAGGAACGTGTAGAAGGGGTTAGGGTTAGGATAACCCTGAAAGTACTCTCACGTTTAGGGCTTTCAAGGGCAAAAGCATTGCACTGAGAGAGGGAACAAACCAGTTGCAAGCTGAACAGGACAGGTGAATATGTTGAGAGCACCTAAGTCCAGCCTAACATCTGGCAGCAGCATTTTGCACCACGTGAAGCTCCTGTTGTGGACAAGCAATCCACTCCCTCACTACTAACTAAGAAATAGATATAATTCAGTGTGATATTGAAGTGAGGCAGGTGGCTACTAGGAGGAGGGCTTTCTCCGCTGTGGCACCCCGGTTGTGGAACGAGCTCCCCAGAGAGGTCCGCCTGGCGCCTACACTGTACTCCTTTCGTCGCCAGCTGAAGACCTTTTTATTCACTCAGTATTTTAACACTTAATTTTAATTTAAATTTTACTGTTTTAACTCTGTATTTTAATTTCATATCAATTTTGCTGCGTGGTTTTTATTCTGGTTGTGCTTTTTATATTGTATTGTGTATTTGTGCTTTTAACCTGTTGTCTTACTATTATTTTGATTTTTGTGAACCGCCCAGAGAGCTTCGGCTATTGGGCGGTATAGAAATGTAATAAATAAATAAATAAATAAATACTGCTGGCGAAATACTCTACCACAATCTCGAAATCACCCTATACCTTAGCCAGGCCATGGAAGGCTTGCCACAAGTACAACTTAATATCCAGGTGTTGTTGCACAATGACAATGGCCACAATAATGAATAATCCCTAATAATTTAGTCACAGGGCCCTTTTGGAAGGCTTCCAGAGCCTCGCTAGAACGCACGGAGGAGTCTGCTCTTGTCATGGCGGCGGCCTCGCCTTCTCTCTCCTCCCTCGGAGCCCCTTGCCATCTTTCCCCCTGGACAGTGGGGCACATGGTGCCGCCCGAGAGATGCGCGTGCGAGCGCCTCGTTGGAGGGCGGAGGGAGCCGAGCCTGACGGGAGCCCAGACAGATTAATCACGTTTAAAAAGTGTGAACATCCTGTCGCTTTCCCCAGCCCGTCTGTGGAGCCCCTATTGTCACACGCCTGCCTGCCAAGCCGTCCCACGCGACATATGGGCCTCATTGTTGCTTCACACGAGGCAGCCACACGCTCCCCGCTAGGCCAGGCCTGGCTCCGGCCTTTCCCTCCCCCTTGACAGATTGGGTTTCCTCCTCATCTAATCTCTCCCCGGCTCCTTCTTTTGTGTTCAGCTTCAGGTGGACTTAAAAGGACAACGTTGCGCTCCTTGAGCTCTCGCCGTGTTCCTTGCAACATCCTCTCTTCTCATCCTTCCATCACCAAAGTCAGGAGCATCTCGTCAGCACGTTGCCTGTCACTTCCATGTCGAAAAGCACCCACATTCTGCACGACTGACGATTCCCCACGCGTGCGCATGGGAGGAAGCCGTGACTCCGTACAGGTTCCCAGTGCGTGCCTGTGGAAGAGATTCACGCACATGGAGGAGCAACATGTGACAACGGGCACACGGAATTTGGACCCTTTCCTTCTTCTAAGTGCGCACAGAAAGGGACCTTGAGGCACCTGAAGGACTGACGCATTGATCATGGCATCAGCTCTCATGGCCTAATCTAGGCCACGTTTGCTGCTCTCACCACCATCCTGCTAGTCCTTAAGGTGCCACATGCATATGCTAGAACACAGTTACCCCTTCATGGATGCGGATGCCCATGCAGGATTTTTGTAATAATGTTTTTGTAAAAACAAACCTAAAAACGGGCCTTGCCTAAGAAGAATTTCTGGAGTCTATAGATGGAGCCCCCTAACTGTACCCTATCTATCAAGATGATCAGGGGTCTGGAAACGAAGCCCTATGAAGAGAGACTGAAAGAACTGGGCATGTTTAGCCTGGAGAAGAGAAGATTGAGGGGAGACATGAGAGCACTCTTCAAATACTTAAAAGGTTGTCGCTCAGAGGAGGGCCAGGATCTCTTCTCAAGCCTCCCAGAGTGCAGGACACGGAATAACGGGCTCAAGTTAAAGGAAGCCAGATTCCAGCTGGACATCAGGAAAAACTTCCTGACTGTTAGAGTAGTACGACAATGGAACCAGTTACCTAGGGAGGTTGTGGTCTTTCCCACACTAGAGGCCTTCAAGAGGCAGCTGGACAACCCTCTGTCAGGGATGCTTTAGGGAGGATTCCTGCATTGAGGAGGGGGTTGGACTTGATGGCCTTGTAGGCCCCTTCCAACTCTGCTATTCTATGATTCTATGATTCTATTCTCAGGGCAGCAGACACTCATTTTAAACGTTTGAATTAGTTTTATGTATTTTATGGTGTTTTTATTTGTGTTCCAGAGGGAGAGGCAGGTAACTAATAAATAAATAAATAAATATATTATTATTATTATTATTATTATTATTATTATTATTATTATTATTATTATTTCTTCACAACAACCCTGTGAGGTAGGTTACTTTAAGAGAGAGAGAGAATGTGGCCCAATGTCGCCCAGTGATCTCCATCCCTTCATGGGGATTTGAACCTTTGAGATCCTAGCCTAGTGCTTTACCCACTGTACTGTCCCACCATTTTCAGTTTCTCTGTAGTAATGACGACCATTTGTGAGGTGGCCTGTAGAACCCGCTGGGTGTTTTTGGCATTGCTTTTATTTATTTTTGTTTAATTTATATCTCCTCTAAAAATGGTGCTCAAGGTGGCTAACGATAATAAAAACAGGATTAAAACAGAAACTTAATAAAAATAAAAATGAAAACAAATAAATTAAAAGCACAATTAAAAACCCAACAAAAAATAAAACAGTACTCAGCCCGATAGAGTCCCCTTCAGCAACAGACGAATGCTTGCCTGAATAAAAATTCCTTTGCCTGCTGGCAGAAAGACAGCATAGAATCATAGAATCATAGAATAGCAGAGTTGGAAGGGGCCTATAAGGCCATTGAGTCCAACCCCCTGCTCAGTGCAGGAATCCACCCTAAAGCAGAGGGAGCCAAACTCACATCCTTCAGCAGGGAGTTCCACAGGGTGGGAGCAGGCACCCAGAAGGCATTGAGCAGGGGGTTGGACTCAATGGCCTTGTAGGCCCCTTCCAACTCTGCTATTCTATGATTCTAAGGCCGTGCCTCTCGCATGTGGGTGCTTCTCCACCAAATGTGCCTCCAGTGGTGGCAGGACTGAGCGAAGCCCCACCCCACTAAATCCTGAAAGATCTTAAAACTCTTGAGTAGTTCCATCCATTCCTAATGGGAGCCCAGGACCTCTTGGCCCTTTGTCTCCCCAGGGCCTTCCCGGTTTAGTTGCCTGCTCCGTGTGTCTTATGAAGCTGCTGGGTGGGAGTCTGTGGAGCGTCTCTTTGTGATTATACATTCAGAGCCCAAGTCCAGGCTGATTCTGGGGCCAGTCTCAAACATGACACTAGCAACTTGGAGGTCACTGCTCCCCCCAGCCCCATCATCCAATACCATGACAGGGCCAGCCCCAAACGCTCCCCCCCTTGACCAGGGATGCTGAGCAATGCAGCCTGGGGCCAAATGCCTGAATGGCTGTGCATGTCTCATTGCTGCCCCGAATATTTCTAAGTGCTTGCTTTCATATTTCCAAAGGCAGAGCACCTTTCCCCCAATCTGCATAGCACACCCCACACCTCCTTTTACTCAGGTGCCCCTATGTTCAGGGACAGCTGCAAAGGAAAACAGTGAGACAATTATCGGAACAGTTTCATCATGCCAGCGACAGTCCCGGCATTCTAGCTTCTGTCCCTGGCATCAAACTGTCCCTCTTGTCTCATTATGTTGCTTTTTTGGGAAGAAGGAATTCCACTGAGGTTAATGGGATTTACTCCAGAGTAAGATGTCTGCCTAAGATTGCAGGATTGATCACTTATCCCCCGGAAGAAAGGCAAGAAAGTCAGACAACACCTCCTGTTTGACCAAAGGCGGCAATCCTGCACACATCAGACGAGCGTTTTACCACACTCTCGCTGCTGCCCCCTTACAGGTGTGCGCGTGTCCTTTAGACTATGGTGTCCGCCTCCCTCCCACCTCCCTCCTGCTCATTTTCCCATCACAAAATAGACCCCCCAAAACTCCGGCTTCTTAAAAAAATAAAAGAAAAAAAGAATGCGTGCAGGAAAAGGGGTGCGGTAGAAACAGCCCCTGAATGTGCCATGACGTGGTCTTTGTTTACTTCCTCTTTTCTCTCTGGGAAGAAAGAGGAAGTAAAGAGAGACAGAAGCGGGGGCAGAGAAGCAACAGTAAGGAAACACAATGCCCCCCCCCCCATGTGATGATGCTCTTAGTCTTGAGTAAACATCCATCTGGGGCCGTAGCTAGACCTAAGGTTTATCCCTGGATCGTCCAGGGGTCAAACCTGTTCATCTAGGTGACACACAGGGGATCCAGTGCTCAGGCAGGGGCAAACCCTGGATGATCCCAGGATAAACCTTAGGTCTAGCTGTGGCCTAAGAACATCAGAGGAGCCCTGAGGCTGGATCAGACCGAGGGTCCATCTAGTCCAGAACTCTGTTGACACAGTGGCCGCCCAGCTGTCAACCCACAAGCATGAGAGGAGTGCAACAGGACCCTCCCACCCATACTCCCCAGCAACTGGTGTTTACAAGCTTGCTGCCTGCCTCTGATGCTGGAGGTTGCACTTAACCATCAGAACCATTGATAGCCTTCACTGATCAAGCAGTGAGCAATTCAACATTCTTATAGCACAACCCTATACACGTCCACGCGGGAGTAAGTCCCACTGAGTTCCGAGGGGTTTATTTCCAGGTGAGTGGTATAGGGTTGCAAATGGCTCAGTTTTGGAATGCCCTCTTGCTTCCGAAGCAGCTGGGCATGCTAGAAAGTGCCCAGTGAACAAAGAGCCACTCACAGGGAAGAGATCCTGGGTGCATGCAGCAAAGGGAGGGGTGCTGCAAAGGGTTCGTTTGTAAAATGGTGGAAGGAATGACACCCACCACTCCATTTCATAAAGTGCAGGTTGGAGTGCTTTTCACCATGCCCAGGAATAAATATATATTCCCCACCACCCCTTTTCCCTTTACATCTAACTTGAAGAGGTTGCTGGGGAACATGGGTGGGAGGGTGCTGTTGCACCATGTCCTGCTTGTGGGTCCCTGGTCGACAGCTGGTTGGCCCCTGTGTGGACAGAGTGCTGGGCTAGATGGACCCTCGGTCTGATCCAGCCTCAGGGCTCTCCCGATCACCATGCCCAGGAATATTTTTTGTTCCTCTCATCCAGGTTTTGTTCTTGCTGCTGCTGCTGCTGCTGCTGCTGAACATCTAGCTTGAAGAAGAGCTCTGGGGAGCTCCAAAGCTTGCGCCTTGCTTTGTGGTGCTTATTTCTGACCTTTACACCACCCACCCCAGGTTCCCAGGCAAGCCCGGCTGCATCAGGTGCCCGACCCCAGGCCCTAGGATGGAAGAAAGCCCCAACCGCCCTGTCACTTTGACGTGTTTATGTCCCTTCAACACCGTGTTGATGGCCAGCCCT
The DNA here is from genome assembly GCF_023053635.1 of Elgaria multicarinata webbii. Classification (NCBI taxonomy): domain Eukaryota; kingdom Metazoa; phylum Chordata; class Lepidosauria; order Squamata; family Anguidae; genus Elgaria; species Elgaria multicarinata. The sequence continues at coordinate 1,795,646 of NC_086191.1, read as the reverse complement.
GAATTCCAAATAGCCTCCTCTCCTCTTTTCCCTGCCTTTTCTAGAAGCATCCCATTAGACCGCTTCCCGGAGGGAATCCTGTGCGATTTGCCAAGGTCCCTGCCTAACAGCTGTGGCCAGGGGGCAGCTGCTTCTCCCTGCTCTGGCCCTCCATCTCCGCCTCGCCAGCCAGGTCCACAGTGCCCTCTGCCCGTCGCTGGCGAGACTGCAGCGCCATGTTGGCCAGAGGAAAGTGGCAGCGGGTGTGATCCAGCTTTGAGGCCGTGGTGCCCGGGTCTTCCAGGGAGGGGAAGCAAGACGGCCCAGGGCTCCCGAAACAAACCAAGCCTCTTGGAAGGCGTCCCTGGGTCGGGGCTCTGAACCACCACGGGCCCATCTAAGATCCGAATTGCTTCCATAAGAAGGCCTCCATGCATTTAGTACAGAGAGGTAGAAGCTGATTGGTGGGAGATTCAGGACAGGTAAAACAAAGTACTTTCCCCACCCGGTGCACAGTGAAAGTATGGAATCCACTCCCACACGCTGTAGCGATGGCCATGAATTTAGATGGCGTAAGAAGACAAATTTATGAAGGATAAGGCTACTAGCCATGACAGCTATGTATTACCTCCAGGATCAGAGGTGGTGTGCCTAGGTGCACCAGTTGCTGGGGAGCATGGGTGGGAGGGTGCTGTGCACTCTCAAGTCCTATTTTGTAGATTTACCAGAGGCAGCCACTGTGTGAGCAGAGTGCTGGACGAGATGGACCCTTGGTCTGATCCAGTATGGCTGTTCTTATGCCTTCTGGAACATCCCTACCTTTGCCAGACATCGAAAAGTATACCATGTTAGGGCGTGAAGGACTTCCCTTGCGAAGGCAGTCCACAGGGCAGATGCTACAACCAAAAGGGCCCTGCTATTAGTAGCTGCAAGCCCTATCTCATTTAGCAATAGTACCCAGAGCAAGGCCTCAGATGTTGAATGGCGTAAGGAGGAAGGAACATATAGAAGAGGGCAGCCCTGAAAGTGTTCCGGTGTTTTGGGCTTGCTTATTTATTTATGTATTTATTGCATTTTTATACCACCCAACAGCCAAAGCTCTCTGGGCGGTTGACAAAAATTAAGTAGAAAAGAACTCAGGGGTAGCAAGTGTCATTTCACACTTAATCCTCAAACTGCATTTTTTTTGAGGGGGGGGGGAATACCAAGAACACAGGGGGACTCAGGATGGGGGTTCCTTCTGGGAAGGAAACCGGAGATTGAGAAGTGAGTGAAAGGAGCTAGTTTTTTGCATGGCACACGCCACAATGCGGAGAACCTCTTGAGCTGTGGACAAAACAGGCCATCTTGGTTCTTAGAATCATAGAATCATAGAATAGCAGAGTTGGAAGGGGCCTACAAGGCCATCGAGTCCAACCCCCTGCTCAATGCAGGAATCCACCCTAAAGCATCCCTGACAGATGCCTGTCCAGCTGCCTCTTGAAGGCCTCTAGTGTGGGAGAGCCCACAACCTCCCTAGGTAGCTGATTCCACTGTCGCACTGCTCTAACAGTCAGGAAGTTTTTCCTGATGTCCAGCCGGAATCTGGCTTCCTTTAACTTGAGCCCGTTATTCCGTGTCCTGGTGTCTTCTTTGACACCAGCTTCTCCATGACAACGCAAAGCCATTTTAGAAACTTCCAAGGGCAAAACCAAAACCTTGCATTTACCCTGGAAATGAGCCAGCGGCCACTGCAAGTTGAGCAGAACAGGTGCAATATGTTCTGCACACCTAAACCAGACAAACATCTGGCAGAAGCATTTGCACCAACTGAAGTTTCTGAGCACCCTTCAAAGTCAGGCTCACCTGTATTGTGCTACCATAGCCTAACCTGGGCCTGAATGACCGTGGCAATGGGTCCAACTGCGTCAGAAAGGGTCGTGGTTGGCATCACTCACAGTCAGAAGGAAGCTTAAGAGCTCAGGAAGAGGATTTGATCACGGAAAGGCACCGCGAGGCTTCCAGTTCCCCTGAAAGATCCCAGTGGGGCTCTGCTCCCCTGCGTCCAGAGGAGGCTGCCAGCCATCGTTGGACTCTGGCTGAGAACGCCACACAAGAACATCAGACGTGCCCTGAGGCTGGATCCGACCAAGGGTCCATCTAGTCCAGCACTCTGTTCACACAGGGGCCAGGCAGCCATCGGCCAGGGACCCACCAGCAGGACAATGGTGCAACGGCACCCTCCTGCCCATGTTCCCCAGCAACTGGTGCACACAGGCTTCCTGCCTCGAATACCACAGCCCTCCCCATGTTGTTGCAGCCTGAGGCTGGATCAAGGGAGGGTCCAGCTATTTATTTATTTCATTTCTATACCTCCCAACGGCTGGAAGCTATTCCGGTGGTCTCCACCTAGATGTCACAAGGACGACCTCAAGGCAATGGTGGTCTCTCCCACCGTTTATCACAGGCCCGGCTTTTGCACCCAGAGCTCCATTTAGCTCTCATGGCTCAGCGCTGTTGAAGGATCTCTCCTCCAGACACTGATACTATAAGACCAGTAGAAGAGCAACGTGGTGGGATCAGCCCCGCGTGGGTCCATCTAGTCCAGCAGCCAGCCAGTTGCCCTGGTTGGAAGCCCTTCCAAGCGAAGTCTGAGAGCCCAGGGGGATGTGGGGGGTTTCTAGCCATTGTCTTTATTAATGTTTGAGATGGTTGGAGAGGAGGGATACCCCTCCGCCCTTTGTGGGCCTTTCAGCGTTTCCTCTCTTTGCCCTTCGTGGATCCCTTGCGGTGCTTGTGGCTGCTGCTGGAGAAAGGGCCCATGAAGAGAGAGGAGATTTTGCTGGGACTCCGGCTGGCAGCTGGAGGAAAAGAGAGACACTGAGTGGAGTCAGGGTGTGGCTCCCGCCCTCCTACCCTCCCTCGCCACCCACAACTGTTGTGCTGCACTCAGCAGAGAAGGAACAACAGAAATAGTCCGGGGGCGTCTTGACATAACGTCACATTGCTTACCCGGGGCATTTGTGTTTGCTGCTTTTTGGTGTGATTGTTATGGGCTGCGTTACATGGACGGAGAGGGGTGACCACGTGGTTTGAATTAAATACTTCCCCTCTGTCCACTTCCATTGAGACAGCGCCATCTAGTGGCGTAAAATCCCGCTTCCCCCCAGATATTACCATTTTAGAAGTGGTTCTTTTCAAGGTGGAATTTCTAAAGGATACCATGCGGTAGACATCCTGGTTATTCACGATGTCATGTAAATGATCCACAAACTTCTGTGAGTTGGCAATTATGAGTGTGCAATAAACCACTGATGTAAAGAAGCTCAGGGAGAACACCTAGAGGGTGAGCTTTTGTGGACTGTATCTGCTTTCTTTTACCACTTGTTTCTGATGTGCCAGAAGTGAATCCCATGCACAGGGGCACTGCAAGGTCCTTAAAAGGTCTGGGGCCCAGCCCTATAGGACACAAATATCCATAAAATCTGCATGGCTAGGGTGACAATACGAAAAGGAGGACAGGGCTTCTGTATCTTTAACAGTTCTATTGAAAAGGGAATTTCAGCAGGTGCCATTTGTATGTATGCAGCACCTGGTGAAATCCCCTCTTCATCACAACAGTTAAAGCTGCAGGAGCCCTGCCTAGCGTGACCAGATACAGAAGAGGACGTCTCTCCGTCATAAAAAAGACCCAGAGAATCTGTTGTTGCTGTTGATGCTGTAACAGAACTTGCTGCCATTTCCTGCTGTGTGCAGGAGATGCAGCGCGATAAAAACACCCGCTGAATGGGCCATGTGGTCGTTGCTTGCTTCCTCTTTCTTCCCAGTGTGAGGAAAGAGGAAACTGCTCGTCCCTATTGTGGGACAGATTCCGGCTGGACATCAGGAAAAAATTCCTGACTGTAAGAGCGGTACGACAATGGAACCTAGGAGCCTAGGGAGGTTGTGTGCTCTCCCACACGAGTGGCCTTCAAGAGGCAGCTGGACAACCACCTGTCAGGGATGCTTGAAGGTGGATTCCTACGTTGAGCAGGGGGTTGGACTTGATGGCCTTAGAGGCCCCTTCCAGCTCTATTGTTCTAGGATTCTATGACAGCAGCAGGAGCCAAATAATGGTAGGGAAATGTGACCCCCCCACACACACGTATCTGATGAGTCTCTTGATCTCCAACAATTTTCTTCTGGCAGGTTATAAGAAGCCTGTAATCCCTTTCTCCCCTTATTTCCAGACGCCACATGTTTTCATTGGGCACGGCATCACTGTCTCAGTGGGTGGAGAAGTCCAGGCACTGAGAGGCTTATGGCGGTGTGGCACTCCCATTGGGCCCAGGGGAGGGATGCCCACCAGAGCCCCCTTACCTCTCTTTGAGGAGTGGCTTCTGTGTGACTTGTGGGGCTTGTTCCTGGTGCTGCTTTTCCTGAAACAGGTAGAGCTTTGGTCAGAATGGCCGTCATCCCAGATGAGCAGCCCCCTCCCCTGCTCACTGCACCCTCCCTCTGCCGCGCCCTGGCCCACCTGGGCTAGCAGAAACACCCTGCTGGGAGCAAGAAGAGAATGTGCGGGTCGGTGGCCGAGTAAAGATGATGATGATGATGATAGTGATGATTATTACTATCGCTGCTGCTGAAGAGCTGGGCGTGCGCGTGAGGTGCAGATGAGTGCAACCACATTGGCAAAACGCTATAAATAAATAGACCTCATCATATTAAAGGAGGAGCAGCAAATCGGGTGACCCTATGGAAAGGAGGACCGGGCTCCTGTATCTTTAACCGTTGTATAGAAAAGAGAATTTCAGCAGGTGTTATTTTTATGCATGCAGCACCTAGTGAAATTCCCTCTTCTTTACAATAGTTAAAGCTGCAGGAGCCCTGCCCTCTTTTGTGTCTGGTCACTCTAGCATAGCTCCTGCAGCTTTAACAGCTGTGATGAAGAGGGGATCTCACCTGGTGCTGCATGCCTACCAATGACTCCTGCTGAAATTCCCTTTTCTAGGCCACTGTTAAAAATACAGGTGCCCGGTCCTCCTTTCCATAGGGTCACCCTAGGGGCAAGGCACTGCTGAGATTGTGGATTATGGCGAAGGAACGTCCCCATGACCATTCAGAGTCACAGGTTGGGCTATATCAGTTTGCCAGGATCTTACACCCGTTGGCTGGGGTAGCGCTGGTCCATCCCCTCATCATCCGCTGTATCCCAGCAACCGGCTCCCCTCTCTTGCCCCTGACAGGAGATGTCTTTGGTACCTGCCGGCAGAGGAATGCTCCTTCGACCTCCCCTTCTTGCTGCCTCTGGAGGGCTGCGGCAGTGGTTCGTCGGGCCCCGGGCCCTCGGATGCTGGAGGGCTCTCCGCCTCGGTTTGCCCCTCTTGGCCGGACGTTGCCTCAGGGCTGCCGTACGGGCTCTCGTTGGGCTCCGCGGGATTCTTCTTGTCCTCCTGACCCTCTTCCTGAAAAGCGCTGAGGACGTCTGCAACGGTACACTCTCTCTCCTCAGGGCTCTGGGGGGCCGGGCTCTGGGGGAGGGGCAGAGAACAGGGGAGCCATGGAAATGAGGTGCTTGAACCCTCTTCCCTTCCCCGGAGGGCTGTGATACTGGGGCTGCATTAGGTCTCTGCTCAGCACTTAAGGCCTTCCTCCAGTCTCCCAGTCGTCCCAGTTTAACAGGGACAGATGCTATTTCCTGGGCCCCATCCCTGGCGAGTTTGTCCCTTTGGGGGGGGGGATATGCCTGCATGGTCATTCCGTTGTGACTTTTACCTCCTGCCTTTCTTCCAAGGAGCCCAGGGCAGTTTACCTGGCCCTCCTCCTCCTCTCCATTTATCTTCCCAGCAGCCCTGTGAGGTAGGTTAGGCTGAGGGTCACTGACTGGCCCAAAGCCACCCAGTGACCTTCAGGGCCAAGTGGAGTCTAGAACCCAGATCTCCCATGTCCCTTTCCGACACACTAACCGCTGCACCACACTGCCTCTTTCAAGTAGGCATGTTGGCGACACCCGTTTCAAAACCTTGCTGAGGTTTTTCCCCCACTCTTTCTCCTGGGTCTGCAGAAGTTAATTCCTTCTGGGTTGGTTCCAGAGCGTGCCTTCCACAAATAGGGTGGCCGTGTGTGACCCATGGACAGGCCTCTCTTTGAAGGACTGTCCAGTCCAAAGCTGATTTAAAGATGAAAAACCATCAGATGGGAGAGGAGAGCAGGGCCCAGAGATGGTCCAGCCACCCTGTAGCAGGCCCACACCTCACCTGACAGGTACCCTATTTCTTTTTAAAGTATACTAATAATTTCTAAATGTTCCTCTGTTCACATAAATAAACATATGCAAATATTGTGCAAACCACTGTCCTTTGTGGGGACAAAGCAAACCCCCTTCCCTGGCGATGCGTAGTTGCCCCCCCCAGTCCACGACCTGAACGGGCTGCGATCCAGCAGAGGGGGAGGAAAGCAATTTTCACAGATTTCTGCACCTTCTGGAAACCCCCCCCCCCACATACACACTGTTCCAGAGGGGCCCCCAACTGCAGCAGCGTCTCAGAGGGCTGAAGGGAGAAGAAGGAATTGGCAAACAGGTCTCCTCGCTTCCTCCTGTGGGAGTGCCTGGACTCAGGAAGTGCACCTTGTCTCCTGTGCGCGCCTATGGAGACCTATGGCCAGTGCATGGCTTCCCTTCCAGAGAAATACTGGCACATATAAACGTAGCTCAAAGTATTTGTGTTCCAGCTCTTCTATAAGAAATGCAAAAACATCCACACTGGGGGGAAATCGCCGCATGCGGATCCTTACTTCAGCCAGCTGTGTAGCCGCCAGGGAAGAGATGGGGGTAATGGTCAGGGGGTGGGCTGGGGTGGGCGCAGGAGGCCATTTTTTGATATAAGATTAGTTGGGTGACCAGATCCAAAAGAGGCCAGGGCTCCTGCAGATTTAACTGTTGTGATGACGAGGGAGTTTCACCAGGTGCTGCATGCATAGTATAGCTTCCAAATTGTGCGAGGTACTGGTTCCACTCTATTCGGCCCTCACCTTGAGTATTGTGCCCAGTTTTGAGCACCACACTTCAAGAAGGACGCAGACAAGCTGGAGCGTGTTCAGAGGAGGGCAACCAGGATGATCAGGGCTCTGGAAACAAAGCTCCATGAAGAGAGACTGAATCTCAAAGCCCTGTGAGGAGAGACTGAAAGAACTGGGCATGTTTAGCCTGGATAAAAGAAGGCTGAGGGGAGACATGATAGCACTCTTCAAATACTTGAAAGGTTGTCACACAGAGGAGGGCCAGGATCTCTTCTTGATCCTCCCAGAGTGCGGACACAGAATAGTGGGCTCAAGTGACAGGAAGCCAGATTCTGGCTAGACATCAGGAAAAACTTCCTGACTGTTAGAGCAGTACGACAACGGAACCAGTGACCTAGGGAGGTGGTGGGCTCTCCCACACTAGAGGCCTTCAAGAGGCAGCTGGACAACCATCTGTCAGGGATGCTTTAGGGCGGATTCCTGCATTGAGCAGGGGGTTGGACTCGATGGCCTTGTAGGCCCCTTCCAACTCTACTATTCTATGATTTTATGATTCTATGCATCCAAATGACACCTGCTGAAATTCCCTTTTCTGTGCAACTGTTAAAGATGCAGGAGCCCTGCCCTCCTTTCCATAGGGTCACACTAAGATTAAGGATGGGAGAAGTTATACGTATGACCCTATTTTTGTCTCTGAAATGTCGGAGAGCATGAGCAGGGCCGGCCCTACCATTAGATAGGGTGAGACAGTTGCTTCAGGCGGCACATGCTGAAAGGTGGCGGCAAGGTGCTGGAGGAGAGCGCTGTGCACCACACCGGCTACTCTGCTGCCTTCAGGTGTGGTAAAGGGTGCCGCCCCATCAGCGGTGTTGAAGAAAGCGGGTGCCATCTTGCTCTTTGCTTCAGACAGCAAATATCTTGGGCTGCCCATGGGCATGAGGCCTGTTTCCATTGCCTCAAGGAACTCACCTCTGTTGCGGGCAAGACCGATTCCCCCGGTTTCCCCGGGTCTCCAGAAGGCTCCTTCTTCGCCAGGTTTAGATCCGAGGCGGGCCTCAGCAGGTGCACCACCTTGACCCACAAGTCGAAGCTGGCTGCTTGCGAGTCCAGCGGGGGGCAGAGCTGGAGGTAGAAGGTGCGCCCGGTCGCCATCTTGAACCGGAGCTGTTGCTTCTCCAGGTCATGGATGGAGATCTTGACGAAGCACAGGGGAAGGAGCCTGCGGGAGGCATGAGCGGCAGGAGAGGAAAGGAGAGTCCGTGAGCGGGTGCGAAATTCGGCCCACCGGACGGAGTGGCCTGCCAAAGGCTGCACTGCCATCTTATTCGTGCATTTCTTTTTTTCTTTATTTTTACCCCAAACTCACCTTGCTGCTTTAACAAGCGAGGTGACAAGAGTGAGACATTGTCTACCTTAAAAGAAATGACACAACCAATCTCAAAAATGACAGCAGCAGAAGCAGAGAGATTTATAATACCAGGAAAAACAAACGAACGAACAGACCAGTGGCAGAGGGCAAGGCTGAAATCCCACGTCCCAATTAGAATGTAAGCCTATGCAGCGGGTTTTGCTATTTTATTGTTTCACTCTGTACAGCACCATGTACATGGATGGTGCTATATAAATAAATTAATAAACAAATAAATATAACAACAACAACAACAACAACAACAAAGGATCAACAGGGTTCTCGATCCTCCCAGAGTGCAGGATACGGAATAACGGGCTCAAGTGACAGGAAGCCAGATTCCAGCTGGACATCAGGGAAAACTTCCTGACTGTTAGAGCAGTACGACAATGGAACCAGTTACCTAGGGGAGTTGTGGGCTCTCCCACACTAGAGGCCTTCAAGAGGCAGCTGGAGAACCATCTGTCAGGGATGCTTTAGGGTGGATTCCTGCATTGAGCAGGGGGTTGGACTAGATGGCCTTGTAGGCCCCTCCCAACTCTGCTATTCTATGATTCTATGATTCTATGAACAACAACAAGCAGTGGAGGCTGGTGGCTCCGATGTCAGTGGGGCAGTGAATCTGCTCCGGGTTTCAGCCAGAACCAGTTAGAACTGTAAAGGAGGGATGCAAGGTGCTCCTTTAAGATTCTGGCTGGGTCTGACAGAAACCAGGTTCGCCGGCTCACTGACATCAGAGCCACCAGCCTACACTGATAACAAAACAGCAACAATGACAGGTTTTATGCCTGCCTCCTGTGAAAGCCAGGAGTGAGCAGACTAGGGGAGCCATAACCAGAAAGGCCCCGTCCCCCATCCCATGCATTCATTCCCCTCCTCTCCCTGGTGAGCCAATGAGGAGAGACCAGAGAGAATTGGTGGGTTGTATGGGAGGAGGGGCACTGTTAAAATACCCAGTCCCAGGCTGCTTAGCATTTCCATGTTTAAAACAGCACTTTGAATTGGACACCAAAACAAATTGGGAGCTTGATATAAGGCTGGTGTGGGAGGTTCTGGTAAGAACACTCTCCCTGCCGTGCTTCCTCACCCATAGTAGTTTCTGGGTCCTTTATATGGCATTGTCATCCTCCAGGGCCTCTCCCATGCTTTGAAACCATTATCCTCTGTGTGTGTGTTTTTCCTAATGGGGAAAGTCTAGTATTTTTTCTCAATGGCATTATAGAGCCCCGGTGTAATTGTGCAATTCCACTATACCACAGTGCCATTTTATTTTATTTTTTTTGTAACCAAAGAATGGCACAGGGCTTTGCTAAGACTTAGCTGCTGGGCAGTTCAGGTCTTTGTAAGACCTTAGCTCAGGTTTAGCAAAGTTTATTCACTTATTCATATTCATATTCACAGGAGGGTTAGCAGAGGCCGATGGCGACTAGGGGAAGGGACAGTTCAAAAGAAGCGGACCCTTCAAATCGGGTGCCCCCTTGCTGGAAGCATGGGGGGCAGCACAGCCCCTTTACCTGGTGAGCTCAAACCTCGTGTTTGGCGTCGTGTGGTGGAATGTGTGTTGGCGGGGCGGCAGCAGCTGTTCAGGAGAGAAGACCGGCCGGGCCAGCAGCAGAACATTGGGGACCCGGAGCCCGGGCGTTGTGGCAGCGATGGCGACCCGCACCAGCCGCACTTGGTTGTGTACATCCAGGGCGCCTCCTCGCTTGCTGACCTGCAATGCAAGGACACGTTAGCCTGGGTGCGTGGCTAGAAGCAGCCCAGGAGGCGGGAGGCACGGAGGCTACTCCGCAGGGATCATTCATCTGCTCAGTTAAAAAGCTCTCACACTGAGAAAGACTGCCTGAGTGCTTTTCTACATGAGGCTTTTAACCCGCACCTTCACCGAGACTTCTGCTTCCGTATTCTTTGCGGGATTAAAATGGGGATCCTTTACACATGTCTTTTTTCCAGTGTGTATGTTCTTTCTTTGTCTTCCTATATGTCCCATTACACAACCACTAGGTGGCACTTTGCACACGGACGGTCCCGGGCTGCACCTCCACTAAAGCAGATCCTGGCGGGATGCCACGCTGGGAAAGGCCTGGTGGAGCAACAGCCAGTCAGGAGAAGCAAATGTGCTTCTCCAGCCTGGCCCCCTCCAGACGTGTTGGACTGCAACTCCCATCATCCCCAGTCAGGTTAAGGAAGGCTGGGCTGAATGGACTGCTGGGCCAGCTTCCTCTGTTCACGTGTACAGAGATTCCCTCTTGGGGTCCAAATGCCGCTTATCCTATTTCAACTTTTCCCCACTTGGGGTTCTCCAGATATGTTGGTCCACAACTCCCAGAATTCCTGACCATGGGCCGTGTTGGCTGTGGCTGATGGGAGCTGAAGTCCAAAACACCTGGAGGGCCTCAGGGTCCCCCTCCTTGCCCCCTTCCTCCCTCCGCTGCCCTTCCACCCAGCGACACAACCCCAGGGCCTCTGACCTGGACAAAGTCGCTTTCAAACATGGAGGCCCACTTGAAGATGCTGTACTCCCCTGAGCGGAGTTGGCGCTGGAGCGGCCCCATCGCTGTGTTGAAGAGGCCCTTGTTCAAGCCTGGCTGTGGCGGACTCAGCACGTTCATTGTCTTCCCTGTTCTAGCCCTACATGGGAATGTGACTAGTGGTTAGAGCAGGAGTGGCGTGGAAGGTGATGGGGACGGGGCAGCCCAGGCCGGGCGTTCAGGCAGTAGAAGAGGAGCAAGCTCAACTCTTGCCAACACCATCTGTGTGTATGCCAGGTGGCTGTTAAAGGCACAGCAGCAGGGCTGGGGGAAAGAGGTGGCAACTCTACCTGGGGGCCTGGATAGATGAGTGGTTGCTTTTTGCTGTTGCGGGAGGGGCCCCAGCTTTTTTCACCGACCTCTGCTCCCGTGCCTTTAACCATAGGAAAGCTGGTTTTCTTCCTCTCATCAGTTGGCAACCCAGTGCATGGGTCTGTGTAGCTAAAGGCATGTACTGCTGTGTGAACCCATCCTTTGGCCACAGCCTGCGACCTTTGGAGGCCCCTCCAGCCGGCCTCTTTCCCCATGCCATGGCTGCTGCTCTCTGTGGGAGCAAAGCTTGTGATGTCATCGCTGCCTCTATGACAGCCTCCCCCAACCCGGGGCCAGGCCAGAGGGAAGAGCAGCGAGAGTCACAGTCCAAGACCTCTGGAGGGCCCGAGCGTGGGGCAGGGCGCTCCAGACCTCTCACTCCAGGGCACACAGGAGCAAAGGCAGGTGGGCCTAAGGCTGCCATATGTTTCCTGGCATGGATCTCAGGGCCTGCTCTACCATGAGGCTGATTGAGGCAGCTGCCTCAGGTGGCAGATGCAGGGGTGGGTGCGCAGGCAGGCAGGCAGGCAGGCACCAACACCAAGATGTTGGGGTGCAGGTCTGTTCCTGCTCTGCACCCCCTAAGCTAGTCTCTCTCTCTCTCTCTCTCTCTCTCTATCTCTATCTCTCTGAATTCAGCAACATTGAAGTCCTATTCCAGTCAGTTGGTTTCTGCTACATGGAATAAGAGTTGTATTCCATTAAATTCTATCTTTCACCTCTGGCACAAAATATAGCACCTGTCTGCATTGAACAGGAGAGGTGTTGGTGCGGTCTGCAATGAAGTAGTTGACTCTCTTGTTGAGTTCTTGAATCAAAACTTTGAAGTTGATGTTGATCTATTGCTGATTATGAAGCCTTTTGCCACTTGCAACCTCCAGTAAACCAGTCCAGTTCTGGGCACCACACTTCAAGAAGGATGCAGACATGCTGGAGGGGGTTCAGAGGAGGGCAACGAGGAGGATCAGGGGTCTGAAAACAAAGCCCTAGGAGGAGAGACTGAAAGAACTGGGCTTGTTTAGCCTGGAGAAGTGAAGAGGGGAGACGTGATTCTTGAAAGGCTGTCACACCGAGGAGGGCCAGGATCTCTTCTCAATCCTGCCAGAGCACTGGACACGGAATAATGGGCTCAAGTTACAGGAAGCCAGATTCCGGCTGGACATCAGGAAAAACTTCCTGATGGTTAGAGCAGTACGACAATGGAACCCATGACCAAGGGAGGTGGTGGGCTCTCCTACACTAGAGGCCTTCAAGAGGCAGCTGGACAGCCATCTGTCAGGAATGCTTTAAGGTGGATTCCTGCATTCAGCAGGGGGTTGGACTCAATGGCCTTGTAGGCCCCTTCCAACTCTACTATTCTAGGATTCTAAGCAGTTCACAAGGTGCTATGTACAGATTTTGACCTGACAGAACTTTTGTAGAAGATGAGACGATACTTCAACTTGACAGCATCAGTGATGTTCACAAGATGACATCCCATTTGGTCCATTTTCTTGCAACAGCCAAAGAATACAAGCAATGTCACAAGATTCATGGGGATGTCTTTTAGTGGCTGAGCCTCGAAGTGCTGATGTTGAACAACTCATCCGCACAAGCACCATGTTAAAATCCATAACCAGAAATGGACTCTCAGTTGAGTCAGAAAACGAATGCTTCTGAATCTGCCCCAATACGCCTCCTCTCATTGAATGGCATCCTAGAGCATCAATGCTCCTATGGACAAATAAATGAGAGCCCAGAACCAAAGACGCAGCTAAAGCAAGTACCCTCAAGCAACAGTGCCCACCCCACCCAGTCACAGGTGGCCACGATCTGACCATGTTTTGTTTTGTTTTTAATTTTTTTTTGATGTGATCGGTACAGTGTAAAGAAGAAGTGTGGTACATGGCACAATTATGTAGTGTTGTTCTTCACATTTCTGCTGCTATGTTCCACAGTTGTATTCCTACATATATTGTTGAAATATACATAATTAATAAATGCTATTGACTAGTCAAGCAATTGGTCCCAATAATATATCATTAGTATAAAGTTATGATGATAGAAAGGAAACAGTCGTCATCTTAATGTTTCATTTCTTTATCTTATTATCTCTTTCTTTTCAGAAACCACCTTGTTCCTTATTGCCAACTGCACAAAAACTTAGTTTCAGCTGCACACATTTTTCCAGTGGCACACAATGTGTCCAGCTGCACATTAGACTAATTTTATTTATTTATTTAAGCATTTTTATGCCGCCATTCAGCCCCAAAAGGCTCTCATGGCGGCTTCCAAAAGTATTTCTTGACAGTCCCTGCCCACAGGCTTACAATCTAAAAGATATGACACAAAAGGAAAGAGGATTGCTGCTGTCAATCTTAGTTGCAAAAAATCTTGAGAAGATCTGGTGCTTTATTTATTTATTTATTTATTTATTTATTTTCTATCCTGCCTTTCCTCTGAGGAGCTCCCAGCTCTGTACATGTCTCTCAGCGCTCTCGCCTTCATAATAGATGCGTAGTTTGGCCAGTCATTCACGTGTGGTCTAGAAGCAAAGAGACCAAGCCACAGCCCAGCAAGACCCTAGTTTCGGGGCAAAATCTTATGCATGTTTAGTAAGGGAAATGTTTTTTCTGTCCAAACATGCATAGGATTGCGCCCTAAGATGCACAACGTTTGTGGTTAAATTGTGGGGACGGTGTAAAAGCCGGAACGGAACGGAACAGGCCGGAACGACACCATTATATTAAAAAACCATACCAAAAACAGTGGCATGTGTTAGCAACATTTGGGAACAATAATTCAGGACTAAAACCACTGCAATATTATATCACTATTAACCCCAGAACTCCCAAAACAACATCCGGAACAGAATGGGATAGCCGGAATGGCCACTTCTGAATGAGCGATATCAACCAAACTCACCAGTTATGCATAACTCCATGGCAGGGATGGAAGAAGCCACAAAAAGTGCAAAGAAACTGCGTTCCGATACCCGTTCCGGGCATAGTGCATATTGCGCAAAACAGGCCGGGATAGCAGCTTCCAAGTAAGGTATGTTAACCAAACTCACCAGACACACATTACTAGGTGAGCCCGATATAATAAGCTCCAAAAATTGCCCCCAAACCACGTTCAGATTCCCGTTCCGGGCAAAAGAGCGTATTGCGCAAAATGGGCTGTAACGACAGCTACCCAATGAGTTAAGTCAACCAAACTCACCAGACACACATAACTATGTGGGACAGATGTAGAAACCTCCAAAAGTTGCCCCGAAACCACGTTCCGATACCCGTTCCGGGCAAAAGTCCCTATTGCACAAAATGGGCCATAACAGCAGCTTCCCAAAGTGGTAACTCAACCAAACTCACCAGATGCACATGACAAGGTGGGACAAATATAGAAAGCTCCAAAAGTTGCCCTGGAACCACGTTCAGATACCCGTTCCGGGCAAAAGTCTGTATTATGCAAAACGGGTCGTAACGGCAGCTTCCAAGTGAGGTAAGTCAACCAAACTCACCAGACGCATATGACAAGGTGCGACAAATATAGAAAGCTCCAAAAGTTTCCCCGAAACCACATTCCGATCCCCGTTCCGGGCAAAAGTCCGTATTGTGCAAAATGGGCCGTAACAGTAGCTTCCAAGTGAGGTAAGTCAACCAAACTCACCAGATGCACATAACTAGGTGGGACAGATGTAAAAAGCTCCCAAAGTTGCCCCCAAACCACGTTCCGATACCTGTTCTGGGCAAAAGCCCGTACTGTGCAAAATGGGCCATAACGACAGCTACCCAATGAGTTAAGTCAACCAAACTCACCAGACGCACATAACTAGGTGGGACAGATGTAAAAAGCTCCAAAAGTTGCCCCGAAACCATATTCCAGTACCCGTTCCGGGCAAAAGTCTGTATTGTGCAAAACGGGCCGTAACGGCAGCTTCCAAGTGAGGTAAGTCAACCAAACTCACCAAACACATATAACACTCACCAAAAGGTATCGGAACGTGGTTTGGGGGCAACTTTTGGAGCTTTCTATATTTGTCCCACCTTGTCATGTGCGTCTGGTGAGTTTGGTTGACTTACCTCGTTGGGAAGCTGCCGTTACGGCCCATTTTGCACAATACGGGCTTTTGCCCGGAACGGGTACCAGAACGTGTTTCGGGGCAACTTTTGGAGCTTTTTATATTTGTCCCACCTTGTCATATGCGTCTGTTGAGTTTGGTTGACTTACCTTATTGGGAAGCTGCCGTTACGGCCCGTTTTGCGCAATATGGGCTTTTGCCCGGAACGAGTATCAGAACGTGGTTTCGGGGAAACTTTTGGAGCTTTCTATATTCCACCTTGTCATATGCATCTGGTGAGTTTGGTTGACTTATCTCATCGGGAAGCTGCCGTTACAGCCCGTTTTGCGCTCTTTTGCCCGGAACGGGTGTCTGAACTTGGTTTGGGGGCAATTTTTGGAGCTTATTATATCGGGCTCACCTAGTAATGTGTGTCTGGTGAGTTTGGTTAACGTACCTTACTTGGAAGCTGCTGTCCTGCTGTCCTGGCCCATTTTGCGCAATATGCACTATGCGCGGAACGGGTATCGGAACGCAGTTTCTTTGCACTTTTTGTGGCTTCTTTCATCCCTGCCATGGAGTTATGCATAACTGGTGAGTTTGGTTGATATCGCTCATTCAGAAGTGGCCGTTCCGGCCATCCCGTTCTGTTCTGGATGTTGTTTTGGGAGTTCTGGGGTTAATAGTGATATAATATTGCAATGGTTTTAGTCCTAAAATATTGTTCCCAGGTGTTGCTAACACATGCCACTGTTTTTGGTATGGTTTTTTTTTAATATAATGGGGTCGTTCCGGCCTGTTCCGTTCCGTTCCGGCTTTTACACCGTCCCTCTGCTCATGCTCATAATTTGAATTGCCAGTGGCGGGGAATTTTAGGGACCGAAAACTCTCAGCTATGCGTTACTGCTGGCTTAGAAACAAACAAGCAATCCTTGCCGCACTTCCTTGTGCCCGCCTCGCAGGGTTGGTTTGCAATGTGTTACTGCTGGTTAGAAACAAACAGTCCTTGGCTCACTTCCTTGTGCCCCCAGAAATGTCTGCTGCCTGCCTGCCTTCCCTCCCTCCTCCCCCTGTGAACTGTACTACATGATGGGCTTTGTGGTTCGTGCCCACAAGCCTCCGGCATGCTTGCTCCCAGTCCTCCTCCTCTGTGCCCGCCTCACAGGGATGGTTTGTGTGTGTCTTGCTTTGACTCAGGGGATAAGTCCTTCCTGCGCTCACTTAGACTTTTTGAAGTTCCAAATCAATTTTTCAAGTGTGGAAGAAGATTCATATAGGTTTATCTACTCCCCAATTCATGGCATGTTGGGATTTCCTTTGAAATGGCCATGAATAAAGCCCATTGAGGTGTCTGCAGCTTTAAATCCCTGAGATACTGGGGTATCTGATTTTCAAAAATTCCCCAAAAATCAGGGGAGGCTTGGATTTGCTTGAGGGTTGGCATGCATGTGTATATGAACATCAGGTGTCATGGTGCCTAAATTGACATTTCTAATGTGAAAATTGACGGAGATATAGAAAGGGGTGTGAATTGGGGTGAGTTAAAAGGTTAAAGCCCCGCCAAAAATCAGGGGATGATGGGATTTGCTTGAAACTTGCCATGAATGTGGATATAGATGGCATCTGTGAGGGTGCCTGCTTACAAGTTTTTATCTGTCAAAATGTCGGAGAAAATCCCATGTCTGAAAATGGGGTGTCCGATTTTCAAAAATTCCCCCAAAATCAGGGGAGGCTTGGATTTGCTTGAGGCTTGGCATGCATGTGTATACATGCATGAGGTGTCATGGTGCCTAATTTGACGTTTCTAACATGAAAATTGACGGAGCTATCGAAAGGGGTGTGAATTTGGGTTAGGGGTGATGCGTTAGAGGTTAAAGCCCCGCCAAAAATCGGGGGATGATGGGATTTGCTTGAGTCTTGGCATGCATGTGTATACATGCATCAGGTGTCATGGTGCCTAATTTGACATTTCTACCATGAAAATTGACGGAGATATCGAAAGGGGTGTGAATTTGGGTTAGGGGTGACGCGTTAGAGGTTAAAGCCCCGCCAAAAATCAGGGGATGATGAGATTTGCTTGAGTCTTGGCATGCATGTGTATACATGCATCAGGTGTCATGGTGCCTAATTTGACGTTTCTAACGTTTATTAATATATAGCCTCTGGGCAATACAAACCTGACATTCATGCCCCCTCCATCAAACAACAATAATCACTGAGGAGGATAGGATCAACTACTGCAGTCATCCAGGAGGCAAAACGCTCAGTAGAAAGGTTACTAAAGGCGGGTAGCGGAAGTGGAAATGCCCCCAGGGTAGCAATTGGCTGATCACTCAATTCAACATTTTCGGAGAAGAGTCGTTAGAACAGGGCACACGATTTCTAAATAAGCGCTAGTACTGAGCAACAACGAACAGAGACCACGAAATCAAGGAGGTAAGTACAACTCATTTCCAACTGAAGATACAGAGGGTCATGTGACGCTTTGCGTCACAGTTGCTGATTCATAACGTTATAATAACAATAGTGTAGATTCCCACTGGGTCTACATTCAAAATGATTAGGTCTAGATCCAACTCTGTGGTCTTTACCAGAAAAATAAGCCTTCCTAAAATGAGTTGTAGTAGAAATCATCATCTGCTTCTCAACTTGGAGGTTGCATTTACAATCATTCTTCAAGCCCTTTGGAGCGGAATGAAAACGATGGCTCCTCGTGGTATTTAATATGGTGTGATATTATCCATGGAAACCCCCATTCCTATAGCCAAGTTTCTTATATAAAGTTTTCTCAGAAGGAAACTCCCACAAAACATAAAAGAAGAGAACCTGTTCAGCCTGGCAGCATTATTCATCTTCTTAGTTCATAGATCAATTATGGAATGATCTCCCGGACGAGGCTCGCCTGGTGCCAACATGGTTATCTTTTCGGCTCCAGGTCAAGACTTTTCTCCTCTCCCAGGCATTTAACAGCAAATGCTGAGTTTTTTAAACTGACCCCAGAATAGTTGTTTTTAAATGGATATTGTCTGTTTTTGTACGTATTTCATGCTTTTATGGTTTTAAATTTAGTATATTTCTTTTTAACGTTCACTGTTTTTAACTTTTGTAAACCGCCCAGGGAGCTTTGGCTATGGGGCGGTATTTAAATGCAAATAATAGCAGGTAATGAGGAGTAAAAGTCTGAGCAGTTGGAAGATAGCCAGCAAAGGACAAAAGTGTGAGTTTTGGACCTGGTTTGCAAGAGGAAGACTGGAAGATCTGCAAAGGCTTCATGCTGTTTGCTTTCCAGGCAAAGTGACCATGTTTTAAAGACTACCATTCTTTGGAGTGGGTACCAGACCAGACTGCTTCTTCATGCTCCAATTGTACATCTGTAAACAAACAGACGTTACAAAAGATATAACAATTTAAAATAATTATTGCCCTGCACTTTGCCAGTAAATGTAAACCCCTTGCACTTTGCCAGTAAGCAAACTTTAGGCCTTGCTAGACGAGGCCTTAGCGCGCTTTGAGGCCCGGTTTCCCTGCTGTGTGTCCAGATGACGCACAGGGGAATCCGGGGTCAAGCCGTGCTCAGACCTCCCTTAACGCGCCATAAGTGAATTCGCTTATGGTGCGCCTTTTCCGCAGCCCCGGCCTCAGGCCGGGGCTGCGGAACGTCTAGCAAGGTCCGTGGCTACTTGCTTACTCACGAGTAGCCGGGAAAAGCCACGGACTGGGCACAGTGCTCATATGAGCGCTGTGCCCATTGGGCCAGGGGGATCCGGGGGGGGGAGATGGGGGGGAAGGCCGGACCGGCAGGAGAGGGGGAGGGCCGAGGGTGGCACAGACCGGGGACGGGAGGGAGGGCCGAGGGTGGCACAGATTGGGGACAGGAGGGAGGGCTGAGGGTGGCACAGATCGGGGACGGGACGGAGGGCCGAGGGTGGCACAGATCGGGGACGGGACGGAGGGCCGAGGGTGGCACAGATCGGGGACGGGACGGAGGGCCGAGGGTGGCACAGATCGGGGACGGGACGGAGGGCCGAGGGTGGCACAGATCGGGGATGGGACGGAGGGCCGAGGGTGGCACAGATTGGGGACGGGACGGAGGGCCGAGGGTGGCACAGATCAGGGACGGGACGGAGGGCCGAGGGTGGCACAGATCGGGGATGGGACGGAGGGCGGGGAAAGAGTGGGCAGGAGGCATGGGAGGGGATCAGGAGCGGATGGGGGGGCTTAAGTAAAAAAAACCCGCTTACCTTGTCCGGAGTCTTCGGGGCGCACGTGGCCCCTTTAACAACAACAACAACAACAAAAATGGCTGACGCTGCAGGGCTTCCGTAGTCCCTGCGCGTCGTGCGTCTAGGAGGCGGGGCGGCACGCGCTAAAGTTAGCTTAGCCGTTGCCCCGCCTCCCTGCCGGATTATCCGGCATCGTCTGGCAAGGCCCTTTGTAGCAGCTGACCCTGGAGCTTCCTTCTGTCAGGGGAAGTGGGAGCTGTAAAATACGGTTTTGTGGAACTAGGCAATATATAAAGTCGCCGTGTTTTCTGGAAATCCCGGTGGTGCCTACGTGTCAAAGGCGTGAACCCACCTCCCTCTGCCCCCAAAGCTGGTGAGAACCCTTTGGTCATGAAACTTCCCAGAACTCCGTGTGCCAGCTTAGCATGGGTGGGTCTTTCTTTGAAACCTCAACGCTACAATTGAGTTTGTAAATAACTACGAGCATTAGCACACTGGATGCTACGAGCATGACAGCACCATCAAAGTCTGCAGCTTGATTTTAACACTTCTGTTCCATTTTGAACTCTAAAAAAGATTGTAGCAATAACTCCTCCACTTTTTCTATTTTCTATAATTTCGTAAAAATGGTTAGTTAAGTCTAGTGTCTTTTAAAATGCATTAAAACTCTAAGGGCACAACCTTATGCACGCGTAGACGGAAGAACCGTTCCACAACTCTCACATTTCCCAGCCAGCCATGCTAAGAGGTGCAAGCCTTTTGTTCGATCTAAACACGCAAAGGATTGTGCTGTAAAGCTTTATGGAGCTTTGGGACCCAGGTGAAAACCTTCTTCTTTTCCCAGGCATTTTATTTGTTCAATGAGATGATGATGATGATGATGATGATGATGATGATGATGATGACGATGATGATGATGAAAAACAGATTGTAAAAGTTGAAGTGCATATGGATTCGGAACTGGTTCTATTGAACATATTTGTTGAAGTAAATATTAATTTGAAGCACAAGGAGCTAATTTCATATCTTTTTTTTTGCTGCCAGGAAAGTAATAGCATTGCATTGGAAGGATTTCAAATTTACAGAGTTGAATGAGTGATATAAATCGGTGTGGAAGACAGCAATAATGGAGAAATTGACATATAAAAAATTACAGGTCATGAGAGGTCAGTGAAAGTATGACCCTTTGCGGCTGTTTGGTTACTGTTTATCGAATACACTAATGTGGCAGAACATGGCCGGATGGTACCTGCATGTTATCAATCATTGTGGTTGTTGTAAATTATTTGATATTGTTTATTTTCAAAAGTTGAATATACTTCCTGAGGGACTGTGTATTTTTGTATTGCTAAGCACTGTAGGGTCAACACAGTGTCTCCATAGTTCTTGGTCAGGGGGTCATTTTGCACCCCCCGATTTTCCTGAAGGGAAGATTCATGGACCGCCAAGCCTCTCCGCTGCTAGTAAGAGGCTTGGCCTTCCGCTGCCTTCTCCCTTCTCCCACAAGGCATTGTGGGATCTTTCACGATACCTTGTCAGACGTGCAGGTGCCGCGCGGCTCCTGAAAGGGGAAGAAAGCCATTACAGGCAGTGCGTGGGCCCGGATCTAGAGGAGCAGCGTGGGGGGACGGGACGGGCTCATGGTCACTCTAACGTTGGCTCAAATTCCAAACAGCCAGGAAATGGGAAGCTGATGCCCCAACAGATGTGCCCCATGATCAGTGATGATGCGCTGCAGTGTCACAATTTGTGCATGCTTACAACTTACACCCACACTTTCCCTTGGCCTTTCAGGCCCAAATCCAGAATCCAGATGGGAAGGATGGCAGGCCTGGGACCAGCCAAGGTAGCCCATGCCTTGTTCGGCATTCTTACTGCCAGGGAGGGGAAAGAGGCCCTTGTAGGATTTTCTGCTTCAGGTGCCAAAATAATGTTTGTGGTTTTTGTGTACCGTGGCTTTTGTAAGGGCAGGTGGGACCATTTGCTGCTCTGGCTCAGGCGGCAAACTGCCTTGGCGGACCCTTTTGGAGGCCACCACCAGCCCGGCATCAAGCTAGCTGAAATTATGTACTGTCTCATCCTGTGGTTTTGAATCCAGGTTTGTATGCTGCCCTGCCCTGCAGGCAGGCTGCTTCCGTTGGGGATGTGGGATATAGCTTTAAGAGGAAGAAATGCACAAGACCTCTGAGGCCACAATGCTCTGGGTTCCAAGTGATGTCATCACCTCAGTGATGTCATTCTGTGTCTAACTGCTGTTAGGACAGTTGAGGAGCCTCAACAGAGGGATGGGTCTAGGATCTGCCTGCTGCTCATGGAAAGTCTCTCTGCCTAATTCGGGGGGGGGGATCTTCACCCCCAGATCGCAGATCACCTCCTTTAGCAGGGGCTTCTGTGCCTCGGTGTAGTATTTCCAGGGGCCTGGAGGACTGTCGTGGGAAGGAGGGGCCGTGGAAACCCACTTCCCTCAGCGCAGTTGCTCCGGTGTGACTCTGGATCCGACCCAGAGATGGTCGCTTTTGAAATATTTCAGTACTGCTTTAATTTGGTTATATATTTGAGTACGTTAGCTGCTGAGGTTCAGAGTTAGTTTAGTTAAGCGTTACATTGACAGATAGGATTTGCTTTATGTTTCATTGAGATATTGATAATGCTATGTAAGTATTAGAAATTTGGGTAGAAAGGTTAGGTAGGTTAATATTGTACATTTGACGGTGTTCCTTCATGCAGGCAAAACCATTTGCCAAGTTGGAGGCCTACTTGTAATGATGCTTGTATTGTAGCTTTTCTGTCAAGATGAGGCCTAAAAGCTTTTGGGAGGTCTGGATCCTCAGACCGCACATCCCACCTCACGTGGACTGTTCATTTCCCTTGACATTAGTCAGGGAAGGCTTATTGGATCTGCGTAGCAATGTCTCTTCCACCACCGCCCCAGCCGCCCCTGAGACCCTGGCATTACCAGCCCTTTCCACTGGCCCTGTTTTTCTTGGGCTCCACATCTGGGCTTGCAATTGGTGGTTCTTGCTCCTTGCCTTCTTTCTCCGTTGCTGATGGACTTCTGAACCACAAGTTTGGTTTGCCCCCATCCCTTCATTTTTGGTTTCAGTAAGGAGTGTGTCTGCCTTCCTGAGTTCCTCTTCCCGCTTGAGAAGTCTTCTTGGTCTATGCGTTCCATTTCATTTCCTGGGCCTTTGTGACAGTGCAGAGATTTGTCATGAGGTCCTGCGCCCACTTCCTTTGCTTTTGAGCTCTCCGTGGCACATCTGTTATGCTGTATCTCCTCCCTTTGAGGTCTTGGAAGAAGTGCAGAGCAACATTCATAGAGGAGGGGGCCCTGGACCAGAGAGGGCTCTGGACCGGAGAGGGCTCTGGGTGCCTTCCTGTCTTGAAGAACACGTGCATCGCCTTGAAGCCTTAAGACTTCATCCTCAAGGAACCATAGCTCCGTTCTTTTTCTTTTCGGGTTTCATTTCGCCATGGCAGCTTTGTTACAGACAACACATAATTTTTCTTGAACCATGCAAATGGAATTTGGGCAAACCTGTTCAGCTATGGCAAATTAAAGTTGCCCCCAGGTCATCAGAGAAGAAAACTCTCTATTTCACTACCGTTCTTTACTCTCTCATTCTATTCTAACGTTTAACTTCTCTTCCCTGATGCTCCAAACTGCCACAAAAGGCCTTGAATTGCTCCACGCGGACACATGCTGCACCAGGCCAGCAGCCTAGAAGGGCTGGACTTTACACCTCTCCCCAAGTGGGAGAGAACTTCATGGGACTTACTTTTGAGTAAGCAAGTGCAGGTTGCACTGCTGGTTATAATTCGGCTATAAATTCTATTTGCAGATAGGACTTACTCTATATTTCACTTTTATAAATTTTCTAATTCCATGTAGCAAGCAGGGTCATTGCACAATAGAAGCCTTTTCTGGATGCCCCCTGGGCCAGCTACAGGCCTCCCGGTCCCAAGAATTTCTCTCTCCGGACATGAGAGAGATTGAAGCCAGGCGGACAGGTGAGAGTTGGAGACCGGCTGGGAGATCGCCAGGTGATTTGCGGCTCATGCTTAAACACTACTGACACAAACAGATCTTTTCCCCTCTGAAATCAGGCTTCCGAAATCTCAATGCTTGAGGGGAAACAGGAGGAGATTTGGGTGTGAAACGATTTGGGGGTGAGCTCCAGTTCTGTTCCTGAAAACCATTTCCTGGCCTTCAAGCAGGCAAAAGCATCAACCAGGTAAGAGACCATTTTTTTCCTCTCGTATTGCAAGGCGACACATGCTGTCTGGGGCAAATTAACCCCCATTTAGAGAGCGCCCCTCCATGCCCCCCGCCCAGCTAACATGCCCTTCGCCCCTCCCAGGCCATCTTAGAAGGGAACCGGAGAAAGCAAATTCCTTGAAGCTCTCTCATGTCCAAGCTGTTCTCCTTGCACTGTTTAACCATTGATTGACTTCCTTCATGCAGGCCAAGCCACCCATCAGGTAAGAAATAAAAAACAGTTATGTTTTGATAACTACCCTTCATGGGCAGGCAGCCAATAATAAAACTTGCCCCATTGGATCAAGAGGTGCATAAACAGGTGTCGTGTCACTTAGTGGGGTGAAGAACAGGGATGTGCTTTGCCTTGGGTCTGAACTCAAAATCCAAGTCAAAGTGGGCCGATTTACGTCCATCTTACCCCAAATTCGGTACGGGACCCGATTGGGCCAGCTGGCCAGCTGCTACTCCCCACCTGCTCTCCCGCCCACGGGACTTACTTGAAGCCTCTGTGCACGCCCATCATCCTAGTGAGCCGCTCTGTCCTGCCGTAGATCTACTGTTGTAAACTAAGTGGCCAAAATGGACATTTCCAGCTGATGTCGATTAGCACAGTAGATCTACGGCAGGCCAAAGTGGCTCTCCAAGAGTAGAAGTGGATCGCCTGTGCATGTGGCGGCTTCAGGGAAGTCCTGCGGTGTCAGTGGGCAAGGACGAGGGAGGTGGCGAGCAGGTGGGGGGGGCAGCAGCTGGCCCTCAGGCCGAATTTGCCATCTGGCTGAATTAGCTGAGTCAGGCCAAGGTATCCCAATTGGGTCCCATACCGAATTCAGGGTGAGGTGGACGTTAATCAGTCCTCTTTGATTTGGATTTTGGGTTCAGACCCAAGGCGAAGCACATCCTTGTTCTTCACCCCTGTAACTGACACTACACTTCGGATCTAGTTCTGAATTTGAAGGGGCCAATTCAGCCTAATGGGCAGCTGCTGCTTCCCACCTGCTCGCCTGCCCACGGGACTTACCTGAAGCCTCTGTGCATGCCCATCATCCTAGTGAGCCGCTCTGTCCTGCCGTAGATCTACTGTTGTAAACTAAGTGGCCAAAAATGGACCTTTCCAGCTGCTGTCGATTACCACAGTAGATGTACAGCAGGCCAGAGTGGCTCTCTAAGAGGACAGGTGGCTCGCCTGTGCATGTGGAGGCTTCAAGTAAGTCCCGCGGTGTCAGTGGGCAAGGACGAGGGAGGTGGCGAGCAGGTGGGGAGGGGAGCCCATTGCACTCCGGGTTGGACTTGCGCCCAGCTTTCCGGAGTGCCTGTGGGCGCCCATGGGTGCCTGGGAAACCGCAAATAGCTTGCCCACTTCAAATTCAGAACCAGATCTGAAGTGGGCCGAGTTGCAGCAGCCAGGCACCTCTCCACCGTGCCTGGGTCCAGCTCCAGCTGAGAGCACCCCTCCCTCCTGCTGTCACCTGTAAGTGCTGAACTTTCCAACTAAGTTTGTAGTGCCTGAATTTGCTTTCCTTTCCCCCCCTCCTCCTCCTCCCTCCCAATCCCCTTTCCTTTTGTGTCATGTCTTTTAGATTGTAAGCCTGTGGGCAGGGACTGTCAAGAAATACTTTTGTAAGCCGCCGTGAGAGCCTTTTTTGGCTGAATGGCGGCATAAAAATCCTTAAATAAATAAATAAATAAATAAGCAGGGAAGAGCAGCTGGCCCAGCTCAAGTAGGAGCTATAAAAGTAAGCCAGATTCCCAGGGAGCGAGCGAACAGGAAGAGCAAACAGGAGTTTGACAGGGGGAGTTCGGCAGGGGAGGTCAAGGGGAGGCCTCTTAAAAAATAAATAAAATAATAAAAAATAATAAAAAATAAAAATAAAAAAGAGGTGGGGGGAAAAAAAAGAAAAACATAAAGAGAAAAAAACCCCACAAAACCACCACCAAACAAAAGCAAAAAACCCCCAAAAGATTACTTTCCCTTAAGACATCCTCATATAGTTGTGTACCTTCAGAGAGGACACAACAAAGCAAAGGCAATTCTACTATAATCAAAAAGGAAAAAAACCAAAGCAGAAATCGACAATATGGATGGAAAGGAGTCCCTAGAGGTGGTGACCTGCAAAGGGTGTTCAATGTTCGTGTTTCTGCCTGAGCTCAACATGGCGTATACCTGTGCAAGCTGGTGGCACTTTTGGAAGAAAAAGTGAGAGGACTTGAGCGGCGAGTGTCCACCCTCCAAAGAATAAGAGAAGACGAGGAGTTCTTAGACCGAACGGTGGAACTGCAACAGCAACAAGAAGCACATGAGATTGAAGAACAACAGCCAGCTGAAGCCGAAGTGGAGTATGCTGAGGGGAGGGAAGCCAATGAAGAGGAAACTCCTTGGAAAAGAGTGACAGTTAGGAGAGGAGGAATTAGAGCGCGTTCTGCACCGGTGGGGCCATTGGAGTTAAGCAACCGCTTTCAGCTTCTGGAGAATGAGACTGAAGGACAGTTTGCAGAGGAGGAAGTACAGGAGACACCATGCAACAGTGACCAAGGGACAGAAGGTAGGTCAACCAAGAAGAAGAGAAGAGTAGTCGTGTGGGAGACTCCCTGCTGCGTGGGATTGAAACCCAAGTATGTCGTGAAGACCCATGGACTCGCCAGGTGTGCTGTCTCCCTGGAGCACAGATTAGAGATGTGACTGAAGGGTTACCGAAGCTCATAAAGACAACGGACACATACCCCTTTCTTCTCATCCATGTGGGAACAAATGATGTCGCCAAGCAGAGCTACGAAGAAATCATTTCAGACTTTGAAGTTCTGGGAGGGAAACTGAAGAACTTTGGGGCCCAGGTAGTTTTCTCATCCATCCTCCTGGTTCTTGGAAGAGGATTAGAAAGGGAAAGAAAAATACTCCGGATGAACGACTGGCTATGAAGGTGGTGCCGTCGTGAGAGTTTTGGATTCTGGGACCACGGGCTACGCTACTTGGAACATGGACTGCTGGCAAGGAATGGGTTGCACTTCACAAGGGCTGGAAAGAATGAGTTCGGCCACAGCATGAAGAACTTCATCAGGAGGGCTTTAAACTGAATCTTACGGGGGTGGGAGACGTAAATTTTGAGGCAACAATGGATGAAGGCCAATGCACCACAGTACAGAGAACAGCTCCAACAGTGTCCCAAAATAGCGTCTGCAACAAGGTAGGAACAAAGCCAGACTATAAAACACATGGTCTTCGATGTCTATATACTAATGCCCAGAGCATGGGAAACAAACAGAATGAACTTGAACTCTTATTACATGAAGGCAAATACGACTTGATAGGTATAACTGAAACTTGGTGGGATGACTCCCATGACTGGAATATAGCAATTGAAGGATATAACTTGTTCAAAAAGAACAGAAGAAATAGAAAGGGAGGTGGAGTTGCACTATATGTTAAAAAATACCTATCCCTGCACAGAAATACAGGCGGATGAGACTGGGAGCCCCGTCGAGAGCACCTGGATTAAAATAAATGGGGCTAGGAATAAAAAGAATATGATAATCGGAGTCTACTACCGACCACCCAATCAAGGAGAAGACGAGGACGAAACTTTTGAGAAACAAATTGCCAGTGTTTCAAGGAAGTGTGATGTAGTAGTGATGGGGGACTTCAATTACCCTGATATCTGTTGGGAGACCATTACTGCCAAAAGCGGCCCTTCCAAGAAATTCCTGACATGTATGGGTGATAACTTTCTCCTACAGAAAGTGGTGGAAGGAACTAGAGGATCGGCAATCTTTGACTTGTTATTGACCAATAGGGATGACTTAGTGGATAAAGTGGCAGTTACGGGAACTCTGGGGGAAAGTGACCACGTCATACTTGAATTCTTGATTATGAAGGAGACAAAAGTCGAGCGTAGCCATACACGTACTCTGGATTTTAGGAAAGCTGATTTTAATAAACTCAGAACTATAATAAGTAAGGTCCCGTGGCAAGGGAGCCTAAAGAGAAAAGGAGTGCAGGATGGGTGGGAGTATCTAAAAAATGAAATTTTAAAGGCACAGTTACAAACAATTCCAACAAGGAGAAAAGATAGAAGACAACAGAGGAAACCAATGTGGCTCCACAAAAAGCTTATTGATGAACTGAAAACAAAAAGGGATACATATAGGAAGTGGAAGGAAGGCCAGGCTACAAAAGAAGAGTACAGACAAGTGGCGCAGAAGTGCTGAAATGGCGTCAGGAAGGCTAAAGCTGTGAATGAGCTGAGATTAGCGAGGGATGCTAAAAGCAATAAAAAGGCTTTCTTCAGATACGTGAGTAGTAAAAGACAGAGGAAAGAAATGGTGGTTCAACTGCTTAATGAGGATGGCAAATTGATAATAGATGACAAAGAAAAGGCTGAAGTGCTCAATTCCTACTTTGCCTCGGTCTTCTCCCAAAAGCAGGTCTATGACCCCCCTGGAAAAAGTGAAGCAGAAGTTGAGGAGGCAGGATTGCAGTTTGAGATTGATAAACAAATGGTCAAAGAACACCTAATTTCCTTGAATGAGTTCAAATCTCCAGGGCCTGATGAACTGCATCCAAGAGTAATGAAGGAGCTAGCGGAAGAACTCTCAGAACCTTTGTCTATTATCTTTGCAAAATCATGGAAGACGGGTGAGGTGCCGGATGACTGGAGGAGGGCTAACGTTGTCCCTATCTTCAAAAAGGGCAAAAAGGAGGAACCTGGGAACTACAGACCAGTCAGTCTGACATCCATCCCTGGGAAAATTCTGGAGCAGATTATAAAGAAGTCAATCTGTAAACACCTTGAAATCAATGCAGTGATTTCTAGAAGCCAACATGGATTTGTCAGGAACAAATCCTGTCAGACTAATTTGATCTCATTTTTTGATAGGATAACCTCCCTTGTGGACTGTGGGAATGCTGTGGATGTCATATATCTTGACTTCAGTAAAGCTTTTGACAAAGTACCACATGACATTCTGATTAACAAACTAGCTAAAAGTGGGCTAGATGGAACAATTATTAGGTGGATTCACAGTTGGCTACAGAATCGGACTCAAAGAGTACTTATCAATGGAACCTTCTCAAACTGGGGAGAGGCAACGAGTGGGGTGCCGCAGGGCTCAGTCCTGGGCCCAGTGCTCTTCAACATTTTTATTAATGATTTGGACGAGGAGGTGCAGGGAACGCTGATCAAATTTGCAGATGACACAAAATTGGGTGGGATAGCTAATACCCTGGAAGAGAGAAACAAACTTCAAAGTGATCTTGATAGGCTGGAGTGCTGGGCTGAAAACAACAGGATGAAATTTAATAGGGA
The DNA here is from genome assembly GCF_023053635.1 of Elgaria multicarinata webbii. NCBI lineage: Eukaryota > Metazoa > Chordata > Lepidosauria > Squamata > Anguidae > Elgaria > Elgaria multicarinata. Next base: position 1,766,615 of record NC_086191.1, on the reverse strand, counting down.
TAAATGCCAAGTTCTACATTTAGGGAATAGAAACCAAATGCACAGTTACAAGATGGGGGACACTTGGCTCAGCAATACTACAAACGAGAAAGATCTTGGAATTGTTGTAGATCACAAGCTGAATATGAGCCAACAGTGCTATATGGCTGCAAGAAAGGCAAATGCTATTTTGGGCTGCATTAATAGAAGTATAGCTTCCAAATCACGTGAGGTACTGGTTCCTCTCTATTCGGCCCTGGTTAGGCCTCATCTAGAATATTGTGTCCAGTTCTGGGCTCCACAATTCAAGAAGGACGCAGACAAGCTGGAGCGTGTTCAGAAGTGGGCAACCAGGATGATCAGAGGTCTAGAAACAAAGCCCTATGAAGAGAGACTGAAAGAACTGGGCATGTTTAGCCTGGAGAAGAGAAGATTGAGGGGAGACATGATAGCAGTCTTCAAATACTTAAAAGGTTGTCACACAGAGGAGGGCCAGGATCTCTTCTCGATCCTCCCAGAGTGCAGGACACGGAATAACGGGCTCAAGTTAAAGGAAGCCAGATTCCGGCTGGACATCAGGAAAAACTTCCTGACTGTTAGAGCAGTGCGACAATGGAATCAGCTACCTAGGGAGGTTGTGGGCTCTCCCACACTAGAGGCATTCAAGAGGCAGCTGGACAACCATCTGTCAGGGATGCTTTAGGGTGGATTCCTGCATTGAGCAGGGGGTTGGACTCGATGGCCTTGTAGGCCCCTTCCAACTCTGCTATTCTATGATTCTATGATTCTATGGTTGCGGAAACTTCATGCAGCCCGCTGAGAGGAAAGAAGGGCCCAGCCAGGCAGTCCCTCATCCTTGTGCTAGTTCTCACATAACTGGCACCTGCCTGCTGCCTGCAGAGAACAGTGTGAGCCTGGCTGTTGGCCAATTGATTGGGGCCGGGGAGGAATTTTTCCCCTGTGTGGGTCCTGATTGGTCAGGAGCCCAAGGTTTTTTTCGCCTACTCCACACTGACCTGGGATTGTGCAGCCCTTCATGGGCAGGCAGCCAATAATAAAACTTGCCCCATTGGATCAAGAGGTGCATAAACAGGTGTCGTGTCACTTAGTGGGGTGAAGGACAGGGATGTGCTTTGCCTTGGGTCTGAACTCAAAATCCAAGTCAAGGTGGGCCGATTCACGTCCATCTTACCCCAAATTCGGTACGGGACCCGATTGGGCCAGCTGGCCAGCTGCTACTCCCCACCTGCTCGCCCGCCCACGGGGCTTACCTGAAGCCTCTGTGCACGCCCATCATCCTAGTGAGCCGCTCTGTCCTGCCGTAGATCTACTGTTGTAAACTAAGTGGCCAAAATGGACATTTCCAGCTGATGTCGATTAGCACAGTAGATCTACGGCAGGCCAAAGTGGCTCTCCAAGGGGAGAGGTGGCTCGCCTGTGTATGTGGCGGCTTCAGGGAAGTCCTGCGGTGTCAGTGGGCAAGGACGAGGGAGGTGGCGAGCAGGTGGGGGGGGGCAGCAGCTGGCCCTCAGGCCGAATTTGCCATCTGGCTGAATTAGCTGAGTCAGGCCAAGGCGTCCCAATCGGGTCCCATACCGAATTCAGGGTGAGGTGGACGTGAATCGGTCCTCTTTGATTTGGATTTTGGGTTCAGACCCAAGGCAAAGCACATCCTTGTTCTTCACCCCTGTAACTGACACTACACTTCGGATCTGGTTCTTAATTTGAAGGGGCCAATTCAGCCTAATGGGCAGCTGCTGCTCCCCACCTGCTCGCCTGCCCACGGGACTTACCTGAAGCCTCTGTGCATGCCCATCATCCTAGTGAGCCGCTCTGCCCTGCCGTAGATCTACTGTTGTAAACTAAGTGGCCAAAATGGACATTTCCAGCTGCTGTCGATTACCACAGTAGATCTACAGCAGGCCAGAGTGGCTCTCTAAGAGGACAGGTGGCTCGCCTGTGCATGTGGAGGCTTCAAGTAAGTCCCGCGGTGTCAGTGGGCAAGGACGAGGGAGGTGGCGTGCAGGCGGGGAGGGGAGCCCATTGCACTCCGGGTTGGCCTTGCGCCCAGCTTTCCGGAGTGCCTGTGGGCGCCCATGGGTGCCTGGGAAACCGCAAATAGCTGGCCCACTTCAAATTCAGAACCAGATCCGAAGTGGGCCGAGTTGCCATGAGATGACAGGTTGGTTGCGGAAACTTCATGCAGCCTGCTGAGAGGAAAGAAGGGCCCAGCCAGGCAGTCCCTCATCCTTGTGCTAGTTCTCACATAACTGGCACCTGCCCGCTGCCTGCAGAGAACAGTGTGAGCCTGGCTGGTGGCCAATTGGTTGGGGCCAAGTAGGAATTTCCCCCCTATGTGGGCCCTGATTGGCCAAGAGCCCATGGGTTTTTTTTCGCCTACTCCATGCTGACCTGGGATTGTGCAGCCCTTCATGGGCAGGCAGCCAGTAATAAAACTTGCCCTTTGGATCAAGAGGTGCATAAACAGGTGTCGTGTCACTTAGTGGGGTGAAGAACAGGGATGTGCTTTGCCTTGGGTCTGAACTCAAAATCCAAGTCAAAGTGGGCCGATTCACGTCCATCTTACCCCAAATTCAGTACGGGAGCCGATTGGGCCAGCTGGCCAGCTGCTGCTCCCCACCTGCTCGCCTGCCCACGGGACTTACTTGAAGCCTCTGTGCACGCCCATCATCCTACTGAGCCGCTCTGTCCTGCCGTAGATCTACTGTTGTAAACTAAGTGGCCAAAATGGACATTTCCAGCTGCTGTCGATTAGCACAGTAGATCTACAGCAGGCCAGAGTGGCTCTCTAAGAGGACAGGTGGCTCGCCTGTGCATGTGGAGGCTTCAGGGAAGTCCTGCGGTGTTTGTGGGCAAGGATGAGGGAGGTGGCGAGTAGGTGGGGAGGGGCCAGCAGCTGGCCCTCATGCCGAATTTGCCATCTGGTTGAATTAGCTGAGTCAGGCCAAGGTGTCCCAATCGGGTTCCACACCGAATTCAGGGTGAGGTGGACGTGAATCGGTCCTCTTTGACTTGGATTTTGGGTTCAGACCCAAGGTGTCAAAAAGAATTGAAAGGAATCAAAGGCGCCGTCTAAGGGAGCCGTCAAATTTGCGAGAAGGACCCCTGCCTCTGTAATTTGTAGGTTGCTTACGTTGTTGAAAGGTTTGTTGTTGCTGCTGTTGTCAAGGTTGGGTTTGTTGGTACTGCTGCCTACTAGGATAGTAGGAGGAGCGTGGTCGAGACCAACGTCGCTGAAACTGTTGTTGTGGTTGGTTGAAACCCATCCGACGAGCTGCAGTTCTTGCTATTTGCACGTTATCGAGCGCAGTGTCAGTGTTGGCGTTGAACAGACCGAGTCCGTGGAAAGGTAAGTCCTCGATTCTGGAGCGTGCCTCCTGGGAGGGACCCGCAGATCGCAGCCAAGCATGGCGGCGCAACGCTATAGTTCCCGTTAGGGTCTTTGCTATGCAGTCAACCTGGTGTCTTGAGGGAGGTATTTGCTGGCGAGAGAGCTGCGAAACCTCGGAGTTGAAGACCTTGGCCAAGTGTTTCTTTTCCTCAGGTAAATGTTCCATTAACTTTCCCATTTTGTCCCAAAGAAGGAGCTGGTAACCAGACATAGCTGTCTGGTCATTTGTGACCTTTAGGGCTAACGAAGATGAAGCATATATTCTGCGAGCAAGAAGATCTAAACGTCTTCCTTCTTTATCTACAGGGGAGGAATGCTGATGACTACTTCTACCCTGGGCTACTTCTATCAGGTTTGGTGACCAGGACAATAGGAGATGCCCAGGGGCTACGAGATGGCTGAATAACTCCCAGTTCTAACATATCCTGGATCTCCTTTTTGACAGCTTTCAAAACTCTCCCATTCACCCTGTAAGCCGACGACCGAATAGGGGGGTGGGTCCCAGTCTGGATCTCATGCTTTATAAGGTTTGTTCGCCCCGGCTTGGAGCTGAACAGGTGGGAATATTGTTGTAAAACTCCCCAAATGGCCTTCCTCACCACCGGAGAGGTGTCACTGTCCCACTTAATGCTTTCGATGCCACCCTCCTCTTTACTCTCCCTCAATAAATCTGGTTCACTTAGATTTTCATCTGGGGAGGTGCATGAAATTTGATAAATTGGGATGGTGCGCTCATAATAAGGTTTCAACATGTTAATATGCACAACCTTCAATTTTTCCACACCTGGCACTTCTAGTCGATAAGTAGTGGGATCAGTTTTATCCCGAATAATGTAAGGTCCCTCCCAACCAGCCTCAAACTGATTATTCTTTTTGGGTAAAAAGACCATGACCTTATCTCCTATTTCAAAGTTCCTGGCTCTATCTTTTTTATTATTTATTTTATTTATTTATCATACTTATACCCCGCTCCTCAGCCAAAAAAGGCTCTCGGAGCGGCTTACACTTAGCAAAAAAGACAGTCCCTGCCCTCAGGCTTACAATCTAATAAAGACATGACACACAAGGAAAAGGAGTCAAGGAGGGAGGGAGGGAGGAGAGAGAAAGAAAGAGAGAGAGAGAGAGAGAGAGAGAGAGTCCAGCAGGAGCAGGCCCCGATGTTACTTCTGCCTGCTCCTGTCCCCTCGGTCCTTCTTCTTCCCCACAGGGCCAAGATGGCAGTTTGCCCTGGGGGGGGGGGGAAGAGTCCAGCAGGAGCAGGCCCCGATGTTACTTCTGCCTGCTCCTGTCCCCTCGGTCCTTCTTCTTCCCCACAGGGCCAAGATGGCAGTTTGCCCTGGGGGGGGGGGAAGAGTCCAGCAGGAGCAGGCCCCGATGTTACTTCTGCCTGCTCCTGTCCCCTCGGTCCTTCTTCTTCCCCACAGGGCCAAGATGGCAGTTTGCCCTGTGTGTGGGGGGGGAAGAGTCCAGCAGGAGCAGGCCCCGATGTTACTTCTGCCTGCTCCTGTCCCCTCGGTCCTTCTTCTTCCCCACAGGGCCAAGATGGCAGTTTGCCCTGTGGGGGGGGGGGGAAGAGTCCAGCAGGAGCAGGCCCCGATGTTACTTCTGCCTGCTCCTGTCCCCTCGGTCCTTCTTCTTCCCCACAGGGCCAAGATGGCAGTTTGCCCTGTGGGGGGGGGGGAAGAGTCCAGCAGGAGCAGGCCCCGATGTTACTTCTGCCTGCTCTTGTCCCCTCGGTCCTTCTTCTTCCCCACAGGGCCAAGATGGCAGTTTGCCCTGTGGGGGGGGGAGATGTTAAGTATATGAAAAGAAATACTTGTTTAGTCATTAAAATTGTGTGTGTATGGCTATCTCAGGGTTAAACAGAGAAAGTCTATTTGTAGGCAATTACCTTGAGATAGAGGCTGTTCTGAGAACCTTGCCAAGATTCTAAGTTAGCTTCATCACAGCTGTATGTAATGTAGATAAGAATTGTATAAGATGTGTATATAGTTTTTCACTTGTGTAAATGGAACTGATCACTGCTTACTGATCACTGCTCTATGATCACTGCTTTCTGTGTATGCCTCAGTGTGCTGATCTGAACTGATCTGAATTGAACTGCACAGAAGCCTGAAGGAAATAAACCAGCTCTGCTGTGTAAGACCTGCGTGATGTGTGTTTGTTTCTGAGCACAAACAGAGTTCTAGAAGGAGAAAAGTTCTGGCAATAGCCCAACAAAGGTTATGGGCCCAGTCCAGTCCAGGAAGCCTACGCCAGCCTAACCCAGGCAGAAGAACCAGAACTTGGTAGGAACAGTGCAGTATCAGAACCAGGAGTCTGCTAAAACAGAAGACTGTTGATAGAAGAAGACATCAAGCTAAAGCCAGTGCTGCAAAGTGAAGAAAAATCTCAGTCGGCTGACTCTGAAGAGGACTCTGAGCAGGAGGACGGTGAGATACCAATTCCTAAAGCAGAGAGAATGGCAGGAGCTAATATGTCTGGTTTACATCAATTGTTAGAAAAGCTGAATGACTCTAACTATGCATTATGGTCTTACAAAATGCAAATGTATCTGATTCAGGCTGAACTGTAGTATGTAGTCACAGAGGATCCACCAGATAGAGCAGATCCACAAAATGCTAAATGGTTTAAAGATGATGCAAAAGCAATGGCAGTTATTGCATTAGCTGTAGAAGACTCTCAAATTTCCTTCATTCAGTTTTTGAATACATCAAAAGAGTGCTAGAATGCGCTACAAGCTGTATATCAAAGAGAAACAGCGGGCAGTAAAGTAATTCTAACCCGGAAGCTGTATGGAATGAAGCTGAAACCAGGGGAGTCTATGTCAAACCATTTGAAAAGCATGAGAGAAATCTTCAATCAACTCAGGGCACGAGGGATGGAGTTTACAACTATACACCAAGTCTATGTGATTTTGTCAAGTCTTGATTCATCATACGATGTGGTTATCACCATGATAGAAAGTCAAGAGGAGGAGAATTTAACCCTCGAGTATGTAGCTAGAAAACTACTGGAAACCTATGAAAGAAGACAAGCTTCAAAACAACAGAGTTTTAAACATCCTGTGGTTGAATTTCAACAAAGCCATAAATCTTCTGATGTGGTGGCTGCATTAAAGGCAAAGAAATGCTTTAATTGTGGTTCCACAGAACATTTACGGCGGGATTGCAACAACAAGAAGAAAAAGCAGTCAACAGCAAAGTAGAGAGAAGAAAACAACATGAATGAAGCTGAATCAACAAAGAAGTGTCTTCTAGCAAGAGTCAAAGAGACAATGAATCCTTAGTTTTTAGACTCTGGAGCTTCAATAAGTATGGCAAAAGACAAACTTTCATTTGTAACCTTAGAAACTTCTACTTCAGAGCAAAAGTGTGTTACCCTTGCAAATAGAACAAAAATCCAGATTTGTGGTGTAAGTAATGTATATTTTGATTGTCTGAGAGTTGAACTACAAAGTGTTTTATATGTACCAGAATTGGAAACAAACCTTCTAAGTGTGTTTCAGTTAACAGAAATAGGGTATGAAGTTTGTTTTACTGAAGAAAATTGTACTATAAAACAAAGAAACAAGGTGTGTGTGCAAGGAATAATGAAAGAATCTTTGTATGTGATTAATACTTGTACAGAAAATGAAGTTGTAGCCAGCAAAGTCACAACAAAAACAATAGCCAATTGCAAACCACACCAAGAGTGTATCCATTTAACTCATAAAAGGTTTGGTCATGCTAACTATAAAACAATTTCTAAGATTCCAGAATTGTGTGAAGGGGTGAAAATCAAATGTTCTAACTATGTAGAATGTAATGTATGCAGTGAAACCAAGTGTCATAAGTCAAACATTCCAAAACATAGTGAGAGAACAACAAAAAGAATTTTTGAATTAATTCATGCAGATCTTGCAGGTCCTTTTGAGACAAGTCAAGGAAGAAACAGATTTTTCTTGTCTATTGTTGATGATTACAATAGATTTAGATTTGTGTATGTGTTAAAACAGAAGAGTGAAACTTTTAGAAAGTTCAAAGCGTTTGTTAAGTGGAGTAAAAATAGATTTAAAGAACCTATAGCTAATCTAAGAACGGACCGGGGAGGTGAATTTCTTAGCAACCAATTTAAAAAATTCCTCAGTGATGAGGGTATACAACATGACCTTACTGCTCCATATTCACCATTTCAAAATGGAGTTGCAGAAAAGAAAAACAGAACCTTGCAGAACATGTTTAGAGCTCTATTGAAAGAGTCAGGATTGTCTAATCTGTTCTGGGCAGAAGCTTTGTCCACCTCAAATTATTTGTTAAACAAGCTTTACCACTCTGTACATGAAAAAACCCCATATGAAATGTTTTACAAAAGAAAACCTAGAGTTTCACATATACGGGTTTTTAGAAGTAAATGTTTTGCTCATGTTCAGAAAGAAAACAGACCAAGAAAGCTAGCTCAAAGAGGTTTAGAATGTAAACTGATGGGATATGATACACAAACAAAAGGCTATCGTTTGTGGTCTCCATATCACAAAAGTGTAATTGTGAGCAGAGATGTAGTTTTTCATGAACAAATGCAGGAAACAAAACAGTATGTAAGTTTGCCTGTAGAACAGAAAGCTGTAGAAACAGAAGAAATTCCTGAACAATCTCAGCAAGAGAGGGAGGGGGAAGAAACTGTAAAGGAGGAAACTATGCCTGTAACTATGCCAAGACGATCAGAAAGGGAACGCAAAGCTCCAATTCGTTACTCAGATGAATACCAAAGCAAACAGGTTTCTCATAGAGCTTTACTAATAGCCTATGAACCTACTTCATTTGAAGAAATTCAGGAAATGGAACCTACAGAAGCTCAAGGCTGGCATGAAGCAATGTCAAAAGAAATCAGAGCAATGAAAAAAAATAAAACGTGAGAACTAGTACCTTTACCTGAAGGTCGTAAAGCCATTACCTGTAAATGGGTATTCAAAATAAAACAAAATGAGAAAAGACAAGTAGAACGTTACAGAGCAAGATTAGTAGCAAGAAGATTTGCTCAAAAATATCTAATAGATTTTGAAGAAGTTTATGCACCTACAACAAAATACTCAAGTATAAAACTTTTGTTAAAAATTGCAGCAGAAAAACAATTAAATGTATTTCATTTTGACATCAAAACAGCTTTCTTATATAGAGATTTAACAGAAGAAATTTACATGACTCAACCAAAAGGTTTTGTTAAAAATCCAGAGTTAGTTTGTAAATTGAAAAAATCCATATATAGTTTGAGGCAAGCAGCAAGGTGTTAGAATAAGAAACTAGACAATGTATTGATCAAAATGGGTTTTAAACAAAGCAAAGCTGATCATTGTTTGTACACAAAACAGGATGGTTCAAATGTAGTGTATTTGCTGATTTATGTAGATGATTTGTTACTGGTTTTTAATGAAGAAGAACAGAAAAACACATTTGTAAACCAGCTGCAAAGACATTTTGAGTTAAAAGACCTTGGTTCAATGAAAAGTTATTTAAGAATGCAAATTTCAAAAGATTCTAACACAGGGTCATTTCTGATTGAACAAAGTGGCAAAATTAAAAAATTGCTAGAAAAACACAGCATAGAGAATTGTAAAATTGTTGCCACTCCTATGGTCACTGATTTTCAAAATCAGACAGACAGTACTGAAATAGAAGACATACAGAAATATCAGAGTGTGATTAGAAGTTTACTTTATCTAGCAAACCTAAGTAGACCAGATATTACATTTGCTGTAAATCTTTTAAGCAGAAAAATGACAAAACCTTCTGTAACTGATTGGGCAGCTATAAAACGTGTATTGAGATATCTAAAAAGTACAATCAATCACAAATTAGAAATATCTACACACAAAGATAGAAATTTCTGTGTTTATGCAGATGCTGACTGGGCTAACGCAATTAATAGAAAGTCTACCAGTAGAGCAGCATTCTTTTACAATCAATCCTTGATTGATTAGTATACAAAAAAACAAAATTGTGTAACAACCTCTAGTGCAGAAGCAGAATATATCAGTTTATCTCTAGCTTATAATGAGATTGAGTAATATAAACAATTATTTGCTGATCTAAAGTTAGAAATTGAGACACCAGTAACCATATTTGAAGATAATCAAGCATGTATTAGTATGGCTACATCTGAAAAGTGTAAACCAAGAACTAAACATGTGGATGTTCATTATTCTCATATAAAAGATATAATTCAGAAGGGCTGGATTAAGCTTGAATATTGTCCATCTAAAATTATGTTAGCTGATTTATTCACAAAACCAGTATCAATGATAAAACACAAAAAGATGCTTTTAAAGCTAAGTCTCAGATTGTAACACAATTTAAACAACATGCGCAAGAAGAGGACTGTTAAGTATATGAAAAGAAATACTTGCTTAGTCATTAAAATTGTGTGTGTATGGCTATCTCAGGGTTAAACAGAGAAAGTCTATCTGTAGGCAATTACCTTGAGATAGAGGCTGTTCTGGGAACCTTGCCAAGATTCTAAGTTAGCCTCATCACAGCTGTATGTAATGTAGATAAGAATTGTATAAGATGTGTATATAGTTTCTCACTTGTGTAAATGGAACTGATCACTGCTTACTGATCACTGCTCTCTGTGTATGCCTCAGTGTGCTGATCTGAACTGATCTGAATTGAACTGCACAGAAGCCTGAAGGAAATAAACCAGCTCTGCTGTGTAAGACCTGCGTGATGTGTGTTTGTTTCTGAGCACAAACAGAGTTCCAGAAGGAGAAAAGTTCTGACAATAACCCAACAGAAGAGTCCAGCAGGAGCAGGCCCTGATGTTACTTCTGCCTGCTCCTGTCCCCTCGGTCCTTCTTCTTTTTTGTCATACCAAGTTTTCTGCTTGGTTTGGGCTTTGGCCAAATTTGTGTGTGCCAGCTCCATAACTTCCCTCATGTCATTTTGAAGGTTCAAAACATAATTTACTACAGATTCTTTCTCTTCTTCTAATTCTCCCTCCCAGCTTTTCCTCATGATACTTAAGGGACCACGTACATTCCTCCCCATCATTAGTTCAAATGGTGAGAATCCAGTGGAGTCTTGGGGAATTTCCCTAAATGCGAAGAGAAAGTAGGGCAATTTTTTGTCCCAGTCAAAGGGATGGTCTACCACATAGGTCTTAATCATCTGCTTAATGGTGCCATTGAATTTTTCAACTAGCCCATTTGTTTGGGGGTAGAAAGCAGTGGATGTTATATGTTTGACACTGCAACACCTCCACAAACATCTCATTATATCCCAGAGAAAAGCTGAGCCTTGATTTCTCAAAATTTTATGGAGGAAACTCCAGCAACAAAAGATTTTTAATAGGGCTTCTGCCACGGACAAGACATCAACTTTTTGAAGGGCTTCAGCATTCGGGAACTTTGTGGCAAAATCTATTATGGTCACTTGAAACTTTTCCCTTGTCTGTGTAGGTCTAGGGAAGGGTCCTACTAGGTCCAGTCTTATTTTTAAAAAGGGTTGGTTAGTAAGTGGTAAGGGATTTAGGGGAGCCTTGACTTTGTCCCTACTTTTCCCCACCCTCTGGTAACTCTCACAGGACTTGTAAAACTCTGTGCCTTCCCTAAAAATATTTGGTAAGTAATAATTAGTCATCAATCTTTTCTGGATTTTTTCTATCTCCATGTGGCCTGCTAAAAAGGAGTCGTGAGCTAATTTCAGCAACTGGTCCCTATATGGTATTGGTACCATAAGCTGCTTTTCAGCCCCCCAACTTCCTTGTTTTTTCTTGGGCAACCACTTTTGGTATAGGAGTCCACGATCCCAGAAAACCTGTTCTTTCTGAATGTCACTAAAAGAGGTTTCTTGTGCTTCAGCTTTGGATCTTAAAACTTCCAAGCTGGGATCATTTCCTGTGTTTAAAGCTAACGTGGTATCAGTTTTTGCAACGTTGTTTCTTGGTTCAACAGTTCCTTCAGCTGGGTTGCTAGGCAACTGCAGGGGCATGCCCTCAGCCTCTCCAGATTCGCTACAATTGTCTGTCAAGCTTTCCACTGCTGCTTGTGAGCGTGTAATAATAAAAACTTTTCTACCTTCTAACCCCATGATATCAGTACCTAGGATTAGAGGTTCTTCCTGACAGGAATTAACACCTAAAATACATTTCCCTGTGACTCCCCTCCATGTAACCTCCATCTCGGCTACCGGAATTTCAATTATGGGCCCTGTCACAGGTTTGATGTTAATTTTTCTGTGAGGAATAATCTCCTCCCTCCTCACAAGGTCTGCTCTAATCAGAGATAAACAAGCTCCAGTATCTAGAATAGCTTTATGCTTTTTTCCATTTATTAAAACATTTTCCCACACTAATGTGTAACACTTGGAATTTTGGGTATGTTCAGCATCTTTATTTATATCCACTCTCCTTACTGAGGTACTTTTCTCTTCCCTCAGCCTGGGACAGTGTGGTCTAATATGCCCCACCAACCCACAGTGATGGCATGTGAGGTCTGTATTTCCAAACATAGGTTTAGTGGTGTTTCCCGCCTTTTCTGTTGGCAACTGATTTTTATTTACCTCAGCTTCTTTCTTACCCCCATTAGGTTTATACCCTGGTTTAATATTATTTTCTTTAGTAGACTTGCTGGTCATATGATAGCCCCGGTTTAAGGAAAATTGATCAGCCAGGGAAGCTGCATCTTGATATGTTTTTGGGTCTCTATCTCTCACCAGCAATCTTATATCTTGAGGGATTTGAAAAATTAATTGATCTTTAATCATCAGATCAACTAAATCTTGTTTGGTTTTCACCTCAGCGCAGGTGATCCATTTCTCAAAATGATCTGCTAATTTGTGTCCCAACTCCACAAAAGATTTGGATGACACAGCATTAAGGCTTCTAAATTTCTTCCGGAAATACTCAGGCCCATAGCGAAATCTTTTATAAACTGCTGTTTTAAATGAGGCGAAATCTAAAGCTTCCCCCACAGGAAAACTGTTATAAATTTCAGCCAGGTCTCCCTTGATCAAGTTAGGGATAAACTGCTTTAGGGTGGATTCCTGCATTGAGCAGGGGGTTGGACTCGATGGCCTTGTAGGCCCCTTCCAACTCTGCTATTCCATAATTCATATAATCTTGTGGCTTTACTTCCCACATCATGGCTGCCTTTTCAAAGGTATTGAAGAAAATTTGGGGATCTTGCCCCTCAACATAAGGGGTAAAGTCTTTAGGAGATAATTTGGGAGGTCTAGCCCCTTCCTCAATTCTCCTCTGATCTTCCCGCTCAAACCTTCTCTTTTCCAAAGCAAGACGTTCTAGCTCCAGCTCCCTATCTTTTTCTCTTAATCTTTCTTGCTGTTCCAACTCAGCTCTCTTCCATTCTCTTAATCTTATTTCTGCCTCACGATCTTTTTCTCTTAATCTTTCTTGCTGTTCCAACTCAGCTCTTTTTAACTCCCCTTGTTGTTCTAACTCTCTATCTCTTTGTTTTATCTTTTCTAATTCAAGTTGTCTATCAGCTTTTCGTTGTTCTAATTTCTCCCTTTCTAGATGCAAGTATTGAGGAGACATCTCTACAGGCACTTGCCTCAGAGGATTTACCTCAGTTTAACTGCCGCATGAACTCTGTAATATTCTATAAGAGCCCATTTCATCTCATCAACCGATTTTCCCTCAGTTGGCAAATTTAAACTTTTACATCTGTCTGATAGAGCCTCCTTCTTTAACCCCAAAACCTCCATGGCTATCAGACAGAGACTTAACCTTAATAAATAAAATGGTACTGGGAGTTTTCAATTGAGATCAGGAGTGGTAAACTTGATATTTTATAATATGTATCTCACCACAGACAAAAATATCCTGTCAAAGAATTGTATCAGCGCAACCTCTGACTTAGGTAATATGTAACTTTCACAGCTAAGGACCTCAGAGGTGCTTTACAGTAACCACCCTCTGTCCTGTTCACAAATAAAATCCTTTCTGACTTCTGTCACTATAAATGAACAGAGTCTACTTCGTATCCCGACGCTGCCACCACTTTTTATGCCACGACACAGGCTCTGAACACCAGACCTCCCGTCTGCCACCACTTCTTATGGGGCGACACAGGCTCTGAACACCAGACCCGGCCGAGGCTACTCTCTGCTCAAGCCAAGCACCACGGCTTGGTACGCCTGAGGCAAGGGATAAAGCCCACCTTCCTCCAAACTATGTGGAGAAAGGGGTTTAAAATGGAGAAGGATTTAATATATACAATAATGCACTGTGAGTTATATCTGTTGAGGTGAATGTAGGGTGACCCTATGAAAAGGAGGACAGGGCTCCTGTAGCTTTAACAGTAATGTAGAAAAGGGAATTTCAGCAGGTGTCAATTGAAAAAGGTGAAATTCCCTCTTCATCACAACAGTTAAAGCTGCAGAAGCCCTGCCCTCTTTTGTATCTGGCCACTCTACTATAGCTAGAGTAGCTTTAACTGTTGTGATGAAGAAGGAATTTCACCCTCTTCAATTGACACCTGCTGAAATTCCCTTTTCCACTTTACTGTTAAAGATACAGGAGCCCTGTCCTCCTTTTCATATGGTCACCCTAGGTGAATGATTGTCAGAGTGGGTGCTGAATGTGTAAACTTAAGATGATAAATGCCAAACAGACACGTGGGATTTTCGTGGTAGTTTTAAAACAATCAAAATTTATTTTTAAAAGTTCATAAGCTTTGTTTCTAATAACATTTAAAAACCTTTTTGAAACCTTCCATACAATCCGGTCACTCATACACATTCGCTCTTTCCTTTCTCTCACACAATCACTCTTGAACTTTCTTTATTATCAGTATTGATTAATATACTTCCACTATGTGCACACCACACTCTAAAGACACCACTCCCTACACTGACTCTCAAATTTCCCAAAACTAAAGTACCATAAATACAGAGAGCACTACAGACTCTAAGAGTCCCTAACAAGTCTCCCTGGAAAGAACTCTCCATCCCCTCCGTCCTTCCCTTATATATCCCTCCTCCCCCCTCCCAAGACATTCTAACTCCGCCCACTCAGGCCAACATTCTACAAACCACAGACTTGCAAACTGCAGGCATACCTTTGGGAATTGACTTGTGGGGTGTAACGCCACAGTAGAGGCTCTGTAGGTGTTGTAATCTTTACTTTACCGAGAGAAGGGAGGGTTTCGAATTCTATACGGTATCCTCTTTGGATTATCGAGAGGACCCATATGTCAGTGGTAATTGTTTCCCATTGGTGGTAGTAATGGGAAAGTCTATCTTTAAAGAAAATTTTGGGGTTGATGTATCGTGGTGGTGTCAAAAAGAATTGAAAGGAATCAAAGGCGCCGTCTAAGGGAGCCGTCAAATTTGCGAGAAGGACCCCTGCCTCTGTAATTTGTAGGTTGCTTACGTTGTTGAAAGGTTTGTTGTTGCTGCTGTTGTCAAGGTTGGGTTTGTTGGTACTGCTGCCTACTAGGATAGTAGGAGGAGCGTGGTCGAGACCAACGTCGCTGAAACTGTTGTTGTGGTTGGTTGAAACCCATCCGACGAGCTGCAGTTCTTGCTTTCTGCACGTTATCGAGCGCAGTGTCAGTGTTGGCGTTGAACAGACCGAGTCCGTGGAAAGGTAAGTCCTCGATTCTGGAGCGTGCCTCCTGGGAGGGACCCGCAGATCGCAGCCAAGCATGGCGGCGCAACGCTATAGTTCCCGTTAGGGTCTTTGCTATGCAGTCAACCTGGTGTCTTGAGGTACGTATTTGCTGGCGAGAGAGCTGCGAAACCTCGGAGTTGAAGACCTTGGCCAAGTGTTTCTTTTCCTCAGGTAAATGTTCCATTAACTTTCCCATTTTGTCCCAAAGAAGGAGCTGGTAACCAGACATAGCTGTCTGGTCATTTGTGACCTTTAGGGCTAACGAAGATGAAGCATATATTCTGCGAGCAAGAAGATCTAAACGTCTTCCTTCTTTATCTACAGGGGAGGAATGCTGATGACTACTTCTACCCTGGGCCGCTTCGACAATTATTGAATTCGCCGGTGGATGTTGGAATGAGAACTCGACGTCGGACTGCTGTATCTTATACATACCCTCCAACCTCTTGGAAGTTGGCGGGTTTGTTGAAGGTGATTTCCATGTCTGTTTTATGGTGTCAAGTAAAGCTGGTAACATAGATATAGCTACCGGTTTTGTCGTGTCAGAAATAATCGAATCAAAAACTGGGTCCTGTGTGGCGGATGTAGGTTGTTCCACCTGTAGACCTAATGCTTGTGCCATTCTGATGACCTGGTCCGAAAAATGTCCAAGGTCTTCTGACGGAGAAATACCCCCCTGTGGGGCGACCTCTATGTCAGGGGATGGGAGTGAAGGCCGTGCCGAAGACGATGAAGATGAATCGGAGCCATAATCATCTTGGTCCGATGTTGGAGGACTGACTGGAGCTGTCGGGAGTGGTATCAGTGGGGCTGACTGAGACTGTGTCAGAGCTAGAGCCTCCGAAGCGAGTGCTATTGATGGTTGCACTGGCTGTGGACGTGCTGGTGGGTCGATTCGAGGTGGAGGATTCGAAACCGTGGCTGTTGGTCTAATCCGGTGTTGTTCCCGAAAAGACCGATCCTGATAATAATGGTCCTGAGGGAAATGTTCCCATTGACCTTCGCACAGTCGTCGATAATAGGGATCACGGTCCCGATAGTAATATCTCTGGGGACTTTGTTCCCATCTGTCCAAGCAGCGTGGTGAACGGGACCTGTCTCGTGATCGAGCTGAGCGATCGTAGTCATAGTATGCTCTTCCAGAACGAGCTGAGTACATGGAATCTGGGGAATCATGTCTATAGCGTCTGTCCTGTCGCTGGAATGGTGGAGTCGTGCTTAAGGGCTGTTTGGATCTCGTCCTTGGGTGAAAAGATTGATCTAACACACCTGTCTAGGTGGTATCGGAGCTGGCGATAGATCTCTAATCTCGCCTTCCGATGTCGAAGTGAGCCTCTGATCACGCACCGAAGGCAAACATACTGTCAATATAGGGGACAGTAACATAGGCGGCGGAGGAGGCGGTAGCTGTTGTGCCGGTATCGGCATCGAGGGTGTAACTTCGGTCACCGAAGGTTGTGGCAAAGGGTTGTCTATCGGTACCGATGGAGGCTGCACCGTATCGACGGTCGGTATCGACCTATTTGGGGTCAGAGGTGGAATAGACGGCCGAATAGGGTTCGGCACACTCTTTTTAAGAGATTTTTTCTTTCTCTTTTTGCTGTGCTCCTCCGAGCCCGTGGCGGTATGTTTCGCCTTCTTTGCCCTTTTTGTGAGCTTTTTAGCCTCTCCCAGGTGCGGCTGGCAATTCAGGTTGCTGAGGATTAGCAAGTAATGGTGACTTTGGAGAAGTTTGAACAGGTTCCATATTAGAAGCCGTTGATGTCGATGGTTTGTCCACTGCCTGTAAAGCCTTGCTCCAAAGTAAAGCTTTGAGTCTATCTGACCTGTGTCGTCGCGTTTGCTTTGAAAAGGCTTGGCAAGAACTACAGGTCTCCACGACGTGGGACTCACCCAAACACAAAAGGCAAAGGGAGTGCCCGTCTGATGGAGGGAGCTTACTCCCACAATTTTTGCATTTTCTGAACGGCGCCTTGAGGGCCATGCGCCCTTTCGGGCGGTCGCTTTTCGCGAAAGAAAAAACGAATTTAAGAAAAGAAACAACGCTAATTAGAATAAGGAAGAAATATGAGAAGACAGAAAGAGAAGAGAAGAAAAAAACGCCTCTAACAATAGTTTTATTTTGTTTTCTACAGAGAATTTCCCAAACGATGCTACCATAATGGCGGTCGAAAGAGAACTGAGGTTATCGGCGGGAACCCCCTTCTTTGCGCATGCGTACTCTCGGCATGGGGGAGGGGTTCCCGCCAAAACGCCTCAGCTATAGAAGTTTTTCCCGAACGGACTCCGCGCAGGCGCAGAGCCCACTGTTGTGTGATGCACAGAGACCACGAAGAAGAACTAGCGCAAGGATGAGGGATACCTGGCCGGGTCCCTCTTTCCTCTCAGCTGGCCGCATGAAGTTTCTGCAACCAGCCTGCCATCTCCTCACTTTTCTGGCTGACTGGGGGCAGAGCTGCACCCCTGCCCCATGGATAGCAGAAGGGGGCGAGGTGCAATTGCACTGAGGCCCCATCGTGAAGACATGGGACCCCCAACGCTTGGGTTTGATAAAGGCAACACCTGTGTAAACCTTTAGACCTGTCTTCTCCAACCTGCTGCTCTCCAGATGGGTTGGACAACAACTCCCATCATCCCCTGGGTGTTATAGTCCAACACAACTGAAGGGTACCTGGTTGGGGGAGGCTGCTTCAGAGGATCCGCAACAGGACAGTTCCCATCCCTCTAGTCCAGGGAAGCTGTAGTCTGAGTCGTGGAGGCCTTCTCGTATTGCCTCAGCCACACAGGCCCATGTGGCCAGTGAGGAGCAGAGGCAGGCCTGCCCACGTCACCACTACCCTGGCCTTGTAGCTCTGGGTGAGGGAATGGTGCAGACCTAAGGCAGTGTTCCTGCTCCAATTCCTCAAGCCTTCTGGTCCTGATAGCTGGGTCTCAGACAGCCCCCGCCTTTCATCCTGTCGTAATGGGCTACGGTGATTCCAAACCTCTTTCCCATTGTCTGAGGCTCTGCCCACCCACCCCAATTCACCTCGGAGACTGATTTGGACTCATGGCAAATTTGACGCATAGCAACTTGGCCCACTTCGGATTCGGTTCCGAATTTGAAGCAGCCCAAGCACAAGGCCAACCCAGAGTTCATTGGACTGCCCCCTCCTCCTGCATGCCCCCTCCCCTCCCACACATCCCTTCCCCTCCTGCTTGCCCCTGAAGCCTCCACAGGCACAGAGGAGCCGCCAATCCTTATCCAGAGCCGCTCTGCTCTGAGGTAAACTACAGCAGCTGGTAATGGCCATTTTTGGCCACCGTAGTTTACAGCAGTAGATCTCCAGCAGGTCAGACTCCCTAGGAGGATGGGTGGCTCATTGGTGTGCCCAAAGGCTTCAGGTAAATCCCATGGGCAGGCGAGGCTCAGCGGCTGGTCATGGGGCCAAATGGTCTCAAAGTGCTTCAGCTGAGTCGGACCGAGACAGCTCATTTTGGCCCCGAACCAGATTCGGAGCATGGCGGGCTGAATCAGCCCACTTCCACGCAGATATGGGGTTCAGACCCCAGGTAAAGCACACCTCTACGCTTCACCCGTTTTACCCATGCCGTACCTATACCAGCACCTCCTGATCCAATGGGGCAAGTTTTATTATTGGCTGCCTGCCCATGAAGGCTGCACAACCCCAGGTCAGTGTAGAGTAGGCAGGGGAAAAAACCCATGGGCTCCTGGCCAATCAAGACCCACATAGGGGAAAAATTCCTACTCGGCCCCAATCAATTGGCCACCAGCCAGGCTCACACTGTTCTCTGCAGGCAGCAGGCAGGTGCCAGTTATGTGAGAACTAGCACAAGGATGAGGGACTGCCTGGCTGGGCCCTTCTTTCCTCTCAGCGGGCTGCATGAAGTTTCCGCAACCAACCTGTCATCTCTTGGCAACTCGGCCCACTTCGGATCTGGTTCTGAATTTGAAGTGGGCCAGCTATTTGCGGTTTCCCAGGCACCCATGGGCGCCCACAGGGACTCCGGAAAGCTGGGCTCAAGGCCAACCCGGAGTGCAATGGGCTCCCCTCCCCGCCTGCACGCCACCTCCCTCGTCCTTGCCCACTGACACCGCGGGACTTACTTGAAGCCTCCACATGCACAGGTGAGCCACCTCTCCTCTTAGAGAGCCACTCTGGCCTGCTGTACATCTACTGTGGTAATCGACAGCAGCTGGAAAGGTCCATTTTTGGCCACTTAGTTTACAACAGTAGATCTACGGCAGGACAGAGCGGCTCACTAGGATGATGGGCGTGCACAGAGGCTTCAGGTAAGTCCCGTGGGCAGGCGAGCAGGTGGGGAGCAGCAGCTGCCCATTAGGCTGAATTGGCCCCTTCAAATTCAGAACGAGATCCGAAGTGTAGTGTCAGTTACAGGGGTGAAGAACAAGGATGTGCTTCGCCTTGGGTCTGAACCCAAAATCCAAGTCAAAGAGGACCGATTCACGTCCACCTCACCCTGAATTCGGTATAGGACCTGATTGGGATGCCTTGGCCTGACTCAGCTAATTCAGCCAGATGGTAAATTCGGGCTGAGGGCCAGCTGCTGGCCCCTCCCCACCTGCTCGCCACCTCCCTCGTCCTTGCCCACTGACACCGCGGAACTTATTTATTTATTTATTTATTTATTACATTTTTATACTGCCCAATAGCCGAAGCTCTCTGGGTGGTTCACAAAAATTAAAACCACAGTAAAACACCCAACAGTTTAAAACAACAATTACGAATACAGTATAAAAAGCGCAACCAGGATAAAACCACACAGCAAAGTTGATATAGGATTAAAATACAGAGTTAAAACAGTAAAATTTAAATTTAAGTTAAAATTAAGTGTTAAAATACTGAGTGAATAAAAAGGTCTTCAGCTGGTGACGAAAGCAGTACAGTGTAGGCGCCAAGTGGACCTCTCTGGGGAGCTCGTTCCACAACCGGGGTGCCACAGCGGAGAAAGCCCTCCTCCTAGTAGCCACCTGCCTCACTTCCTTTGGCAGGGGCTCATGGAAAAGGCCCCCTGTAGATGATCTTAAGGTCCGGGTAGGTACATATGGGAGGAGGCGTTCCTTCAGATAACCTGGCCCCAAACCGTTTAGGGCTTTAAATGTTAATACCAGCACTTTGAATTGGGCCCGGACCTGGACTGGCAGCCAATGAAGTTGTAAAACGACTGGCGTAATGTGATCTCACTGGCCAGTCCCTGTTAATAACCTTGCTGCCCTGTTTTGCACCAGTTGAAGTTTCCGGACCGTTTTCAAAGGCAGCCCCACGTATAACGCATTGCAGGAATCCAAACGAGAGGTTATCAGAGCATGGATAACTGTAGCTAAGTTATCTCTGTCCAGATAAGGGCGCAGCTGGTATATCAGCCTGAGCTGATAAAAGGTGCTCTTTGCCACTGAGTTCACCTGTGCCTCAAGTGACAGTTCTGGATCGAAGAGCACCCCCAAACTACGGACCCGATCCTTTAGGGGGAGTGCAACCCCGTCCAGGACAGGGCAAACATCACCTCGCCGGACAGAAGAACCACCCGCTAACAGTACCTCCGTCTTGTCTGGATTGAGTTTCAGTTTATTAGCCCTCATCCAGTCCATTACCGTGCTCAGGCACTGGTTCAGAACAGCCACTGCCTCACCTGGGTTTGATGAAAAGGAAAGGTAGAGCTGGGTATCATCCGCATATTGATGACACCTCAGCCCACATCTCCGGATAACCTCCCCCAGCGGCTTCATGTATATGTTAAACAGCATAGGGGATAAGATGGAGCCCTGTGGAACCCCATGGCTTAGGAGCCACGGCACAGAGCAATAATCCCCCAGCACCACCTTCTGGAATCGGCCATCCAAGTAGGAGCGGAACCACTGCAACGCAGTACCTCCCACTCCCAGCTCAGACAACCTATCCAGAAGGATACCATGGTCGATGGTATCGAAGGCCGCTGAGAGGTCCAGGAGAACCAACAGGGTCGCACTCCCCCTGTCTCTCTCCCGACAGAGGTCATTCCACAGGGCGACCAAGGCAGTTTCCGTTCCAAAACCAGGCCTGAAGCCCGATTGAAATGGATCTAGATAATCCGTTTCATTCAAGAGTGCCTGGAGTTGTCCTGCAACCACCCGCTCAAGCACCTTGCCCAGGAAAGGGATATTAGCCACCGGCCTGTAGTTGTTAACATCCTCCGGGTCCAGATTAGGCTTCTTCAGGAGTGGTCTAATTACCGCCTCTTTTAAAGAGGCCGGCACCACTCCCTCTCTCAAGGAGGCATTTACAACCTCCTGGACCCAGCCGGCGATCCCCTCCTTATTTGATGTAATGAGCCACGAGGGGCAAGGGTCAAGCACACAGGTGGTCGACCGGACTTGGCCAAGCACCTTGTCCACATCCTCGGGCCTCACTAACTGAAACTCATCCAATAAAACTGAACCGGACGGCACTCTGAACACCTCTACTAGTGGAGCTGCATTAAGTGTGGTGTCCAATTCATGACGAATCTGAGCGACTTTATCTTCAAAGTGCCGTGCAAATTTGTCACAGCGTGCTACCAAGGGTTCCACCATCTCTCGCCCTGGCCCAGAGTGTAACAGGCCGCGAACCACCCAGAAAAGCTCCGCCGGACGACACTGAGAAGACGCAATGCTGGTGGAAAAGAACTGCCTCTTTGCCACCCTCACCGCCACAGAATAGGCTCGATAGTGAGCTCTAACCCGTGTTCGATCAGACCCAGCACGAGTCTTCCTCCACCTGCGTTCTAGCCGTCTCCCCTCTTGCTTCATCGCCCTCAGCTCAGGTGTATACCAAGGAGCTGACCGGGCTCTGCTCAGAGGGAGAGGACGCTTGGGCGCGATCGTGTCAACCGCCCGAGTCATCTCTGCATTCCACAGAGCGACCTGGGCTTCGACAGGAGCACTGGCCATATCAGCAGGAAAATCCCCCAGAGCCCTCTGGAATCCATCGGAGTCCATTAGCCTCCGGGGGTGGACCATTTTAATAGGCCCCCCACCCTTGCAGAGGGGAAAGGCCACCGAGAGTCTAAACCTCAGTAGGAAGTGATCTGACCATGACAAGGGGGTAGATGTTAGTTCCCCCACTTCCAGATCACCATCCTCCTGCCCAGTCGAGAAAACCAGATCAAGCGTGTGTCCCTTTGCGTGTGTTGGGCCGATGACATGTTGAGACAGCCCCATGGTTGTCATGGCAGCCATGAAGTCCTGAGCCGCCCCGGATACAGCAGCCTCGGCATGGAAGTTGAGATCCCCCAGAACCACCATCCTGGGGGTTCTCAACACCAGGTCCGAGACAACCTCCGTCAGCTCAGGCAGGGAGACTGTGGGGCAGCGGGGTGGACGGTACACCAGCAGAATCCCTAATCTGTCTCGAGTACCCAACACACAGTACAGACACTCAAGATCAGCACTCGACTGAACAGGAAGCCTAGAGAGGGAGATTGTATTCCTATAGACCACGGCAACCCCCCCTCCCCGGCCCTCGAGTCTGTGCTGGTGCTGCACCGAGTACCCAGGAGGGCAGAGCTGGGTGAGAGCAACCCCTCCCAGTTCCCCCACCCAGGTCTCAGTGATGCATACCAGGTCAGCCCCCTCATCCACAATCAGATCATGGATGAGAGAGATTTTGTTTTGGACTGACCTGGCATTCAGCAGCAGCACCACCAGACCCGAGAGAAAGCTGATAAGGCCGCCAGGAACCATCTGGTTGGGGGAAGGACTAGAAGATTATCCTATCTCATTTTTTGATAGGATAACCTCCCTTGTGGACTGTGGGAATGCTGTGGATGTCATATATCTTGACTTCAGCAAAGCTTTTGACAAAGTACCACATGACATTCTGATTAACAAACTAGCTAAAAGTGGGCTAGATGGAACAACTATTAGGTGGATCCACAGTTGGCTACAGAATCGGACTCAAAGAGTACTTATCAATGGAACCTTCTCAAACTGGGGAGAGGCAACGAGTGGGGTGCCGCAGGGCTCAGTCCTGGGCCCAGTGCTCTTCAACATTTTTATTAATGATTTGGACGAGGAGGTGCAGGGAATGCTGATCAAATTTGCAGATGACACAAAATTGGGTGGGATAGCTAATACCCTGGAAGACAGAAACAAACTTCAAAGTGATCTTGATAGGCTGGAGTGCTGGGCTGAAAACAACAGAATGAAATTTAATAGGGATAAATGCCAAGTTCTACATTTAGGGAATAGAAACCAAATGCACAGTTACAAGATGGGGGACTCTTGGCTCAGCAATACTACAAACGAGAAAGATCTTGGAATTGTTGTAGATCACAAGCTGAATATGAGCCAACAGTGTGATATGGCTGCAAGAAAGGCAAATGCTATTTTGGGCTGCATTAATAGAAGTATAGCTTCGAAATCACGTGAGGTACTGGTTCCTCTCTATTCGGCCCTGGTTAGGCCTCATCTAGAGTATTGCGTCCAGTTCTGGGCTCCACAATTCGAGAAGGACGCAGACAAGCTGGAGCGTGTTCAGAAGAGGGCAACGAGGATGATCAGAGGTCTAGAAACAAAGCGCTATGAAGAGAGACTGAAAGAACTGGGCCTGTTCAGCCTGGAGAAGAGAAGATTGAGGGGAGACATGATAGCACTCTTCAAATACTTAAAAGGTTGTCACACAGAGGAGGGCCAGGATCTGTTCTCGATCCTCCCTGAGTGCAGGACGTGGAATAATGGGCTTCAAGTTAAAGGAAGCCAGATTCCGTCTGGACATCAGGAAAAACTTCCTGACTGTTAGAGCAGTGCGACAGTGGAATCAGCTACCTAGGGAGGTTGTGGGCTGTCCCACACTAGAGGCATTCAAGAGGCAGCTGGACAACCATCTGTCAGGGATGCTTTAGGGTGGATTCCTGCATTGAGCAGGGGGTTGGACTCGATGGCCTTGTAGGCCCCTTCCAACTCTGCTATTCTATGATTCTATGATTCTAAGAGGGGATAGCTGTAAGGAATCTGTCCCCTCTTCTCCTCATCTGGCCTGTTCCTCCCCCAGCACCATACCTCCCCCAACCCGTGACCACAGTTATGCAGGCACCCCCATATTCCCCAGAGCTCCCCAGGCACATATTAAAAATTATTTTAAAATTGATTAAAAGTTTTTTGAAAAAATTGCTGTTGGTTGCTGGTCGGCTGGTGTTCTTCAAAACAGGGTGGCTCCTCTGTGCGACTCTGCACGTCGCCGAGGCGCTGCTTCTGGCCGGCTGGAGCTTTACCTGTAAGCAAGGCGGGGCACTAGTCAGCAGATGTTCAGCAGCTGGGGGAAAGAGACTGCAGAGCCCAGGCTCCTGCAGCCCCAAGGTCTTCTCTCCCCACTGCAAGCAGCAAGCACTTCCCTGAAGCCGCCACACTCACAGGCGAGCCACCTGTCCTCTTAGAGAGCCACTCTGCCCTGCCGTAGATCTACTGTGGTAATCGACATCAGCTGGAAATGTCCATTTTTGGCCACTTAGTTTACAACAGTAGATCTACGGCAGGGCAGAGCGGCTCACGAGGATGATGGGCATGCACAGAGGCTTCCGGTAAGTCCCGTGGGTGGGCGAGCAGGTGGGGAGCAGCAGCTGGCCAGCTGGCCCAATCGGGTCCCGTACCGAATTTGGGGCAAGATGGACGTGAATCGGCCCACTTTGACTTGGATTTTGAGTTCAGACCCAAGGCAAAGCACATCCCTGTTCTTCATCCCACTAAGTGACACGACACCTGTTTATGCTCCTCTTGATCCAATGGGGCAAGTTTTATTATTGGCTGCCTGCCCATGAAGGCTGCACAATCCCAGGTCAGTGTGGAGTAGGCGAAAAAACCCCATGGGCTCTTGGCCAATCAGGACCCACACAGGGGAAAAATTCCTACTCGGCCCCAATCAATTGGCCACCAGCCAGGCTCACACTGTTCTCTGAAGGCAGCAGGCAGGTGCCAGTTATGTAAGAACTAGCACAAGGATGAGGGACTGCCTGGCTGGGCCCTTCTTTCCTCTCAGCGGGCTGCATGAAGTTTCCGCAACCAACCTGTCATCTCATGGCAACTCGGCCCACTTCGGATCTGGTTCTGAATTTGAAGTGGGCCAGCTATTTGCGGTTTCCCAGGCACCCATGGGCGCCCACAGGCACTCCGGAAAGCTGGGCGCAAGGCCAACCCGGAGTGCAATGGGCTCCCCTCCCCACCTGCTCGCCACCTCCCTCGTCCTTGCCCACTGACACCGCGGGACTTACTTGAAGCCTCCACATGCACAGCCGAGCCACCTGTCCTCTTAGAGAGCCACTCTGGCCTGCTGTACATCTACTGTGGTAATCGACAGCAGCTGGAAATGTCCATTTTGGCCACTTAGTTTACAACAGTAGATCTACGGCAGGGCAGAGCGGCTCACTAGGATGATGGGCGTGCACAGAGGCTTCAGGTAAGTCCCGTGGGCAGGCGAGCAGGTGGGGAGCAGCAGCTGCCCATTAGGCTGAATTGGCCCCTTCAAATTAAGAACCAGATCCGAAGTGTAGTGTCAGTTACAGGGGTGAAGAACAAGGATGTGCTTCGCCTTGGGTCTGAACCCAAAATCCAAGCCAAGAGGACCAATTCACGTCCACCTCACCCTGAATTCGGTATAGGACCCGATTGGGACGGCTTGGCCTGACTCAGCTAATTCAGCCAGATGGCAAATTCGGCCTGAGGGCCAGCTGCTGGCCCCTCCCCACCTGCTCGCCACCTCCCTCGTCCTTGCCCACTGACACCGCAGGACTTCCCTAAAGCCGCCACATGCACAGGCGAGCCACCTCTTCTCTTGGAGAGCCACTCTGGCCTGCCGTAGATCTACTGTGGTAATCGACATCAGCTGGAAATGTCCATTTTGGCCACTTAGTTTACAACAGTAGATCTACGGCAGGACAGAGCGGCTCACTACGATGATGGGCGTGCACAGAGGCTTCAGGTAAGTCCCGTGGGCGGGCGAGCAGGTGGGGAGCAGCAGCTGGCCAGCTGGCCCAATCGGGTCCCGTACCGAATTAGGGGTAAGATGGAAGTGAATCGGCCCACTTTGACTTGGATTTTGAGTTCAGACCCAAGGCAAAGCACATCCCTGTTCTTCACCCCACTAAGTGACACAACACCTGTTTATGCACCTCTTGATTCAATGGGGCAAGTTTTACTATTGGCTGCCTGCCCATGAAGGGCTGCACAATCCCAGGTCAGTGTGGAGTAGGCGAAAAAAACCCATGGGCTCTTGGCCAATCAGGATCCACATAGGGGAAAAATTCCTACTCGGCCCCAATCAATTGGCCACCAGCCAGGCTCACACTGTTCTCTGCAGGCAGCAGGCAGGTGCCAGTTACGTAAGAACTAGCACAAGGATGAGGGACTGCCTGGCTGGGCCCTTCTTTCCTCTCAGCGGGCTGCATGAAGTTTCCGCAACCAACCTGTCATCTCATGGCAACTCGGCCCACTTCAGATCTGGTTCTGAATTTGAAGTGGGCAAGCTATTTGCGGTTTCCCAGGCACCCATGGGCGCCCACAGGCACTCTGGAAAGCTGGGCGCAAGGCCAACCCGGAGTGCAATGGGCTCCCCTCCCTACCTGCTCGCCACCTCCCTCGTCCTTGCCCACTGACACCGCGGGACTTACTTGAAGCCTCCACATGCACAGGCGAGCCACCTGTCCTCTTAGAGAGCCACTCTGGCCTGCTGTAGATCTACTGTGGTAACCGACAGCAGCTGGAAAGGTCCATTTTTGGCCACTTAGTTTACAACAGTAGATCTACGGCAGGAAAGAGCGGCTCACTAGGATGATGGGCGTGCACAGAGGCTTCCGGTAAGTCCCGTGGGCAGGCGAGCAGGTGGGGAGCAGCAGCTGCCCATTAGGCTGAATTGGCCCCTTCAAATTCAGAACCAGATCCGAAGTGTAATGTCAATTACAGGAGTGAAGAACAAGGATGTGCTTCGCCTTGGGTCTGAACCCAAAATCCAAGTCAAAGAGGACCGATTCACGTCCACCTCACCCTGAATTCGGAATGGGACCCCATTGGGACGCCTTGGCCTGACTCAGCTAATTCAGCCAGATGGCAAATTCGGCCTGAGGGCCAGCTGCTGGCCCCTCCCCACCTGCTCGCCACCTCCCTCGTCCTTGCCCACTGACACCGCAGGACTTCCCTGAAGCCGCCACATGCACAGGCGAGCCACCTCTACTCTTTGAGAGCCACTCTGGCCTGCTGTAGATCTACTGTGCTAGTCGACAGCAGCTGGAAATGTCCATTTTGGCCACTTAGTTTACAACAGTAGATCTACGGCAGGACAGAGCGGCTCACTAGGATGATGGGCGTGCACAGAGGCTTCAAGTAAGTCCCGTGGGCAGGCGAGCAGGTGGGGAGCAGCAGCTGGCCAGCTGGCCCAATCGTGTCCCGTACCGAATTTGGGGTAAGATGGACGTGAATCGGCCCACTTTGACTTGGATTTTGAGTTCAGACCCAAGGCAAAGCACATCCCTGTTCTTCACCCCACTAAGTGACACGACACCTGTTTATGCTCCTCTTGATCCAATGGGGCAAGTTTTATTATTGGCTGCCTGCCCATGAAGGGCTGCACAATCCCAGGTCAGTGTATAAGATACAGCAGTCCGACGTCGAGTTCTTATTCCAACATCCACCACCAAATTCAATAATTGTCGAAGCGGCCCAGGGTAGAAGTAATCATCAAGTCAAAGGGGGCCTATTCATGTCCACCTCACCCCGAATTTGGTATGGGACACGATTGGGCTTTCTTGGCCTGACTCAGCCAATTCAACCTGATGGCCATTTCTGTCCAATGGCCAGCTGCTTCTCCCCACCCGCCCATGGGACTTACCTGAGGCCTCTGTGCACACCCATCATCCTAGTGATCCGTTCTGTCCTGACCTAGATCTACTGTTGTAAACTAAGTGGCCAGAAATGGACATTTCCAGCTGTTTTAGATTACCACAGTAGATCTACGGCAGGGTAGAGTGGCTCTTTAAGAGGACAGGTGGCTCCTTGTGCATGTGGAGGCTTCAGGAAGTCCTGCAGTGTCTGTGGGTAGCCAGGAGGGATGGGGCAAGCTGGAGAGGAGTCCAATGGACCTCTGGTTGGCCTTGTGCTGAGCTTTCCCGACTGCCTGTGGGCACACTTACGTGCCTGGGCACAGCCCTAGAGAACAGGAAGGCGGTTTGGCAAGCATCCTGAGGCATCAGGAGAGGGTGAGGAGCAGGTGCTGCCTGAGACCCAGCTGTCAGGACCTGAACGCTTGAGGAACAGACACAGGAGCACAGCTTTAGATCTTCAGCATTCACCCACCCTAAAGTATGAGGCCTGGAGTGATGGCGAGGTGGGCAGACCCCAGTCCTCACCTTACCAAATGTGTAAGCCAGCAGGAGAAGTGAGTAGAGCCATCTACTCTACCTTACCCCAAAGTGTGTCCTCACTGGAGAGTTAGGAGGTAGAGAGATAGAATAAAAATGTCCCAACGCTGATCCTCTAAGTTAGGGTGGCCATATGAAAAGGAGGACTGGGCTCCTGTATCTTTAACAGTTGTATTCAAAAAGGGAATTTCAGCAGGTGTCATTTGTATGCATGCAGCACCTGGTGAAATTCCCTCTGCATCACAACAGTTAAAGCTTCTTTTGTATGTCATCAGAGGGCAGGGCTCCTGCAACTTTGACTATTGTGATGAATTTTGCCAGGTGCTTCATGACACCTGCTGAAATTCGCCTTTTCAATCCAACTGTTAAAGGCACAGAAGCCCTGTCCTCTTTTTCATATGGTCACCCAGCACTAAATGCCAATGGTAAATAAAACAGTAGTCCTTATTCAACTAAAGCACTGTTGTCTTGTGTCTTCATTTCGGGGTCTGGGCGCATCGCCGCCAGCTTACTTTCCTCTATTCAGAGATCTCTATCCCAAACTCAACAGAGCGATACTCCTGGGAGTGGGGTGGCGCCGTGGGCTTTAAAACACTGAAGACGCAACCCGATGCATGTTTAGAGAGAGAGAACGTTTTTCAACTCCCGGCATGTCCCAGGCAGTACAGTTGTCTGGGGCATGCTGGGAATTGTAGGACTCTTGTCTGTCTCAACATGCATAGGATTGCGCCCCTAAATGGAATAGTGTACCCGCTTGGGGTACAATATGGTGGACCAGAGAAATCAGAGAAATCTCTCGACTTTGTGTGTGGGGAGCTCAGAGCAAAAATCCAAATGAACGGTAAACATCAGCCTGTGCCTAAAGCTCTGCAGAACAACGGTGGGGGACGTTGACTGAGCAATTCCTCAAGTAGGAGCTGAAGGAGGGTGAAGCAACGTGATTCACATGGCATCGTACGGAGGGGACTAATGGAGCCACGACCTGAATGGTCCAGCACTTGTGTTTTGTAAGTGTCGTTGGCCCACCATTGGCATTTGGCCCCTGAGAGCTTCCCTAAATTTGCATTTCTCCCTTGGGCAAAGAGGTTGGACACTCCTGGCTTAAAGGCTAGTAGCTCTTCTACCCTGACTAGTGCACAGTGTGATCTTTTAGTGGAGCTGAATTGTACATTGGACTGATTGAGCAGAGCACAACACTGGACATATGATTGTTTCCCTGGACGTTATGAATAAAAACCAGCTGAATCAGAGAAAGAAAAGAGGCAGCACCTATTCTGCCATCAAGAATTAAAATTGCTCCCTGCTTTTGGCTGTGAATGGTTTGTGAAACAGGACATTTGTGTAGCTAATGGCAGACATTTACTAGTTAGCATCCTAATGGGTCAGGCTGAACAAGATTTTCTTGCAGTAGATTAGAACCACCCAAGAATCCATTTGTCCACTCCTCGCAAGCAGATTAACAACAACAATAATAATAATAATAATAATAATAATAATAATAATAATAATAATGATATTAATAATAAATTTATTTCTTACCCGCCTCTGCCTCTGGATCGAGGTGGAGAACAACATCAAATATAAAAATACTATAATATATATAAAACTGATTAAAAACATATAAAACTACTACATTATTAAAATAGCCAGCTTTTTAAAAATTCGACTGGGTAGGCCTGCCAGAAGAGATTAGTCTTTATAGCTTTTAAAATTCAGGAAGACTGTTGAGTTGGCGGATCTCTCCCAGCTGGCCATTCCATAGTCTGGGAGCGGCAGAAGAGAAGGTCCTCTGGGTAATGGTTGTCAGCCTAGTTTTCATGGACTGAAGTAAATTCTTCCTAGAAGACCTGAGTGTGCAGGGCGGATTGTACGGGAGAAGGCGATCCCGCAGGTAGCCTGGACCCAAACCATGTAGGGCTGTAAAGGAGTTAAAAATTTCCAGTTCCATCAATCCCCAGTCCAGAATCGATCCAGGAGGATACCATGATCAATGGTATCAGAAGCTGCTGAGGGAAGTGAGAAAGAATAACGGAGTTGCCTAAGTAAAAAAATAAAAACAGGTGGGGGGGGAGGAGAGGAACGGGACCATTCCTCCCCCATTTTTCAATTTTATTGTCTGTATGTGCACAGCTGCGCAGATACAGATAATAATTTTAAAAAGGTGGGGAGGAAAGTGGCAGCCAGAGGAGGGTGTGAGGAGAAGGACTGGGTGAACCATGTGTCTTTTTTCTGGCTGCCCGTTCCTGGGGTTAATAGTGATATAATATTGCAATGGTTTTAGTCCTAAATTATTGTTCCCAAGTGTTGCTAACACATGCCACTGTTTTTGGTATGATTTTTTAATATAATGGGGTCGTTCCGGCCTGTTCTATTCCGTTGTGGCTTTTACACCGTCCCTAAATTGTGCCCTTCTGGAGGCTACAAGACTTATATTGTAAAGCCCTTGATTCAGAGCTGCCATTGATTGATGGGCTTCAACTCCGGTGTTGGCGACTGTGCCTAATGCTGTATAAGACCACATTTTGTATTTTGTTTATTTATGTATTAGCATTTAAATTTTGAATTCATTTTTAGGAAAATGAACAAGGAAAAACGCTCAGAGGTGTGGACACTGGCTCCATCTAGTGGAAGGAACGAAGATTTCAGTAGCGCAAGCCAGGCTTTTTGTCCATTCACTAAGCAATGAGAACATGTATAATCTCCGGAGCCCCTCCCTGAGTTCTTTATCATTATGAGAGACCAGTCTTCCCCAATAAATAATAAACCTGGTACACTCCAGATGTGCTGGACTGCCACTCCTATCATCCCATCCCAGCATGGCCAAGGCTATTGAGCCAAGTGATTCTAGTTAAGCAAGCATGGGTAGTTTCTTTTTTTATGCTTAACCTAGGCTGCAGGATTAAGGTTTTTTTCTGAGAAGGTACTTTGTTTTTGCTGGTGTTTCAAATTCTGCACCTGAAAAATGGGGGACAACGGATGAAGTCCAATTCTGAGCACGTGGCGTCAGGAAGAAGTCCCAGTGAATTGTGCCTTGTATCAAAGACGCGTGAAGCCCTGGTTCATCTCTATTTGGCCCCAGTGAGACCACACCTGGAGTATTGTGAACGATTCTGGGCACTGCATTTCCAGGAGGGCATTGACTGGTCAGGACAGGTTCGGAGGAGGGCAACAAAGAGGATCCAGGGACTTGAGGACAGGCTCTACGAGGAGAAGGGGAAGGAACTTGGTTAACCAGGGTCACAAGTCCTAGGGAGGGTCTGTACCTCTGGGGTAGAACACACGTTTTGCGTTGAGCAGGGGGTTGGACTCGATGGCCTTATAGGTGCCTTCCGACTCTACTATTCTACGATTCTATGATCATGTAGGAGGTTCAAGCTCCGGCATCCCTACATAGATGCTGGGGATCAGAAAACTCCGGTCTGAAACCCTGGACTTAAATGAACCACCAGTCTGCCCTAAGAGGACAGGCTGAAGGAACTTGGGATGTTCAGTCTGGAGAAAAGGAGACTGAGGGTAGAATCATAGAATCGCAGAGTTGGAAGGGGCCTACAAGGCCATCGAGTCCAACCCCCTGCTCAGTGCAGGAATCCACCCTAAAGCATCCCTGACAGATGGTTGTCCAGCTGCCTCTTGAAGGCCTCCAGTGCATCAGGGAGGATGGTCAAGAACTATTTTCCATGGCCACAGAAATTAGGATCTGGAATAATGGGTATAAGTTACAGATACCTAGATTTTTGATTAAATATAAGGAAAAACTTCCTGATGGTACGATCTGTACTGCAGTGGAACAGTCTACCTATGGATCTTTAGCTAGGGTGACTATATGAAAAGGAGGTTAAGGGCTCCTGTATCTTTAACAGCTGTATTGAAAGGGGAATTTCAGGAGGGGTCATTTCTATGCATGCAGCACCTTGTGAAATTCCCTCTTCTTTACAACAGTTAAAGCTGCAGGAGCCCTTCCTTCTTTTGTATCTGATCACACTAGTATAGCTCCTGCAGCTTTAACTGTTGTAATGAAGAGGGAATGTCACCAGGTGCTGCATGCGTACAAATGACACCTGCTGAAATTCCCTTTTCTATTCAACTGTTAGAGATACAGGAGCCCAGTCCTCTTTTTCATAGGGTCACCCTATCTTTAACAGTTGTAGAGATTTCAGCAGGTGTCATTTCTATGCATGCAGCACCTGGTGAAATTCCCTTTTCATCACAACAGTTAAAGCAGCAGGAGCCGTGCCCTTTTGATTGGATACATAGGAGGGCAGGGCTCCTGCAGCTTTAACTGCTGTGATGAAGAGGGAATATCACCAGTTGCTGCATGCATAGAAATGACACCTGCTGAAAGATACAGGAGCCCTGTCCTCCTT
Source organism: Elgaria multicarinata webbii (assembly GCF_023053635.1). Taxonomy (NCBI): domain Eukaryota; kingdom Metazoa; phylum Chordata; class Lepidosauria; order Squamata; family Anguidae; genus Elgaria; species Elgaria multicarinata. The sequence continues at coordinate 1,733,873 of NC_086191.1, read as the reverse complement.
TCCATAGGGTCACCCTGTCCACTCAAAATTAAGCCCAGTTGGGGCTTACTCAGTCCTGGGTAAGCGGGTATAGGGCTGCAGCCATAATCGGGTGACCCAACATGGAGATGAAACACCCCGAGAGTCTCTGAACATCAAGGTGCTGCATCGCACCTGCCTTCTCCTCTCCTCTCCTCTGGCCCTTTAAGAGAAAACACCTTCGAAACGCCATCAATGGAGCCTGTGGCGCAGCTGGATTGGCTGGCTCGGGCAGGCTGGCTCCGCCCTCTTCCTTTGAATGGAGGGGATCGCTCTGATTCAGACTGAAGGATGAATAAAGCGGGAGAGGAGGGGAACCCTTTTGTAAGGCTCCCTTCCTCCCGCTGAGCCCGCAGGGGCAGAAAAAAAGCTCTTCTAGGGATCAGCCTCAACCCCCTTCCCCCCTCCCGGTTTCCGCCATCTCCTCTCCCCTTGAAATTATTATTATTATTATTATTATTATTATTATTATTATTATTATTATTATTATTATTATCTATTGCATTTTTATACCGCCCAATAGCCGAAGCTCCCTGCCCATGATGTGTGCAATGTGCGCGTGTGGGTCTAGATATAAAATGCATGCTGGCTAGCAACGCGGGAGTTGCAGCCCAGGACATCTTGCGGGCGCCAGGTTGGGGAAAGGTTAAACAACCTCCTACCTCCCATGGATTGGTATTCAGGGATGACAGAAACCCAGAGCGGAATTGCCGCCCCACCGACACCAGAGCCACCAGCTTCCACTAAATGTCGGAGAAACCTGCAATGGATTCAAACTAGTTTGGATTTCTAGGGATCCAAACCTGATTCTGCAGCGGACCACCTTTCTTTCACAGAATCATGGAATAGCAGAGTTGGAAGGGGCCTACAAGGCCATCGAGTCCAACCCCCTGCTCAATGCAGGAATTCACCTTCAAGCATCCCTGACTGATGGCTGTCCAGCTGCCTCTTGAATGCCTCTAGTGTGGGAGAGCCCACAACCTCCCCAGGTAACTGATTCCATTGTCGTACTGCTCTAACAGTCAAGAAGTTTTTCCTGATGTCCAGCCAGAATCTGGCTTCCTGTAACTTGAGCCCGTTATTCCGTCTCCTGCACTCTGGGTGAATCAGGTAGATTTGGCAGACTTGTGGACTGTTCTTTCACAGGGTGTGTGTGGATTTGCACCAATTCATACTAACTATTTGCACTAGTGAATGCAAATTAGTGCTGCAGCGACTTAGTGCAACTAGAGCGAATTTCTGGTTTAAAAAAATCCCCATTCTGCCAAGAAACAAACGGCTCCTCACCATCCCCAAAACACAAGACGGGACGAATTTAGTAAAACCCGTTTCTGTCTCGCTCTGAAAAGTGTGGAAGTGTGACGGTGGGTGGGCTGTGAAGTGGCCAGTGGCCTCCCGTGGCTTTCGTTGCCCGTTTTGGTGCTTCCTGACCAGATGGATGCTTCCAGTCCTGACGTGGCCGCCACGAGACCCTTGCAGGCCTTCCTGGCTCACTCTTGTCATTTGGTCCATTCCTCCCAGCCTTGTGTTTCTTTCTGACTAACCTTCCCTCCCTTCCTTGCCCCTGAAAGGCCCCACAGAATGGGGAGTGGTGTGTGTGTGTATGAGGGGGGGGGCTGTTGCCTGGCACGCCTGAGGGGAGGTAATGAGAGGTGGCAGTTCTAGGCCGTGAGCTTGACCAGGGATGCCGTAATGACCACAGATCTGAACCTGGTGATGATCTCATTGGCCGCCGGGTGGGTGGGTGGGTGGCATCTCAGAGCACCAGGCGAAAATTCAACCTCGATTAGAATAATGGGGCAAATTGTGGAGGGAGAGCAGAAAAGGCAGCGTCCAGGCACAGATAATGACTCTGCCTTGAAGGTAACTTGGGTGGTCCAGCGGGCTAGTGAGTCTCTTGCTTTCTTAGGGCTAAAGGGGGCTGCGTTGCCCTCCAACCCTTCGTGGACAAGAACAGGGCCATGTGTGCAACGTCCCAAAGAAGGCTGGAGCCCCACTCTCCGACGGACTGGCTCAGGGCTCTTGCCATGTTCATTTATCCCAGCCTTCCTCAACCTGGCACCTTCCAGATGTGTGGACAGACTACAAGTCCCATCAACAGCAGTCAGCCTGGCCATTGTACTCCAAGGCATCTGTAGGGTGTCAGGTTGGGGAAGGCTGGTTTATTCTGAAACAGCCCTCGGTTGATTCAAGAGCCCAGAGGGGGTTGGTACATTTTTCACATATCCTTTGAAGTAAGAGTTGCAAATATGTCCCAGCAGCTGTGAAACGGCAGGCTAAGTGTCCGTGCGCATGCATGCATTGGCATGGCGGTGCGCTAAGGTCCAGCTGGTGGCTTAATTTCTTGCAAAGGGAGCGTCACCCGGAAGCATAGCGACCCAAGCTCACAACAATTTAACAGGGCATCCCCCAAAAGGCCAAATAAAGGACAAAATCAGAGAATGAGAAATTGGGACTGTCCTTGATAAACAAAGAAGTAAACAAGAAGGGACTGTTGGAGCCGTGCGTTGCAGCATCATTTATTACATTCATATCCGGCCTTTTCTCCAAAGTGCTCAAGCCCCCTGTGCATTGTTCTCACCGCTATTTATCTTCACAACAACCCTGTAAGGTGGGAGAGTCACGTGAAAACTGTCTCCTCTCTGTACTTCCAAGATGTCTCTATTTCCTAGGGACGGCCCATATTTTCTGGCTCTCTGCCCCATTTGGGCCTTTTGGGGAGAAGGAATGCCATTGACCGGGCTGGGGTTTACCCCAGAGTCAGTGGTCATAAGAGGGCCCCAATTCCCAACCTAGAAGGAGACCCCGGTTGATGGTATTAAATGCTTCTGGGCGGATCTACAGGGACCACACACACACACCGGCAACTGTTGCCTTTTCTGCCCTGAAACTGGGCTGGAAGCCAAATGGAAATTGGCCTTGAAAACAGGTATCATCCAGAAATGCCTGGAGCTAAACAGCGACCACCTGCTTGAGCATCTCGTGCAAGAGAAAGGGAGATCAGCTCCTTGCAAGCGAAGGTAGCCAGGATCTCGGGGAGGAGAGGGGAGGGGAGGGGGGGTTCAAGGAAGTGTCTTCCTCTTTGCATTATTTTTACGCCAGGACAGGCTGGTGGACCAGGCCTCTCGGACAACCCTCTCTGCCTCCTTGGGAAGCACTGATGGGAATTCATCCGTACATTACGCTCCACCAGGCTGCAATCTTCAGCACACTGAGCTATGATTAAACTCCATGGAAGGTACTTTGGAGACTGGACACAGGGATTGGACTGAAGGGATCCAATCACCAACTCACTTGCTTAGAAAATCATCCTGGTTGTCCTCCCTGTCCAGAGGAGGGCAACCAGGATGATCAGGGGTTTGGAAACAAAGCCCCATGAAGAGAGACTGAAAGAGCTGGGCATGTTTAGCCTGGAGAAGAGAAGATTGAGGGGAGACATGATAGCACTCTTCAAAGACTTAAAAGGTTGTCACACAGAGGAGGGCCAGGATCTCTTCTTGATCCTCCCAGAGTGCAGGATGCGGAATAACAAGCCACATTCCAGCTGGACATCAGGAAAAACTTCCTGACTGTTAGAGCAGTACGACAATGGAGTCAGTTACCTAGGGAGGTTGTGGGCTCTCCCACACCGGAAGCATTCAAGAGGCAGCTGGACAACCATCTGTCAGAGATGCTTTAGGGTGGAGTTCTGCGTTGAGCAGGGGGTTGGACTCGATGGCCTTGTAGGCCCCTTCCAACTCTGCGATTCTATGATTCTATGAAAACAGATTCACCGAACTCCATGCAACTTACTTCAAAGTAAACATTTCTAGGATTGTGCCACATATATTCCATGAACGCTGCTCCCCACCCCCAACCCACGGCCAGGAATTTTAAGCCTTTTTTTTAAAAGCCTTTTTTTAAGGCTTTTTTTAAGCCTTTTTTTTTCCTCGCTCTCCTTTATTCCTCATATTGAGGCAGTAGCTAAATCTTGTCGATTTTTCCTGTATAATATTGCCAGGATTCGATCATTTTTGTCTGTCTCTTCTGCCAAGATGCTTGTTCATGCACTGGTTATTTCACGGTTGGACTACTGCAACCTTCTTCTCTCTGGCCTTCCTTCTTCTCACATCAGCCCGTTGGTTTCTGTTCACCACTCTGCCGCAAAGATCATCTTCTTAGCACGCCGCTCCGACCATGTTACTCCGCTTCTGAAATCTCTTCATTGGCTTCCAATTCACTTCAGAATCCAATATAAACTTCTCCTGTTAACCTTCAAAGCTTTTCACGGTCTAGCTCCTTCCTATCTCTCCTCTCTCATCTCACACTATTGCCCCGCTCGTGCTCTTCGCTCCTCTGATGCCATGTTTCTCGCCTGCCCAAGGGCCTCTACTTCCCTTGCTCGGCTTCGTCCATTTTCGTCTGCTGCCCCTTACGCCTGGAACGCTCTTCCAGAACATTTGAGAACTACAAGTTCAACCACAGATTTTAAAGCTCAACTAAAAACTTTTCTTTTTCCTAAAGCTTTTAAAACTTGATGTTGTGCAGACTTCTACTGTTACTTTCTACTGTTAGTTTTTCCCTACCCTGTGCCTGCTTACCCTTCCCTGTACCTGTTGGCATTCTCTTCCCCTCCTTATTGTTTTACTATGATTTTATTAGATTGTAAGCCTATGCGGCAGAGTCTTGCTATTTACTGTTTTACTCTGTACAGCACCATGTACATTGATGGTGCTATATAAATAAATAATAATAATAATAATAATAATAATAATAAAAAATGAAACTTTTAAACTGAAATTTATTATCTTTTGGTTTGCTGGTTGAAGATTGATTGTTGTTTAATTTGCTTTTTAATATGAAATTCTATTTTTTTTATGTTAGATTTGATTGTATGTGCCACCCTGAGATACTGTGGATGAAAGACAGATTATAAATTTTAGAAATAAATAAAGTCCACACAGCTTGCAGTGATGCTGTGAACATTTCCTTCAGAAGAAAACCCCACTATGCTCAACGGGGCCTCATCCTGCATAAATGAGCATAGAGCTTTAGTGCATAATCCTATGCATCCCTTGCTGGCTGGGGAATGCTGGAAGCTGTAGGACTTTTTTCCCTGCGTAAACATGCATATGATTGTAGGACTTTTTTCTGCCTAAACATGCATAGGATTGTAGGACTTTTTTAACTGTCTTGGATTTTATCATAAACATGATTAACATGATTCTTCCTAGTTACAGTAGTCTGTTTGGATTGCTGTAATGGACACTCTGTGTGGGGCTGCCTCCGAAAATAGGGTGCTGTGGCCAGACTGTTGACCAGGGCTGGCTACCAGGAGCCCATGACTCCGTTGTGACAGCAGCTTCACTGGCTACTGGGCCTTGTCTGCATGCTGCATATACTCCATCCTGGCTGCACAGTTGCGATCTGTTGTTCATGTGACAGAGCTGCCAACTCACAGCCAGTATTTGCTGCGAATCTGCGCAGTTGCGATGTGTCGTTTTAATGTGAGTTTTAACTTTGCTCTGTTCATGTGTCAGGGATGGCTTCAGTTCAGATTAAGAATGAGCATAGTTAAGGGATGGATCCCAGTGCAAGGCAGGTATGAGAATACAGGGCAGGGGGCAGACTCCAGGCGAGTGTTTAGAAATGGCCGCCGTTGCGACATTAAAGTCTCATTCCGGAACAAAAGTAAGAACAGTGATTAGGTATAAGGCATAAATCCAATGAACTGTAGCTGCGCAGCGCAGAGTTGCCAGAAAACAAAACAGAACAAAAAATGCTTTTGGAGGTTTTCAGTCACTCAATATTTGCTGCCCGTTACTACCCTGTGACAATGGTGCTGCGAATTTTCCTGTCTGGGTAGCCCAGGCTCAGCACTCCTGGCATATTAACCCTTTTGATGCTTTACCTGAGGTCATCAGGTAAAGCAGTTCTGTATAGATGCCGCCCCCCCCCCCCGCTATTTCAGGGCAGAATTCAAAGTGCTGGTAATGACCTATAAAGCCCTACAAAGCCCTAAATGGTCTGGGACTGGGCTACTTGAACGATGTCTATCTCCCATACTAGCCTGCCTGGCTTTAAAAGATCTTTGGGACAAGCCCTTCTCACAGTGCTCCTGCCATTCAAAGAACGTTGGGTAGGGATGCAGGTAGGGCCTTCTTGGTGGCTGCTCCTGGCTCTGGGACTCAAGGGGAGAGAAGCTAGGCAGCCCCACCCCCTTTTGTTCAGCAGGCAAAGAGGTGACATTCAAGCATGTAAACAGGTCTGTCACTGAAAGGGGTTTTAACTAATTGGGCGCTGCCTGTTTATTTTATTGTTGTGCCTTTAATTCTGTTTTGGATCTGTTTTTATGTATTTCTGTTTTCATTGGGATGTTAGTCACCTTGAGTGCCATTTTTGGCAGACGAAATTCATAAATAATATCGGCACACACACACAAACGACCGCTCACCCCCCACCCAAATCCCAGCAACAAACCTTCCCCTCGCGCCCCCGCGTCTGTTTTGCAAATCCCGTCCCTCTCCGCCAGAGGAAAGCAGCACTGTGGAATTAAAAGTTCCTCTGCAAGGGCGAGGAAGCCATTCCGGGCGTGCAGCTGGAGCCTGGCTTCCGCCCCAGGGCATTCCCTTGCACGCCAAAGTCTTCCCTTTTTAAAAAGAGGGTTTGGGGGAGAAGAGTCGAAGTCCTGCCCGGTCCCCAAAAGGCGCAGCAGTTTCTCCCCCGCCCGCCCGCGCAGTTTCCTGCCGCCCTTCCCCTTGGACAGTCAACCATAGAACTCACGGGCTGGGAGGGCGGAGCGGAGGCGCTGGGAACTTCGCGGCGGAGACAATGGGAGCGCCGGAGGGAGGCGCGCACGGCCCTGGGAACAGCCGAGCGGCGTCCGCGGGTTCGAATCCTCCCCTGTTCACACGCCGCCAGACGCGGGCGGGGAGCGGGTCCGGAGCTCCCGGGGCGGCGCTGTGCAACCCCTCGCCCCCTTTTCCCAGGCCAGGAGCCGCAGGCGGGTGCCTTGTTTCGAACTGGGGATTATTATTTTTTTGGAACATTATTTATTTATTTTTTGCTTCCTTTCTGCAATTGCATGGAAAGCGGAAGGAGCCGCCCGAGACGCGCAGCGAGGGAGCAAATTGTGGAATTTTGCAGGCGAGGGGCCAGCCCGGAACAAAAGCCGGAGAGGGGGCAGCAGGGGAGAAGGCGGGGACCCCACCCCACCCCACTCACCCCCGCGTACGCGCCAGCCGGAGCAACAGGACCCCGCGGGGGCTGCAAGGGTAATCCGGTCCGGAGCGTGTCTCGGGCTTCCTTTTGTTTCGGGGGGGGAGGAGGGGGGGAAGGAGGCTGGATCCGAGTTGTGCGAGATGGCCCAGGCAGCCCCCCCGCCCCCGGGCCTCTTTGCTGGGGAGGGGGTCGGCGAGGAAGGTGCACTTCTCCGGGGGTGGGGTGGGGGTGGGGGTGTGAACCCTCCCCCCTCCCTCGAGGGAAGGGCCTCTCCGGAGCTGGCTTGGCCGAGCGGGCCAGGGAAGAAGGAGCCCTGGGTGGCTTTGCAAAGCGGGGTGGGTGGGGGGTGGGGTCGTCGTGGGGGGGGGGAGAAGGAGGAGGAGGCGTGGTTGCATTATTGACTTGGCCTTTTTCTCCCCCCCCTTCCCGCATCTCTGCCCAGTTGCATCCTGCATGTTGCTTATCTTTGTATTGTGCAAAAGGAAAAAAAGGAGGGGGTGCATTTCCCCCCCCCCCCGTGTGTGTAAGGGGTGGGGCTGGCCAGGTGGCTTTTGCCGTGGGTCCAGTGCAGAGCTGTTGGTTTACACATCCCTCTCCCCCCCTCCCAAACACCACTTTTGTGTGAATGCTGCACACAGCCGTGGCTGCTTCACCAGAGCAACCGTCTGTTGGGGTGCGTGGAGCCAGCCAGGGTGGCCTTTCATAAGGGTGGGCTGCAGGGGTGGGTGTGCAAATCGCATGTGCAAAGGTGCCCTCCTGGCTCCGTTGGCCTGGGTGGCTGTAAGAAGAGCAGCCACAGCCCAGTGCCACGGTGACGGATCACGCAGGACTGTGAGCCACCAGGGTGTGTGTGTGTGTGTGTGTTTGCACCACGTAACCCCTGGCCTGCCTCCTCCCACCCAAAGTGTCATGTGAATGGAAGATGGCTTCCTTGGCGTGGTGCCTGCCAGGGGCCGTTGGTGGTGGCCGTGGAAGCCAAAGGTGTGCCCAGGCTCCCTGGAGGGAAGCTGGATGGAGTGGTAAGGCTAGGCCAGGATTTGGGAGCGGGCGGCCGGGGCAGCTCCCTTCCCAGGCGGCCTGGACGAGCTCCTTTTGTCTGTATCGCTCCGGTAGCTTGTCCTGCCCTGTTGGGGGACTCCAGGAGTTGGATCCAACACATCTGGGCAAAGCTGGGGGGGAGCTGCAAGAGCGAGGTTTGGGGGAAGGAAGACCCACGGAAGTGAGGACAGAAGCAGTGCC